>NC_136488.1:154000032-154255032 GCF_053919585.1 Euprymna scolopes
ATATATATTATTTTCATTGGAATTCATTATTGAGATGAGTATTATTTATATTAACTTATTTTATTGCGGACTATTATTCTCATCTTTTATTAGTTGTTGTTTCACGACGTTTCGGCCAACTATTCCAGGTGGTAACCGCGATGGATAGGAACTTCGAATCTCCCAACTGCATTCTCAGCAATCACTGACATCCATAGTTGTTGTCGTTTCACCACGAAGTTCCTGTCCGTCGCGGTTACCACCTGACGAAGGCCAGGGAATAGTTGGCTGAAACGTTGTGAAACAACAACTAATAAAGATGAGAATAATAGTCCGCAATAAATAAATCAATAGAAATTATATATGTTTTTATTATTTCAACCTCAAGAGTATTTGCTTAAATCATTAAAAGATTGTTTCAATAGACAGGATAAAACAAATTATCCAGCCTATGTCTTCAGACAATTTAAGCCAAAAAATGGGTTAAATTATCTGAAGACATAGGCTGAATAATAATAGAAACAATCTTATAATGATTTAAGCAAATACTCTCGAGGTTGAAATAATAAAAATATATTTAGCTCTACCAACATATTGAGCACTTTTTCCCTTGTTTTTTACTAAATATACCCCTTAACATTATATATATATATATATATGAGTCAGCCACATACAGTGCTGTTTCGTTGTATCACAACTCATCAGTACGGCTAGACTAGCACCTTTCCCTAGCCGAGGATTGGACTTGCAACCATCATTGTATAGTTGGTAGTTCTACTCATCGGCCCTTGGGAGCGGCACTCATAAATAACCTCAACAGATATCCATTTTAAATAAACATCCACTCACCACGTTCATAATGCTCGAGCTGCTTGTTAATTTACAAACAAATAGCAAGACTCGCTTTATAGCCATTTAAGTAGTGGGTGAGATTCATTTACGACAGTGCTCTACGCAAAGAGGTGGACTTAAAATATATGCAGTCATCCACATTATATATAATGGATATAAAAATAGAAATAAATGAAACACTAAAAGAATAGAAGGGTCACCAGTTAGTAAGTGCTAACTAAAACATAAGTTTCGTAAATGAAAAATAATGAAAAATTGAGAAAACAAAATTTTATAACAAAACATTTTTTTTTTATTGGAATCCTTTGAGATGAGTAATTTATATATTTATTTATTTATTTGCGAACTGTGATCCTCATCTTCATGTTTGTTGTTGCACCACGTTTCGACCAACTATTCCTCTGGCCTTCTATAGGTGGTTGATCGCGAAGAAGAAAGTGGTTAACCGCCTGAAGAAAGCCAGAAGAATAGTTGGACAAAACGTGGTGAAACAACAACAACTGAAGATGAGGATAACAGTCCGCAAATAAATAAATAAAATATACAAATTACTCATCTATAAAAATTCCATTAAAACAAAATAATATATAATACCATTTAATGCAGACCTGATGATGGAAGACCAGATAAGAATGAAAACTTGAATTTATCCAACCTTGATCGCCTGTTGGGGCCCATGGTGCAGTGAATAGAGGTGTTGAATCTCTACGGTTCCAGGTAAGTATTGTTTGAAGATAGCAGTTTCAATCCTACCCAAAGCAGACCAGAGGATTAGTTGACCAAAAACGTGGTTAGATAACAACAACTATAGAAGGCAGTAATTACTGGGGATACAGTTAAAGAGACTCAACATTCCTATCCGGTCACGATTAACAACTACCTGATGAAGGATAAGTTGGCCAAAACGTGGTGAGACAACAACTATGAAGATGAGGATAACAGTCTATAAATAAGAAATATTTTTACATGTACAATTTTATAAGCATATAAAAGTCATTTGCATGTTAGTAACTCTTCAGTTATGCAAACATGTTTAGTAAAGAAAGTTGAGTAAGTAGTTACAAATTAAAATATTCATAGTGTGTATGTGAGTATTTGGCAGCATGGCATTGTGTATGTGTGTGCGTTGGTTTACTTTGTTCTTGTTAATGTGTTATAGCTGTAAGTAGTAATTTGTTTCTGTTCTCTTGACTCCTGTTAGTGTGTAAGAATGAGTGAGGGAGATGGATAAAGCTTGTATATGAGTCATTGAGTCCTTTCTGCTTCCTTGGGGTGAGTGGGTGGGCAAATGCATGGAAGGAGGTGTTGAATAGACATTCTGTAGTTTTGTTCAAAGTGCAACGAACCGGCTTGAAAATTTGTGTTTGGATAAAAACAGCTGAGGGAAAACCAAAATATTCGTAGTGTGAATAATATATATGCATAAGTAATATATGTGTGTAGATATTTAGTGTTAGAAATTATTTGGAAGGTTATTTTTAACTTGTACAGAAAAAGCGAAAACACTTTTGTTTAAGAACAATCATCTTTTTTTTCTGAATAAAGATAATGAAAAATCAAACAAAGGCAATTATTGCTTTCAATCAAATATATATTACGACTCAAAATACAACAAAGAGATATTTAGTCAGTTTCTTGTGTGATTTCCAAAAAAACGGTTGTTCTGGAAGGTGCTTTCCTTATTTAAGAAAATAAGTTTAGCAGGGGTAAGTTGCCCCGCTCCTTTTTTTCGTTAATCAAAATTAACTTCCTCCAATATTTAAGAGTAGCAGTTTTATAGGTAATATTATTAGTATTAGTAGTACAAGTAGTATTATTTCCATTCACTCTGATACACTTGACTCCTCAATATCTAAATATTTATTTACTTGGGCATACGTCAAGTATCACAAAAAACCCTCATCATGGCAAACATTAATTAATGAGAAATGTATTACCTCCCTTTATAGTTGATCTTTATCAGTTAAAAATCAATAAAACCATTTCCTCTCTAAAAATTAAAAAAAACAAAAAAACATAGCTGTGTGTTTAGTTACAAATTGGCTAATTTATTTTATAATTTAAAGAAAAACATCATGCTGAGAGGAGACTGTAAGTTTTTTTAATAATAGTTTCTTTTTACAATTTTAAAAAAATGTCCAAGTGAATTGATATCTGTTTCTTTATAATTTATATAAAAACGTTTTTCAGAAAAAAACAAAAAACAATGTGTTGTGTGTTGAATTTTCATTGACAAAAAAAATATCTAAATTTTTAAAATCAATTCTTTTTAGTTTTAAAAAGGTTAAAAAAGAATTTGCTAAAAAAAATTGTTTTAAATTCGTTGTTATTTGTTTTTTTTATTTTTTATTCATTTTATTTATAAAATGTTTAAAATTTTTCCACCATGGAATTTCTGCTAGTTAACATTATTGTATTTGCATATGCAGTTATGGGCAGCATTTATTTCTCTCCCATCACGAGAAATGTGACACCAGGGCTGGAAAGTGGGATTGAGTAAGTCAGCGACCCAGAGGAGGAGCATTCAGAACCTGCAAAAGATGTCCGTGCACGCTCCGTCAGTATTCCCATGCAGAGGCACCTTAGTCGGTTAGCAGTAAACTAACCTTTTCTCAAAGAGAGAAGGCAAGGTCTGGGAGGGTGGACCTCCTACAATTGCACAGAACCAGCATTACACCAGTCAACAGAGAACAGTTATGAGTCTGTTATCTATGATTGAGTGAATCGCAATTCTACGATTCCAATTTGTTGGCCTGTACTGATCTTTGCCATCATAAACTTCCAAAGTTTTAGCTGATAACATACAAGCAAAAAAAATAGGAAACAGATAATACACTTTATTTAGTAGCATTACTTTTGGGCTAGTCAAAGCAAAATATATATGAAATTCATTCATCAAATATATATGAAATTCATTTTTTATTTGTTCTTCCAGTCATTGTTTGATTGAAGATTTAAACATCATATGTAATTGTGTTTGCATACGCAGCTATGTGGCCTGTTTGCATACGTTTGTGTAGTGACTAGGTGGGTTGAAACAGCTTCCTCCAAAGGAGGAAGTTCCATAGGAGTATGGAATCTACAAGCGGTCCCCAGTTGCATGTATATGCAACATACAAAATATCTGTGCATGATGTTGCCAAGCTAATCAAGAACCTTGATTCCAGTAAAGCAACTGGCCTGGACGGCATTCCAATTATAGTGTTGAAAAAGCTTCAACCAGAACTAGCTTCCATACTTACAAAGCTGTTCAAGCGTTGTCTTAAGGAGAATTGCTTATAAACCCCCTTGAAAACCTCATCAGTATGCCCTGCATGAAAGAATTCAGGTGATCGGTCATCTCTCTCTCAGTACAGACTTCTCAATTATTAAATCATTTCTCTCTGATAGGTTCATAAGTGTAGTGATTGATGGGCAGAAAGAAATCGGAAGCTCACAGTATTAATGCTAGATTCCCTCAAGGGTCCCTCCTGGGCCCAACTCTCTTCCTGATCTACATCAATAATCTCCCACAACACATCCTTAGATCATTTGTAGACAATTATGCTGACAACACTGCCATCTATGGCAACACATCAAAGGCTGTAAATGACCAAGTTCTCTCTGATTCTTTCTCCTCTGATCTTGAGCATGTGGTACAATAGGGAAAGAGGTGGCTGGTTACTTTTAATGCATCTAAAACTAAGCTTCTATCTTTACATCATCAACACTTTGATCCCCATCTGGTATCAATTGAAATGAATGGCTCTCGTCTTGTGGAAGCTCTATGTTTTGACAAGCTTCTGGGTTTGACCTTTACTCCTGATCTGAAATGGAACATGTACATCAAATCTCTTGCCAAGGTCGCTGGAAAAATCCTTCTACCGTTCAGTAGATATCTCACTGCTGATGCAATTCTCTATCTATATAATAGCCAAGTACATCTAAGTACATGCTAGAAACAGCTTACCTGCCTTGACAGAGTACAAAATAGACTTTGTAGCTTAGTGGGGGATGCCCTTTTCTCTTCCCTACAATCTCTTTCCCACAGAAGAGATGTTGCGAGCCCGTCTCTGCTTTATCGTTATTTCCATGACAAATGTTTTCCTGAGCTCCAATCTATTGCCCCCCCCCCTCGCCAAACTTTCACGAAAAACACTCGTCTAGCTGAAACCACTGTCAATAATTTTCTCTACTCCTTATCTAAATTAAAATGTAGATTCCATGAACAAAGCTTCTTTCTTAGAACTGCACGCTTGTGGAATTCTCTTCCATTTGCCCATTTTCCAGCTGACTACAATTTGGTTGTCTTCAAGTCCGACATAAACAAATTCTTGATGAACCGTCCCCTTAAGTAATCCAATTTACCAAATTTCCATTACTAACGATTACTATGATATTATCCCATTGACTACTATACACTCAATAACCTGTATCCTCGAGTGGCCTCCAGGCCTTGATAAGTGGTGACCCCTTATGTAAAAAAAAAAAAAATAATGGATTCAGTCACCTAAAGTAAAATAATCACATTTATTTTTTAATGGATTATTTTGCTTAAAGACTAAAAAAAATTAAAAAATGGGAACTATTTTAGATGAAATTTATATAGAAATCTGAAACCCATGGCAAAAATTGAACAACTAATTTTTTTTTAAAAGTCTTCATTATAATCTGGTGCTTAATAATCAGATAATAAAAAAATAATAAACGAAGATTTAAGAGGAAGCGGAGACATATCTTTTATGACTGTCGGATATTCTTGCGCTATGATGCAACTATTTGCACAATAATTTTTATTAAAAATAAAAAATATTATTTTCTATTTTTGGTCAGTGAAAAGATTAACTCTGAAAGAAAAAAATGTTTGAATTCATAGAACAGACACACATTCAATAATCTTTTAAGTAAGAGACTTTTTTTTTTTATTTCATTCATGTTTATAAAAACTAATTTTTGTGTTCATTTTTTTTTTTACTGCCTTTTCACCCCAAACAAGATGCAGTGACACTTGAATGTAAAGGGCTATTATTAAGGACAATATTTGCAGGGATACTATGTTGAGCAGCAAGATGTTGCATATCAGTACAGTCAGAGAAGTAGGGACCCGGAGAAGAATTCCAAAGTTTAGTAGTTTGAGAGAAGAAACTATTTGAGTAGAAGGTTTTCCAGCATATAGGGATCTCTACAATGTAGGGATATGATTTTGCTGCTTGTCGGAGATATTTATGTGGAGGGTGTACAAGAGCTTGGAGTTTGTCAGAACATTTTCCATTAAATTACTTGTTCTTAGCATTAATTAAAACTGACATTGCATCTCTCATAGATGCAACACACGCACACACACACACACACACACACACACACACACACACACACACACACACACACACACACACACACAATGCTTTTAAATTGTAATTCTATCTCATGTTATAACTGCAGGGGGACAGAATTATCTCCCTTTGACAAGAAATTATTTTGTAGGTAAGATTTTATACTCTGCTAAAACAGGCTTAGATTTCTTTTGTAAAAAAAAGGTAGACTTTCCCACTCCCATTTCCCTTACACATCTCGTCTTTCAGCACAAGATCCCAACACATGATTAAGAATTAAGACCAGAATTATTCCTTATTTGCTGGCTGGCTGGAAGTGCTGTCATCAGAATCGCTTTTGGCTTGCTCTTTTATAGGAAAATGCTGTGAGGAAAGTAAATGCTTTAAGCTTAGCACATTTTGTACATTTTTCATCTGCACATAGGAACAATGTATTCAATTGTATGCTTAATTTTTTCTATACATGTATCATTTACTGTAAGTATAGTTTGTCATAGACAAACTATTACTATGAAATGCCTTTATCCTCCACAACTTTTTAGCCATCTGGTATTTTATGACAGTTATATTTTGTGTTCATCTCAAGATAATAATAGGATGAATTTTAGCCACACCTCATAGAATTAATTCAAAGATTCTACTCACGTATTGTTAATTTTGCTGAAATATTTTCATTTTAAAAAGAGAAAAACAAAGTTTGTAGTCAACTTTAGTAGAGCTTGATTGTTAGAAAACTAACAAAATATCCTGAAAAAGAATCGCTAATAAAAAAAGGCGTCCAACCACCAGAGTCTCGACAATTATGTAATATTGTTGAGGAGTATATATTATGTATACATGTGTCTTCTAGTGGTTAGATTGTATGAGAGTGTACATACGTTTGTATATACGTGTCACAGTCATCTATATGACATGTGTATATATACGTGTGCTCGTCTATGACCGTCTAGCGTTGTGATTATTTAATCTAGATTTCGTTGTGTGTGTGTACATTTAATTACAGTTCATGAGGAGACAAGAATATACATAAATACCTTTACAACACAAAGGATGGATAACACTTAATTGGGGGTTTCAACATCTAGCCAATCAGGAACATATCTGGTCCATCTTTAGTCTTGTTTGGCAGATAGCTGCGATGGAAATTCTTCCCTAGAAATGACAAAGCCTCAGATTTTATTTTCGGCAACTTTTTATTCCAGAGTGTTTTTCCCTTTTTGGAAAGATGCAATGCTGATTCTAACTATTGCCCTTTCTGACCCCCTCTACTTGGAACCATCATGATCTGAAGACCATCTCTGTATCTTTTGACTCCAACTGATTCAACCTATCTTCATGTACCTCAAAAGACCATCTCCTCCTTCTAAATGACATCATTAGTATATGTCACTAAGATGATCACCTGATGTTTTTACATGTCATTATTCTAAGTTGTTAACTAAATTGTTATTATAACATTTTTAAATTACATTCCTAAATTAATGCAAATAAATATTTATTCTAAATATTTTGATTATTCTAAAACATATTTTTGCTGACAAAACTCTTTGGCTTGAATAATCATAATAATCGTCGACCAGCACACTTTTCAGCATTGCTTGGCCAATATCTAACTCTCCTTCTTCCCATTTTTTCAAAAATGTCCGTACATTTTTTTTCACCCCCTTATCCCCTTGAAATAGTTTGTTCTCTGTTAGCTATGATATGTGGTTCTGTGAAGTTCTAGGAGATCCACCCTCCCAGATTTTGCCTTCTCATCCTTTGATTAGGGGTTAGTTTATTACTAATCGCCTGAGGAGCTCCTAATGGGGAATTTCAACAAAGCTGCCGCGGGCATTTTTTCCTGCAGGCTAGAATGTTTTTTTTTTTCCTCTATGATGATGTCTTTTCAAATCCAACTTTTCTGACCCACCCTTGTGTCACATCTTCCCAGTTGTGGGAAGGAGATAAACATAAGCTGAGTGATCAATTTACACTTCTGTCTAACACAGAGATATTAGGTTTCTTCAACTTGAGGAGGATTCGCCCTCCCCTCCTCTATATAGTTCGGATTGATGATGTGAAAGGAAACCAAAAAAACATCCACAGTCCCCATTCGCTTGAGGTATTCAGGTTAACTACTGTTCGACAATCCTTTCTTTTCATGACACTTGAAAGGGCCATAAGTGGGAAAATGGATTAAAAAAAAAAAAATTTAAGTGTGTGTGGGAGGGGAGGGGGGGAGAAAACTTAATCAACTACTTGCAACATTAAAACAGTAATTTAAATGTTTCTGAATTTTTTTCTTGGATGAGGACTGAAACCGAAATTTATACAAAAATGACTCAAGGCTCTTTCTGTTTTATAAATGCATCCCACATTTTTGAATTTTAACGACTGTCGTTTGTTGGAAGATGAACAAAAGCATTCTTCCCACAATTCTCCAATAATAGCAATTGTGAAGATACACCTAAATAAGGTCAGAAGTTACGTTGGACGACGAAACGTTGTGAAAATAACAACCAAGATGAGAACAGTAGTCCAAACAATTCAAATTATCAATCCTCATCTCAAAATATTATTTTATATTGGAATCTTTTGAGATGAGTAATTTGTATATTGATTTATTTATTTGTAGACTGTTATCCTCAACTTCATAAGTGTTTTTTTCATGACGTTTCGTCCAACAATTCCAAGTTAGCATTGTCTGAAGATAGCAGTTTCAATCTTAACCAAAGCCGGCTAGAGGATTAGTTGGCCACAATCATGGTGAGATGACAACTATGGAAGGTGGTAATTACTGAGGATACAGTTAAGAAACTCAGCATTCCTATCCCGTCATGAGTAACAACTACCTGAAGAAAGCCAGAGGAATAGTTGATTGAAAACGTTGTGAAACAACAACTATGAAGATGAGGATAATAGTCCACAAATAAATAAATATTCATCTAAAAACTTCAGAAACATTGTACCATGGACCTGAATTTATACAAAAAATAGAAATGACTCAACGCTTTTTCCATTTCATAAAAGCATCACACATTTTGAATTCTAATAACTATGGTTCGTTAAAAAAATTCTTTTTCGCCATTCATCAATAATATCCATTGTGAAGATACATTTGAAGAAGGTCGGAGGTTACATCGGCCGAAATTTTTTGAGAATAACAACCAAGATAAGAACAATACTCAGAATAATCCAAATAATACACATTTTATTTTTTGTCATTATTTCACCTCAAACAAGGCACAGTGCCACTTTGATGTAAGGAGCTACTATTTGGGACCAAATTTGCTGGGATACTATGTAGGGAGTTGGGCAGCAAGATATCTGTTCACATTACACTTAAACTTCCCTGACTGCATTAAACTTCTGCAGTGTGGTACAGTCAGGGAAGCATAAACCCAGGAGGGAATTTCAAAATTTAGCAGTTCAAGGGAAGAAACTATTTGTGTAGAAGGTTTTCTGGCATCTAGGGATCTCTATAATGTAGGGGTGGGATTTTGCTGCTTGTCAGGTTAATCGGGGGGGGGGTATTTATGTTTACATTAAAACATGTATTTAAATGTTTCAGACTGTCTAGATTGAATTTTATCTTAAGGATCTCAGTTCAATTTTCTGTGAACGAACCCGAGATAAAAATGAAACAATACAAGATTTCTAAAACGTACACAACTGGAAAATAGGATTGCATAAAGGGTTCGATTTGAAATTTTGAAATTTTTTGTAGTTTACAAAAGATGGAAAAATTCACTTGAAAAGGACCAGATAAACCAGTTGAAAACGTTGTGAACCAAAATGAGGAAAACAGGTCCACCTATTCATATTATTTGAATTATTTGTTCTTATTTTAAGTGTCTTTTTGCAACATTTCAGCTAATGTACCCTCCGACCTTCTTCAGATGTATGTTGTAAAACTCATGAATCTTTTTGTCGTACTTGGGCATCTGTACGAAATTTTAAACAGAACCCTTTATTTAATCCACATCATTAGTGTTATAGAATTGTTGGGCAGAAGCAGTAAATTATCTGTTTATCTAATTATCTGTGTATCTATCAATGTATCTCTCTCTCTCTCTCTATATATATATATATATATATATATATATATATATATATATATATATATATATATATATATATATATATATATATATATGTCTATATGGTTATTTATCTGTTTAGTGATAAGTGGACAACAGCAATTTGAAGTCATATTTTGACAGGTTGTCAAAACGTCAAACTGTGATCTGGTCAAGTTTGCACCGGAAAGTATCCAAACGGAGACTGGAAGTGACGTGTCGCATGTCACGTGTTCCGGTTTGCTCAAGCATCATCGAGTTGAGTTTTGAAATTCCAAAGAGACAGGATGGGTTAAACAAGTCTCCCCATAAGGGAGCGACAGCCTCAAAATAGAGACAGAGAAACCCAAACCAAAGATCATCGGTCACTCCATTTCTGCAATGACGAATACCTGGGAGTGAATAAAATATATAAAAACACACATCGTCTTGGTCTGTCTTGTGAAGAGTCTCTCTTAAAGCAGGTCCAGCTCCCTAAGATGGTTGAAGAAACTTCTAGAAGAAACAATAGCTGAACAGGTATGTCCTTATGTATATGATGTTATATATCCTGACATGCATGCATCAACACCACCAGATGAGAGGAATCACGGGCCATAAAATAGGCATTAAGGATACACGGACAACAATTCTTGAGTTGGAACCTATGTTTAGTTTCAAAGCAGTTTCTGATGGTTAGTTTTCTATATAAATCCTGGAGGTGACTGGTTCTCAGTAGACAGTTCTTTTATTCACGTTCCTGACTTTATAATTTTTGTAGCCACAGAGCAAAAGATTCTTCCTGTGTTGATGCGAAGAAAACATATGCAAGGTTGCTAAAAAAAGGTTTAATTTTTGTGGGGCAATTCTGGTTTCTGATTGGTTGGTAGCAGAATGTGAATCAATTTGATTTGTCAGTTCCGTTTATAAATAGAAGCTCCCAACTGTGAGGGATCATACCCCATTAGTAGTCAAAAATATTACAATAACAGTCCATTACACAATATACATATGCATATGGTCCGTTAATGTGAAGAACACACAGACATTTATTAGTGCCACATATACACATTCAAACACATCACGATGCAACAGTATACACATATATAGAACTCCTCAGCGACACAAATATGTCACCAATGCAAACACGTATGTTACACACATACGTTTATTTAGTACGATACATACGCAGTCGTATATAAACACCCTCTATATAACACCGTATAGAAGTCCTAAGTAATTTGCAAATGTATTTTTGAATATTGCCTGCACTGTGAGTTAAGCATTCAACCTCCAGAAGAGTGTAACTTATAATTGATTTTACCAAATAGTTTATCCAATATGACACAGGTCCTTGTGGACGATTCTAGTTTAAATTCTAGGGACCTTAAACTTATACAAGATAAACCTGAAGAAGGTCAGAGGTTACATCAGCAGAAATGTTGTGAAAATAAAACTCAAGATGAGAACAGTAGTCTGAATAATCCAAACAATAGCAATTATCAATCCTCATCTAAAAAATTCAAAAACATAAGGGCAAAACATGTAAATAATAAGAGGCCCAATTTCAGAAATTTGATTAAATAATATCGTCAACTGTTAGAGTTTAAATTTTAAAATCTACAATAATTTTGTAGCTGGACATAAAAGGCGAATTATTCAAGTAAAACCTAGCTCAAGGTCATGATTATTTAACCGCTTTACATTGCAACAAGATTAGACATGAAGTCAGTTTAATGTTGGGAGGGGTAAGGGGGAATCTAGCTCCTCCAAATATGGGCATTCTGGATGGGTACAAATATTCCGTGATCAAACTTATTGCTTTTCAGGGATGTCTCATTCCTTTCAGATAATACTTGCAAGGATGACCCCCTGAAAATTGAATAGAGTGATCTTATCCAAGTCTTGGGAACTTCAGCAAGCAATAGCCTTGTGATAGAATGCAGGAACAGATACTACACTTACAAAACCAAGTGAAAATCCCAGCACTTCAGTGTTGAGGTCTCTAGATACCGGAAAGATTTTTGCTCTCATAATTCCTTCTCTTGAACTGCTAAACTTTGGAATTCCCTCCCTGTTTCCTGCTTCCCTGACTGTACAAACATTCTGAAGTTTAAATGTAATGTGAACAGATGTCTCACTACTCAACTCCCCATAGTAGCCTGTTAGACACGATCCCAAATAGTAGTCCCTTACATTCCAAGTGGCAGTATGTTTTGTTTAAGTGGGGGGGGGGGGTGAAAAAAATAATTTGTATGTATAATACGAGATGTATTTATATTTTCTATCAAGATCTGTGGATTTAGCTATTTAGATGCTAGGAGAATGTTTATTTACTGTTGAGTTGAATAGTTTAATCAGATTTTGACTTAAATAACAGTCATTTTGGGTTCTTATTTTGAACTAGCAAGCCACCAGGCATTGCCCGATCGTAAAATACGCTTAAATATGATTATTTTGATAAATACAGATTTCGTATTATATTATATTGAACCTAATATATAGGAATGATTTAAAGTTAAAAAAAAAAAAAATGAATTGTGTGCTACCACCGAGAATCGAAACCAAAACGTTTAGCTTACAATTTACTTTGACATTCATGGTTGAGATATGACGCTATGAAGACATGTTTGCTGCAAGGCTAAAAATTAAAACATGAACCAATACCTATTATGTTACGCATGCATATTCGTAATGCTGTCATTTGGCCTTCGCCTGGCAAATTCCATTTTTTTAATTTTCACACTTTTGAACCGATTTTCCCCGGCTAAAACCCAAATATAAAATTTCGCATGGGTTCGAATACCCTATATACTAAGTTTTATGTCTGTAGATCAAAAATTGACAGAGGAGTTTGGTAGGTAATTTTTTTTAACCAAATATATATATGCATACATAAATATAAGATAATGGAAATAGTATTCCGACGAAATAGGGAAATAAAAAAAAGAACAAATCAAGTTATGTGTTCATCAACGTTTCAAAAATTTATAGGAATATAGATTACAGTTATTTAAAAATAAACAAAATACAGAAAATACGAACAAATCTTTATAATGTATGTATCTGTTACAGAATGGAAGCGTTATATTCCAAAAACCACATAAATCGATCAAATATTTTTTTAAATCAAACTTTATGGCGTGTTAGATTGAGACAGGCGGTAGGAGCCATATTTTTTTTAGGCTACATTAAAATTCAAGGGCGGACAACTCCATAAGATCATCAAGGGCTGTCAAAAATACTTAATCGCTAAAAATCATAATAAAAAAATACTTGATCAATTTAGATCATTTTTTAATATGACACCTTCATTCTGCAACGTGTACATGCACCATAAATATTTTTCTGTATTTTAATTTTTTAAATAAGCATCATCATTTTGTAGTAAATAAAATGTGAACTTTAATTTCACTCAAACAGTTACTTTTTAAAGACGGGGTGATGGTGAAAATCCTTGATTGCATTCGGCGTTAATAATTTTAAAATATTCAGCCTCTTTTACTGTCTTTTTTCTTTAGGCACGGCCCTTCATAAGACAGCAAAACTTACACATTAATTGAGAAGGAACTCCAGAGAGAGGGTTATGTCACAACCTTCTTAAAAGGATCGTGGGTATGTTCAAATTATAACAAGCTTGCCTCCCATGACCTGGTTATAGAACATGCACTGCAGTAGCCAATCACCGTGAAGCTGCCATAGCAACTGGCCTGACCGAGTGACAGCTCACGGGTTTAGCTCCTCCTACTAGCGTCTGCCATGATCGTTGTTGAATTTAAAGCATGCTATGGCTTGCATCATCCTATATGTAGTTGATAAAACAAGTGACTCCATATTGGAGGTCTTAAAGATAAGAAAAACCCCAAATCATATAAAGCAGGTAGAGTATATATGTTTAACTCTGCTATTTAATACAATTGTCACTGCTTTTCTTTTTTATGTTGATTTTTATTTCAAGGTTAAAAATTTTATTGATTTTTTTTTGTCATCATAAAAGTATTGTAAGAGAGAAAAAGATGATTCTAAGAAAGCATAGAGTTTGAGTTAAACAGCAAAGATAAAAAGTTTATGGTACAAATTCTTCAGCAAATGTCATGAAAATAATTGCAACTATTATTTTCGGGGGGGGGGACAAACAATTGCTACTATTTAGACAAAGAATTATGAAGTATTGGTTCAATTTAGATCATGCAAAAAAAAAAAAAAAAAATTTGAGTTTAATCAATGGATCTTTTCATTAAATATTGAACTTTAAATTTGAACTTATTTTTGAGCCGCAATATTGGAACATTGTAACTCAAAAGTCGGTTCAAATTTTACTTAAATCTGAATCAAGATCAAATTCATATATCCTCGAATAAAATTTTCGATATTGTGCAGGAAAAAGGGTTACGACTGATGTCTGAATTTGTGACGTTGATGGAAGCATTGGTCGAAACTCTTCTCCCTAACAAGAAAAAAAAAACATCATTAAATAGTAACAACTCTAGAACAAATTCTAAAATTCAAAATAAAAAATTATATTTAACCAGAAGTATATTTTTATATATGGGAGAGGTGCAATTTGTATTCAATCTTGTGTTCGTGATTTCCAATGAGCATGAAATTAATAAGATTAAAGTCAATGAATAAAGCGGAGAAATGTGCATTTTTATAAGACGAAAGTCTAGAATTATAATCCAAGTGAAAAAATATAATATTTGTGTAATTTTAAGGATATTAGCAGGAAATCTTTTGTGACTGAGGAAAGGAAATCCTTCGCGACTGAGGAAATTGTTATTGTTAACAAATTTTATGAAGAAACACCACGAATGAAGGTATACCAGGAAGGTAAGAGTTTTGTGAGGAAAAATACCCATTCTTTATTTGTGTGAGCTTCATTGGTGAAGGATTGAGTAATTTATCCGTTACAGCTTGGGGTTGCTATTCTTCGCACTGCAGTTTTACGTCTTTTAGATAAAGTCAGACACATGTGATAATCATAGGAAGCGGCAAAATGACATACGGAAACGTTGTCTGGAATGAATTTGTTTTTGGCGTGTCAGGCTTTTTATATTGATTTTCTAGAATGTTCCGGGCTATTCACTGTCTATATGCACAAATACACCAAAATATAGTCCCATGAATTTGTGTGTAAAAAGGTCCCATCATAACCACGATTCTATGTGCTTATATAATTGCATAGGCGAACGATAACAAAACCAAATTGCTCCTGAAATTAATAAATTCCAGCCAAATACATTCCTCTTATTATGTGACGAGTGATTTGATTTAGCTGGTCACTACAAATGTATTCAACTAACTTAATAATATTAACAAACTCTGTTTTTATATATGACAGTGATATGCTTTAAAAATTCATTTTGGTTTTTAGTTCAGGAGCACAAACTTACCACAATACTTGATTTGTGCTTTTAAACTTTAATTAAACATAAATTAATTAAACATAAATTAAACATAAATTGCTATCTATCAGTTTAATAGCTACAAAATTGCTTTTGAACCTTGAAGCCTTGTGAAGTAGTGAAGCATATTGGTTTTGAAAAAGGACATTTTATTAATTAACTATTATTTATTATTGTTGTTTTAATTCAAAATTATTTTGAAACAGGACGTAAATTTTTAAAGCACATCACTGTCATATATAACAGCAAAGTTTGTTAATATTATTAAGTTAGTTGAATACATTTGTAGTGACCAGCTAAATCAAATTGCTCGTCACATAATGAACATGAACAAAGCTTCTTTCTTAGAACTGCACGCCTGTGGAACTTTGTTCCGCTTTCCTGTTTCCCTCCCGACTTCAACCTGGATGTCTTCAAGTCCAACACAAACAAATTCCTGATGAACCGCCCCCCTAAGTAATGACATCAATTCTCCAATACTATTGCTACACTATCTCATTGACTACTGTACACACAATAACCCTTATCCCCGAGTGGCCATTGGGCCTTGATAAATGGTGAACTCCATGTAAAAAAAAAAAAGGACGACTCGTTATATTAACAAATAGTTCTGTTTCGCAACATTGATCTTGAATTTTGAAGACTTGCGAAGTAAAACTCGTTCAGTTATTTTAATTTATTAATACTACATAAATATTAATTTATTAATACTACATAAATATTATGAGCCTTTAAAATTTGAAGTGATTTTAAAGTCTTTAAACTGTCTGTGATAACTTCTGACTTGAATTCAAGTTTAACTGCATTAAGTATTAAGATTATATTTGTGCTTCTAAATGAAAAGAAAACATGAATGTTTAACTGCGTCCCTGTTGTATCAAAGAACCACATATTCATAAGATCAAAGTACAACTATTCATAAAGAAATATTCTGTGTAAAAATCATCTTGTACACTTAGACTTTCAGTGTTAGACACCTTTATCAAAGAAGACTTAGTTTTTTAGGGTTTTTTCTCTTCATTTTTCTGGTGGTATTAACTCTGAGGGGATCAGCTCCTTCTGAAGAGAGAAAAGGATATGTCCAGAGTTATCGACGGTTGTTGTAAGGCTAAAGTTGATGCATATTTGTGCAGTTGGTGCAAAATTTAAATAGAAGTTAGTCACCTTCAAAGACGTTATTTCATAAGGTTAATTTGAAAGTACTAGAAAACCAAATGATATTATAAAGTATTTTATTAAATGATTAAAAATCATTTTTTTTTAGACTTTTTTTTTCACCCTTTTATAAGAAAATTGATTTTTCTTATTTTTCTCCTTTAAGTGAAGTTTTTTTTCAAAAGAGGTGTGCTACATTGAAAGTTTTAGAAAAAAGATGATTTCAATCATTTAATACAATATTTTATAAGTTTTTTTTTGTTTTCTAACATTTTCTAATTAACCTTACAAAATAATGTTTTCAAAGATGTAACTAAACTCCTATCTTTTATGCATTTTGTTTTATTGACTGAGAAATGAAAATTAATCTCTCATCTAGGAACATATAAAATACCTAAAAAGTTTTTCAATTTATTAAGTGATGCAAAACTTAAACATTGTTTTCTTTCCCAGAATTCTTAAATAAAAAAAATGATTCTTTCCAAAAAAAAAAAAAAAATCATAGGCCACAATTAAATTTTGGAATTTGGATATTTTTTTAAAAATGTCACCGTAAATGATAGGCCTTAATTAGTTATGAATGTTTGAAACAATTTTCAAAGTATTCAATCAATATTCATTTGAAATACTTTTTTGTTTAAATGTAAAATTACTTAATTTATATGATACAAGCAGGGGCGTCCGGCGTTGCTCAGTCGTAAAATAAGCTTAAATATGATATTTTAATTTATGCAGATTTCATATATACTATTATAGAGTCAATTCTCTATCGATTATTACATATTATATTATACCCAATATAGAGTAATAATTTCAAAAGTAAAAGAAAAAAACAGTTCACAAAAAATGCAATCATTTGAGTCGCCTAGTGCCATTCTGCAACCTTCCGTTTCAAAGGAGATGCAATTTGAAAAAATGGAGACAGACAGACAGACATAGTAAGTTTTATAAATGAAATTTTATAACTCAGCAATGCAGCTGATTTAGTACTTGCTTGTGAAACAATGGAAAATCTATTAAAAGTCTTAGAAGAATGCTATGCAAAATAAAGGTCTGAGTCTGAATGTTACCAAACCAAGACCAAAGTGACAATCAGTGGTTATAATGTTGGAAAGTCCCCCCTCCCCCCAAAAACAGAGAAAAGTCCCCCCTGCTCAGTTGGTGGAAGGAGTTGGGAATGACTCAATTTTTTTGTGGTAGCATATTTTATACACAAAAATTCAGTGGAATGACAGTTAGGTTGAGAGATAATAAC
This sequence comes from Euprymna scolopes, assembly GCF_053919585.1. Classification (NCBI taxonomy): domain Eukaryota; kingdom Metazoa; phylum Mollusca; class Cephalopoda; order Sepiida; family Sepiolidae; genus Euprymna; species Euprymna scolopes. Next base: position 154,018,031 of record NC_136488.1, read on the forward strand.
CATTTTATATGTGCAAGAAGTGTAAGACATAAAGAAATGAACCTTGGTCTTTTGGCTAAGAACAAAGTGTTAAAAGAGTAAAAGATTTTGGCCAGAGTTCTTGCAAATCCTTTACAGGTTGTTATTGACATCTTGGTCGAAATAGAGAAGAATTATGCTGTGAAGAAGAAATTCAAAACAACTTGTATTTGATTTACACAATCATGGAGGGAACAGAAAACAACATCGAAGCCATGATGATCAATTGAGATCAGTCCAAGACTTTTGATAGGGCCAACCATCATTTTCTGGGATCTGTTCTTGAGGTGCCAGTTTTAATCTGGACTTCCACAAGTGGATCTCTATTTTGTATCGTCTGCCAATAGCAGTGCAAGTAAATGGTAGGTTTTCAGAATTATTTGTGGCATTTCAGTCAGTACGTGAAGGCTATAGTGTATCAGACGAAATTGCAAGGAACACAAGCAGGAGCAAATTCTTGCGACTGGAAATTTTTTAAATGCACTTCCTTCCTGGCTTGTCCAATCAGAAGCCAGTTCTCAGTCAAAAGGTTAAAACTGGCAACACTTTCTCTCTCTTTCTTCTCAGATTTTGGACTGCCAACAATTCCACGTGGAACGGATCTGTCCCCCTATTTCTCTCTTGGGACTCAACAGAACTCACCCAATCTTCGACAGAGAGAAACCAACTACCAGCAAAGACGGACACACTCTCTCTCTCTCTTCCCTTGTCTTCCGACACTGACGATTTCACCAGAAATAACTGCTGACTGACACCATGAGGGAACTGATAGAAGTCAACAAAGGAACCAACCGAAATTCATGAAGGAACCTCATGCTTGACTCGACACAGCCGAACATTCTATTCTTTCAAACATTCCAACCTGTTACTGGTCTAAATAAATTCTTCCGATGTTTTGTTTATAAAAAAGGTTTTATTTCTTTATTCAGTGCTTCATGTTTAACAATTACTTATTTAATTAAAGGATGCCTGACAAGCATTCTCTAAAATAACCCTTTCTTTGCAAATAAAAGGATAAGGTGGCAAGATCAATCCTGTGTGGAATTGCTCTTCTGTGAGAGAGAGGCAAACCATATGTTCACAGGGAGATCTGTACTCAACATATTAGTGAGGGATTCTTAAGAATACTGGCTTTGACAAGTCATAGGCATGCTGAAGATTTGGCTTTTCTGGGTCGCACTTTGTTAGGTGATACTCCATAAGTTCCTGCAGTTGAGAGGGACTTTCCCAACCTCATACTCAATCTCTTGGTTGATGGCTGCTATAAGCTGAGGAGAAAAGTCCAGTTCTTTGCCAAATACTAAGTCATGCTTAGAGTGTTATCAGGAATCAGGGACGTTACATAGCCTAGAAAGAAACTATATTGGAAATTAGTGGTCGGTATCATTTTAGATTCACTTGGGTAGTGGCAGGAATGGTTGGAGGAGATCCATTCTCAGTGGAATTGGGTGCAAGGCCAGAATTATCTCAACAGCTCTCAGTATTCTCTGACCTGACAACTGGTTCAGAACGCACTGCCCCTCTATGCCAAATTATGCAAATTACTTTATGCCAAATTAAGGGTTGATCCCTTATGCCCGGACTGTAAAAACCATAAAGAAGAAATGGTCAACCATACAATCTTCACTTGCAGCAAAGTTTGACGACTTTAAGAATATCTCAGAGAGATAGTGACTCATCAAGATGCAAAATAGCTGTTGGTCCTCGCATCTCTTATAACAATGTAGCCCTGCTATGGTCTAGAGAGAAAACAATGTTTTTTCTTGCTATCCTAGCTGTAGTGAGATGGGTTACATGTCTTGATAATTTTCATGGGATCGGATTTGTTTTTGATCAGGATCTGGTTGTTTGCTTTAAACATAAGCTTATAGTGAAGATCAGATGTGATTGAAAAAGATTACATTGTATGGAATTCGATGGGTGGGGTGCATGACGCTAGTTTATGCATCCAATGAAGAGTCGGGTACAGATTTGTGTTCCCTACTTAAGGATAGCCTGTGCGGTGCTGGGTTCTGCAAGGCCCACCTCTTTTAACAAATTTTAAAAACACTCTTAGCTAGTGAAATGAATGAGTCCTGGTTCCGTTTTGCTTTTTGGTGCTAGAAAGGCCCCAAAGATTGCCACTCCCCATATTTATTTTGTCCTTGGTCGTCCTTAAACATTGTTTCTATCTTGGAGGATTCTGTCCATTCTCAGATTCCATCCAAATCTTTTTAGTTTTGATATGCCCCTCTTAGCTCTCACTCCCATTTAGGAACTGACTAGTTGACCCGAAAAACAGTGGACAGTCTGACACTTAGCAAAGTGTTGGGAAGGCCTTCTAAACCTGCTCCATTGGCATTTTGTTTAATTCTTTATTTTTCTTTTTTTCGTTTGGGGTTTTTGAAGATCTTCCTACTCCTCATTATTACTCATGTATATTTCATTTTGTTAATAAAATCTCATTGAGACCATTACGGATCTTTTAAGTAGGATTAAAGCCATGAAGTGAATGTGGTACTTCGGTGATAGTATTTAGTTTAGAGAAGGTAAAAGTGCTTTCAAGTCAAAAGAATGACATTCAACCCCCCCAATCCCCCAAAAAACAAATAATGCATCATGTTTAACATAAACTATTGTGATCTTTATTGTAATTTTTAATTTTTGTCTGAATAAATTGGCTATGAATAAAGTGTAGTATCTGTTCTGATACTACACTTAATCTGTTTTGTCTTTGGTTAGCAAAGGAAAAATCTTTCTAGACTGAAGGGATTTTAATTTTTGTTCTACTCCAGAGTACTCTTTTTGGGGAGCTGGATTTTCTGCATTTAAAAACAGATTTTATGTCTAACTTTAAGGAGGCAAGTAGGAATAGATGCAGAGAAAGTATATTTGGGGGTGATGTAACATAGCGTCCATCCATCCAGACTGAACACACTACACAAGTTTGTAGTGTAATTCAAATCTTGTCCATAGCTGAATGCTTGATGCTTCACCAAGGCCATTTTTTATTGTAACGCTATCACTAGATGAGCCACTACCATAAGAGATGGGACTCTCTTAAGCCACTACCATGGCTTAAGAGAATCCCATCTACTCTTGAGAGAAGGATAGACCATTGCTTAAGAGAGTCTCATCTACTCTTGAGAGAAGATCCTTCTCTCAAGAGTAGATGGGACTCTCTTAAGCCATGGTAGTCACTCCATCTAGTGACCACACCAGTTTCTCAACCTGGTATTTTACCTCATGGTACATACAGCGCCTTGCCTTCCCAAATGGTTGCCCATCTCATACTGGCCAGGCTCAATGTTGCTTAACTTTGGTCATCTGGTGAGAACCGGTGCATCAACGTGATTGTGCCATATGCATGCAAAGTGGTGTCACTGGTGGAAAAAAAGGATTATAAAAAGAGAATGATCACAGGGGGACGAGATAACATTTGAGATCTCGTGGGAGACGTAAACGTTCTAAATCACGTGGATGGCGTTAGGTGTTAAGGTTGTAACAGCAAGGAAATAAATGTCGTTGTACAAAACAAAAGCGAGTTTTTTCCAATTATTTGCTCTAATCTCCTTTGTGACTCAAACTGGACATGTGTGTTGGTTCATGGACAACAGTACAGTGAGGCTATTGAGGTTGTTGAGAAGGTTTGTTACTTTGGTGATATTATTGGAGCACAGGAAGGAGCAGGTGCTAGTGTGACCACAAGAATTAGGAGTGGATGGAGTAAATTCAGTTGGTTAACAAACATATCGTTTGTGAACAAAATTTTAATACAAACAATGCAGCAGTTTATGAATAAAATTTCATTTATGAGAGGCATTCCAAAAGTAATGCCTCCTATTTTTTTAATTTCGGATCAGAGGGGAGTAAAAATTGCATTGTTATGATGACAGAACTAATGCATTTATGACCTGAAAGTTTCATCTCTTTGTTGCTAATGTTGACAGTGTGAGACTCTAAAAAAGCAACTGCTGTCATGGGCGTGCATCAGAAGCAGAGACGTGTCATTGAATTTCTGGCAAAACTGAATTGAGAATGGTGGTGACTATGTATAAAAATAAATTCTGGAGCACAAAACGTCGCTATTTTAATGGTACCACTTGCATGTTTCAACTTTTGACATAAAAAAATAGGAGGCTTTATTTTTGGAACAATCCTTGTACTAATCTAAACAGTACCTGTTCTGAGGGAGCTGGATTGAGTCTTATCCAGAATTCCCCCTATATTAAAAACAAAAATAAAAAAAAATTATATGGTGTACGTAACTCGTGATAAAATGAAAATAGCATATTCCAAAAATCAGATAAATTAATCAAGTAGTTTTTATAAAGAAAATCATTTTTAAGTGATTAATGTGAATTTGTAGACATAAATCTTGCAAGTTTAAAGTATGCTGAGTTGGCTTCCTTTGTTTTGTTTTTTAGATTGTTTTCAAAATGGCGGATAAGATAGCCTCTCTTTGGTTACTCATAAAATTTAATTTTGTTATTTAAAGATAAAACTACTTGATCAATTTATGTAACTTTTGAAATGCGATACTGTTTTTCTGTCACGAATTGTATAAGTTTTCTTTATTTTTGTTTTTAATATAGAGGAAATTTTTGACAAGCACTGCTGGAGTTTTTCTCATATTAAAACCGACCTTGTCTCTAACTCTGCCCTAGTAGGGAGGCCAATAAATAAGAACATATATATAGCATCAGTTATTTTGCGAGATTAACTAAATTATCTCCCCTTGACCGCCTCACCTAATTATTCTCTGTTTTGTTTTTTTAACTTTAAAAGTGGGTTTTGTACGAAACTCCCAAGCATTCCAGACATTGGTTGTCTCCTCAGGATGCTGTCCTTCACACTGCAAGACCACCTATAAACCCACACAAGATTATGCAATGTGTCTAGTGAACAGGTCGTCAAGTGATTCATTATGAGCTCTTACTAATGGAGTCGAACCGTCACTGGAGACTTATACTCACAGCAGTTGAAATGTAAAGGTTCAACGTCTTTATTTTATTTTCAGCTGGCAAAAGTTGATGCTAAGGGGTCAAAACTGAAAACAAGATAGTTCCTCTTGGCAGAGTAAATTGAATAAAACGTTACTCCTGTTACTACTTTTGTGCCTGTGCAAAATTGAACATTTATAGCTTAAAGCTGCTTAATTTTTAACCTTTTTAACCTTTTATATTCATCTGTCGGTAGCTCAGACAGCAACGATGATAGAGAGATAAATAACGATTAAGGCTGGATCGCTAAACATTTTGATTTTGATTCTAGTGGATGGTACCCAAGACGTGTTATTATATTTTAATTCATGCAGATTGCATATAATTTATCAATAGAGAATTGATTCTATAATAATAAATACGAAATCTGCATGAATTAAAATATCATATACTAGCAGATCAGCCTGGCTGTGCTTGGGCCCTATGTACTGTTCATAACTTTATATACATATGCATATATATATTAATAAGTTTGACTCATGTCCAGGTAATCTACATCTAAAATTTAAAGTGTTTAGACCCAAAATTGGTAGAGGAGTTTGGTAAAGTCTGCCACGGTCAACGCTTTCATTTTTGACCTGTTGACAGCCAAATTTTCATCCAAAAACTGATTTAAAAGCTTGCTGCATGTCTGAATATTCTTTACGTGAAATTTAAAATATTTAGACCCAAAATTGGCTGAATAGTTTGCTAGAGACTGTAAAGGTCAAATCTTTTGAACTTTGACCCCTTGGCAGTCAAATTTTCGGCCCAAAACTGATTAAAATGCTTGTCCTATGTCTGAATACACTTTATGTAAAATTTCAAATGTTTAGACAAAATATTGGCTGAGTAATTTGGTAGAGACCGCAGAGGTCAATTTTTTTTTTTTACTTTGACTTCAATTTTGACCCCTTAACATTTATTTTGGGCTCAAATCAAATTAAAAAGTTTGCTCCATGTCCAAGTAATCTTCATCTAAAATTTCAAGTGTTTAGACCAAAAATTGGCGGAGGAGTTTGGTAGAGTTTTCAACAGTCAAATCATTGAACTGTGAACTGTTGACAGCCAAATTTCTGGCCAAAAACCGATTAAAAAGATTTTCCCAAATCTCAATACCCCTTATGTCAAATTTCGAGTCTGTAGACTGAAAATTGACAGAGTAGTTTGGTAGAGAAATGTACACACACACACACACACACACACACACACACACACACACACACACACACACACACACACACACAGATAATTTCACTTTTATAGATATATATTATTTATTATTAAATTTTACAACCAGGCAACACCAAGCAACCTGCTAGTATATATACATATAAAAGTGATCTTGTTTATGTGTGTGTGTGAAAGATTTCTACAAAATTTCTCTCTGAATATGAGCCTACAGACTTGAAACTTGATATATAGGGTATTTGGACCTCAGAACACTATTCTATAAAAATAGCTGCAAATGGGTTAAAATTGAAAAAAAAAAAAAAAAAAGCAAACAGCTGACCTTGGCAGAAGTAAATCGACTAACCATTCGTACATATACATTTTTAGTTTGGAGATGCTTAATTTTTTTATCCATTTGGCGATAGCTTAGACAGTAACGCTGAGAGCTGAAGCACTAAATAACGACTAAGGCTGTATTACTGAATGTTTTGGTTTTGGTTCCAGCTGATGGCACTGAAGTCTTTTTTTTTAAACTTTTGAAATCATTAGGATATATATTGAGTACAATATGATAATCAATAGAGAATTTGCTTTATTATAATAAATACAAAATCTGGATGAATTAAAACATCATATGTAAGCTTATTTTATGACCGGGTAACGCCAGGCGGCCTGCTAGTAAAATATAATAAGAAAAATGCAAAGGTATAAATATAACGAGAAAAATGCAAGTAGTACTGTGTATTATATTATTAATGTTAATTTTTCATTTATTTAATTGTTGACAAAATCTATCTATCTATCTATCTATCTATTTATCTATATATCTATTATATAAAGGAACTGTGTGTGTGTGTGTGTGTGTGTGTGTGTGTGTGTGTGTGTGTGTGTGTGTGTGTGTGTGTGTGTGTGTGTGTGTGTGTGTGTGTGTTCATTTCCTATAGACTTTGCAATGGCTGGGCCGGTTTTTATAAAATTTTAACATGAATATATTTTATGTATCTGACAGTTTTCTTATATAGGTTTTGTATTGGAATGTCTTTGATAAGTATCAATAATCAAGAATTGAAAAAATCTGATGAAAAAAGGAATAGGCGATTTTGACCAAAGTTAACACCTTACACAGCCTAACATCACAAGTGTATTTCAGAAATTTTATTAGCATACAAGATGAAAGGTCCGACATATAAAATTAGCAGTAGGTTCTTTGATATGATAGGAGCACATTCGAAATGAATGCTTCTGTTTAAAGCACAATTGAAGTATGATACTTGACTTATTCATTTTAAACTTAAATTCAAGTCATTATTACTGCACAAACAGAAAGGCAAGGCATATAAAATCAACAGTAGGTTCTTCGATGTGACAGGGGCGTGTTCGAAATGAATGTTTCTGTTTAGAGCACAACTGAACAATAATACTTTCGCATTTTAAACTTTAATTCAAGCCGTTATATATTAAAATAATTTTATAAAATACACAGTAGGTTCTCTACAGTGCAATATAGACTACAATGTATTGTGAACTTAGTCACTGCAGGTAGGTATGTGAAGCTTTCTCCTGGTGTATCATGATGGGTCCCTGATTAGAGCAGGTAATCAATAAATTTGATTGAAAAATAGACGATTTCACTGATTTCGATGAAAATAAAATATAAGAGCGTGAAACATTTATTGATCATCATTCAATGCAGGGCAACGTCAGGTCTACCTGCTAGTATTTATATAATATTAGTCTGGTATTTCTTATTGAACTAGCCTGGATTCCCGGCGTTGCCTAGGTGTTTGGAGATGTGTGTTGAGGAAAAAAAAAAAAAAAAAATGGTAGTAGAGCAGGCAGGCTCGGTTCCCGCGACGCGAAGGAGGAAAAGAATGTGAAAAAAAATCGTGATGCCTTTGCCGTTGCGCCCATCGCCAAACCGGAAGTGGCGAAGGTTTAAATTAAGGTTAGTCAATCGAAAAGAAGGGATGACTTTCAAAAATATCGGGGAAAAAAAGCGACCTCTCCTTGTAGAAAAGCGCCCCATTGAAAGTGAAGAATTTAATGTTTTGGACCAATTTTTCAATATTTGTCGTCCGAAAGTTCAAAACGATATCGGTTTTGTCACATTCCGACGCGTCTTCTTAAGCTTCATAATTATTATTATTATTATTATTATTATTATTATTATTATTATTATTATTTACTCACTAGGAGTTTTTATACAAGCCATTATAGATGATTGCTCATTGGCAATAACAAATGTTTTTTCCTGGAGTCCGAGCAACTACAAATTTCCCTAGATTTCTAGCACTCTCCATCTTTTTCAGGATTTACATCAAGTGGCTTCATGCCTTGTCTGCAGCTATTTTCATAAAAAAAAGTATCTTGTTGATTATTCGGAGCTGTAAAGAAAGATATTACCAATGTTGAGTGTCCTCATTTTCAGTAAACAACTAAAACGTAAATTTGGATCAAACTTAAATTATATTTAAAGTTATTATTTATTATTTTTTTTTATCTTTGTAATACCGTAAAACCTATGTAATATGTACATATATTTTTCATAAATGTAAAAAAATACACTTGTGAGATGGGAGAGAGGTTTTCAGATTTTAGTTCTACTTGTAGTTTAAAAACAAAATAATATCATTTCATCATTAATGTCAGCAATGAAAAATTAAGTGTAAAAAAAATAATTAATAAAAACAATTAAAAGAATCGTTTTTGCCATCAGAAAATAGGCACCAAGTTTTCCAGTTCCAATACTGATTCCGATACCTCAAACAATTCCAATTTTTCTGATTGCTCATTCAGATTCAGATTGTCACAATACTAATGTGTGTGTGTGTGTGTGTGTGTGTGTGTGTGTGTGTGTGTGTGTGTGTGTGTGTGTGTGTGCGTTTACATCAGCTTTGCATCTTTTTGTCGATTGACTACTTTTTGATATTTCTAATTCTCTAATTAAATGGTGTCATTAGGTCCTGTGAAAAACCTAACCCTTATTGGATTTAAACTGATTTAATGCTCTGTTAACATATCAACTTGTATAAAACACAAACAGACAAACATTGGCTTTTACATATATAGGAGATATAAAGATATATGAATTCGCATGCCAACACACACACACACACACACGGACCATTCCAATATTTTTCCTGATTTTGATACAATTACCGATTTTAATTACAATTCTTTTAAAACCTCTTAATCTTTAACTATAAAATTGTCATTTATTATTATTATTGTTCTTGTTTTTGGATTACCGTAAAAACTAATGTAATATATGCCTATTTTTTCACAAAAGTAAAAAATATACTTATGGGATAGGGAATTGATCTACAGGATTTAATATTACTGGTAGTTTAAAATCAAAATAATATTTATCATTTGATCATTAGTACCAGTAGTGAAAATGAAGTTAAATCTATATATCTATAAAAGTGAGAATGTGTGTGTGTGTGTGAAGACACTTCTCAACCTATATACTCAACGAATTTTGATCTATAGACGTGGAATTTGATATATAGGGTATTCAGACATGTGAGAAACATGTTAATCACTTTTCATCCGGAAAAAAAGGACTTCTAAGGGGTCATAATTGAAAAATTGGTATGTGAGAGTCATCAGATGTTTATGTTTGTCAACTGTTTCACGAGTTTGTATGCGTAAATCGTTCGCATGACAGATTCCTTATGTTAAGGATAAGTAGGTTTGAAAACACTTTTTAAAGATCGTGTCAAGCTGGCTTAATGCTTATCATACTTGACTCACTGCCTTTAGGTTTTGCTTTCGATCTCAGCTCGAGTATTTTTATTTTTACTGACAAGAAGTGAACTGTTTAGAAAAAACATAATACTCGCATGCAAATGTCTCAGTTTCTTTCTATTTTTTTCTTCATTTTTTTTTTAAGGAATTTAATGTTATGTTTAATACCTAGGGTATTTCTGTTTATAATAAATAAGAAATCTGCATTAATTAAAATATAATATTTATGTGTACTTTACGATCGAACAACACCGGGAGACCTACTAGTAAATATATAAATAAATAAAAACAATTAAAAGAATTGTTTTTGGCATTGGAAAATAGACACAAACATTTCCAATTCTGATACTGATTCCAATACCCCAAACAATTCCAATTTTTCTGATTCTCAATTCCAATTCCAAATAATTGTCCCAAATTTGTGTGTGTGTGTGTGTGTGTGTGTGTGTGTGTGTGTGTGCGCGCGCGCATGTGTGTGTATATTTTTATACCAGCTTTGCATCTTTTTATGGATTGACTACTTTTTGATAATTCTAATTCTCTAATTGATTTTTTTTAATTATTAATTTATGTTTAAATGATTTAATTTTGTTCTATTTTATAACAATCTTACAAAACGGTATTTAGTATATTTAGCTATACCTTAAGAAAAACATAGATTTTAGTTGAAAAATGTAATATTTTTAATGGAAAAGTAATTTTCTTGGATTATCACACATTTACAATTATATTTGCCAAAAATATGACTGCAAAACTTGTTAGGTTTTGAATTTCTTTTTGATGAAATGAAGTTTAATTTAGAAATTACATTTTAAAATATACAGCTAAAAAAACTAAATCTGTTTTTATTAATATTATATCCCTGTACTAATAGTATATCTAAGATTCATTCTTTGCTATTTAATCTAAAACTCATATATAAATGTTAAGTTTTTTAAACTGACATTTAAAAAATCAATTAAATAACTTGTAATTTATTTTATAATACTGTTATATTTTAAAGCAGATTTTAATTTATCAATTGAAAACTCATAATTTTCATTTAGATAAAATACATTTTTATTTCAAAGTAAAACAAAAAAGAAAAAATATATACATTCACAACAGAATAAAAATAATTTCCTTTTTAGTACCTATCTATAAAAAATAAAAATAAAAATAAAAATAAAAACAATCAAACCAAAAGATAAACGAGAAATCAAAGTTTTAATATGCTATTTCTGTTAGATTTGAGTAAGTTATATGAGGCTCTTCTGTCAGACGTGAACACAACCAAAACAGTAAGAACCAAGCATTTTAGTGAGCTTGGTTCGGATTGGCTAATATAGTTTATATCAGCCAATCGAAGCCAGGTTTTCTGATGAATGCCTTCATTTAGGTCAACTACAGTGAGTAAAACTCTGTAAACTAGCCATGCTTAAATTCATTATACATGGTTGCAGGAGAAAAGTCTAGGATCAAGCCTAAATTAAGGTAATATCAAATCCCTACTTCTCCATTGTTTCCTATCAAATACTGTGTGTGATGATGTTTATTTGGATAAGATAAATGAAATGAAGAGAACTTAAGTAAAACTCTATTTCATTCCCTCCTCATGATGCATAAATAGCAGTAGTAGCAGTAAATACTCTCAGCCAGCTGTACTGTATTGGAGACTTCACAGGACAATAATGACATAAAAAATTCAGTTGTACAGAACTTCTATTCCAGAATTATTTCTGTTTTAGTTTTTTTAACATATGATTTAATTTAAGTACAATAATGTTCACTCAAATTAAAACAAAATATATATAAAATATAAAAATAAACAAAAACATTAGAACTTGATAAAGCTTCTGGAAAACTTCACAATCATATTTATTTAAAATAATATTTGGATCAATTATAAAGTGTTCATGTATTTTCTAATTATATAATTTAAAAAATAGTTGGTTTAATTTACATTAGTATAAGTAACAATATTAATGAGAAAATTTATTTCAAAGTCATTTTTAATTTCTTTAGAGATTTTTAAGGCAATTTAATTATAGGAAATCAGAAAATAATTTTCCCCAAAAGATATTTTCTGTAATTAAAAAACAAATACACATATATGTATATTTAAATAAACTAGTTGATGAAGTAAGTATTATTCTCATAATATAATCAAAGTTTGTTTTTATTTATATTTTTGTAATATTCAAAGAAAAAGAATATTTAAATATTTAATAATTTAATGTTTATGTGGATAACTTGAAATTAGATAGAATCATAATTCTAACTGCATTGTTTAAAAAAAACTTTATTAAAATTCATACTTTTTAAGTCATTACTTAAAAAAATATCTAATTTTAGATATTTAATGAATAATTTCCCATAATAAATGTTCAGTAATTTTAAGAAATATATATTACCTAATACAGAAAATCTTCTGAGAACATAGTAAACAGTTTTGTGACCATTTTTTTTATACTGGAATCATTTTTTATTTAAATATCAAAAGAAAGATACTTAATTCTGGTGATGGTAACTATATGTTGCTATTTACTTGCCTCCCCACGAGGGCAGAGTTAGACACAAGGTTGGTTTTTAATGTGGGGAAAACCCAGCTCCTAATAAAAAGCACTCTGGATAGGAACAAAAATAAAAATTATCTCGGTCATGAAGGATTCCTCCTTCACTGACCGAGGACAGAAAAGGTGAAGTGTAACATCAGAACAGTATGGATATCTTAAAATAAATCTTAAACTTTAAGATTTATCATATTTTAAGTTAAACCTAATTTTATTATATTATGTGAAAAAAAATTATTTCAGAGGTTATATTTGATTTTTTATTGGATATTTTCTGGGAATGAAATGTTTTCAAGAATAAATAAAAAAGAAATTTCCCATGAGATGTTTAGCAATTGAAAAATATACATGTACATATTCATGTGTGTGTATGTCATTTAGCTTAGCGCAAAGTGTAGTATCTGTCCTGATACTACACTTCATCTTTTGTCCTCAATCAATGAAGACGAAATCCTTCTAGACTAAGGTAATTTTAGTTTTTGTTCCAATCAAGAGTGCCTTTTTTTGGGGGGAAGCTGGGTTTCTTCACATTAAAAAAAAAATCAACAGTGTGTCTTACTCTGCCCTCATGGGGAGGCAAGTAAATAGGTATTTGATAAATAAAAATATTCTTAAAAATATAGTAAACAGATTTTGTGAGGTTGGACCTCCTAGAACAGTACTGGGAAAATGGTAGGATCCTTCTACTGCTCCAGAAGATATCTCACTACTAATGCAATTCTCTATCTGTATAAAAGCCAAGTACGTCCAAGGATGGAGTACTGCTGCCATATCTGGGCAGGAGCTGCTAAAAACAGCATACTCCAGTCAACAGGGAAGATGTCATTTTAAAAATGCTTTAGACTGTTTGCTTAGGTAAACTGTTTTGTTAATTATTTTATGGATATTTTAAAAATATACAACCTTAAATTCTGATATGCTAACGTATTTATTTATTCATTATTTTAAACGAATTAAATATTTTAATTACCTGTATTCCATTTTCTTTTTATTCTAGTAATTTTATTACTGATACTCCTTAGGCGACTATTCAGACATTATTTTTGATGCCAGCGTTTGGTATGATTTTTCATTTAGACATATATATATATATATATATATATATATATATATATATATATAATTCCTTGAATTTCAATTTTATTTTAACACCCTGTAAGTTTAACCCTGGGACAAGATATGCTGTGTGTGTGTATATATATATATATATATATATATATATATATATATATATATATATATATATATATATATATATATATATATATATTCGGGTGATATATATTTATCTTTTTTTATTCGAGCGAGTCACCACTTATCAAGGCCTAAAGGTCACACAAGGATAAGTGTTAATGAATGTACGGTGGTCACTGGGAAAACAGCATTGTAATTGTTAATGGTGTTAGTGGTTTATATATTTATATGTATAAGATTCAGTCCTAAACTAATTAACCAGTCATCATGAATTTTGGGACACAATAGTGAGGCATATTTATTTAATGCAATTTTATGGAAATGTGGTAAAGCTAGGGTGGAAGCTCTCTGTGAAAATTCAAATGTCTCCAATTTTTATGAAAGTGTAAAACTGTTAAAATTCATCAATTGATAGATATTCTTTAAATTTCAGTTACTTTGAAGTATTTTAAAGAATTTTGAAGGGAATAATATGGGCTCAACATCCTATTTGAAAATTTAGATACATCAGATTTGCTTTGTCTTCAATCCATGCTTATTAGACACCAACCAAAAAGATTCCTTGAATTTCAATTTTATTTTAACACTCTTCAAGTTTAACCCTGGGATAAGATATTCTTTTGTGTGTGTGTGTGTATATATATATATATATATATATATATATATATATATATATATATATATATATATATATATATATATATATATATATACACACACACACTTTTTGATTTCTAAGATATTTGGTATCTGATATGTTGATACTGTGTTTAAAATGATAAATTACTTTACTGAATCCAAATTTATTTTTTTTTAATCCTAAAAACAGCAATAAAAATAATTATTTAAATGTTGAAATTTAAAAATATATATATTCATCCCTGAAGTATTCTGTATTTAATTTTACTTCTGTTTTCTGAAACGGAAAATATCTATTTAAAAAAATAAATTTTATTTCTTTACATTATAATATATTATTGAATTTATTTTATGTACCTGACAAGTAATTGCCCTTAGTAACCACAGGAAATTGTCTATGGTGTTATTAGATCCTGTGAAAAATCTAACTCTTATTGAAACTGATGTAATGCTCTGTTAACAAATCGACTTGTATAAAACACAAAGATTGACTTTTACATATATAGAAGATATAAAAATATATAAACACACACACACACACACACACACACACACACACACACACACACACACACACACACATACACACACACACACACACTGAGACAATATTTTTCCTGATTCAGATACAATTATCAATTCTAATTCAAATCTTTTAAAACCATTAGATATTTAGCTATAGAGCTCTTATTTAGAGTTTTGGATTACCATAAAAATCAATGCAATATGTGCACACGTATTTCGCAAAAATAAAAAATATATATATATACACTTGTAGAATGGGGAATAGATCTACATGATTTAGTAGTTTAAAATCGAAATATTTACCATTTTATCATTAGTACCAGCAACGGAAAATTAAGTTTAAAAAAGTAAATAAATAAAAACAATTAAAAGAATCGTTTTTAGCATTGGAAAATAGGCATGAATTTTTCCGATATTGATTCCGATACCCCAAACAGTTCTAAATTTTTTTATTCTCGATTCCAGTACTAATACATATATATATATATATATATATATATATATATATATATATATATATATATATATATGCGCATATACTTTTATATCAACTTTGCATCTTTTTATAGATGGACTACTTTTTGAATGAGTATTTCAATTTATATTTAAATAATTTCATTTTCTCCTATTTTATAATAATCTTGTCAAATAGTGTTTATCTTAAAAAAAACAACATTTTTTTCTTGGAAAATGTGATATTTATAATAGAAATGTAATTTTCATAAGATCTTAGATTATCAGACATTTATAATTATATTTGTCAAAAAATATGATTGTAGAACATGTCAAGTTTTAGATAAAAATGTTTGGTAATATAACTTAATCTAGTGGGGTTGAAAGTATGATTTTTTTAATGAAATAAATATGAACTTATGCAATAGCTTTAAATGAAATAACACGGATACTGTAATAAATAGATCATTAGCCCAAAGATACAATGTTAGTAATATATTATTTGGTTATTTTAGTTTTATATTTTAAAATGCATTTTCTAAATTAAGCTAAATTTCATCAATGAGAAAACATATATCTAGTTTTAACTTTTTAATTTTCTATGTATCAAAATTGAATTAAATATTTTTATTCTAATATATAGAAAATTAAAAAGTTACTGCTAGATGCATCATTTCACTTTGATAAAATGATGTATAAGCCCAACTAAGGAATTATATTTTTAAATATACAGCTAAAATAACCAAATCTGTTTTTTTTTTTTATAAATATTATATCTCTGTACTAATATTATATCTAATATTGATTCTTTACTAGTTCATCTAAAACTCCTGTATAAATGTTAATTTTTTTATGCTGACATTTAAAAAAAAATCAAGTCACTTGTAATTTTTTATTATACTGTTATATTTTAAAGCAAATTTTAATTTTATTTTATCAATTGAAAACTCATAATTTTCATTTAGATAAAATGCATTTTATTCCAAAGTAAGACAAATATATTTTAAAAAAATATATACATTCACAACAAAATAAAAATAGTTTCCCTTTTAGCACCTGTCTATGAAAAAAACAAAAATAAAAACAATCAAACCAAAAGATAAATGAGAAATCAAAGTTTTAATATATTATTTCTGTTAGACTTGAGTAAGTTATATGATGCTCTTCTGTCAGACGTGAACACAACCAAAACAGTAAGAACCAAGCATTTTAGTGAGCTTGGTTCTGATTGGCTAATATAGTTTATATCAGCCAATCGAAGCCAGGTTTTCTGATGAATGCCTTCATTTAGGTCAACTACAGTGAGTAAAACTCTGTAAACCAGCCATGCTTAAATTCATTATACATGGTTGCAGGAGAAAAGTCTAGGATCAAGCCTAAATTAAGGTAATATCAAATCCCTACTTCTCCATTGTTTCCTATCAAATACTGTGTGTGATGATGTTTATTTGGATAAGATAAATGAAATGAAGAGAACTTAAGTAAAACTCTATTCCATTCCCTCCTCATGATGCATAAATAGCAGTAGTAGCAGTAAATACTCTCAGCCAGCTGTACTGTATTAGAGACTTCACAGGACAATAATGACATAAAAAAATTCAGTTGTACAGAACTTCTATTCCAGAATTATTTCTGTTTTAGTTTTTTTTTAACATATGATTTAATTTAAGCACATTAATATTCACTCAAATTAAAAGAAAAAAATATTTATGAAATATAAAAAAACAAACATAAACATTAGAACTTGATAAAGCTTCTAGAAAACTCTAGAATCATATTTTTAAAAATCATTTCTATATTTGAATTAATTATAAAGTTTTCATATGCTTCCTAATTATATAATTAAAAAAAATAGTTGATTAAATTTAAATTAGTATAAGTAGAAGCATTGCTAAGAAAACTAATTTCAAAGTCATACTTTGATTTAAGTGGGGATTTTTAAGAGAATGAGCTAATTATAGGAACTCAAAAAATAATTTCTCCCCCAAATATTTTCTGTAATTAAAAAAAGATATATCTATACATGTATATTTGAATATACTAGTTGATAAAGGAAACTAATTAAAGATTTTTTTATTTATATTTTTGTAATATTCGAAGAAATTTTTTTTATTCTACAAAAGGTCACTATATTTTGCTTATCTTCAATATCCCATAATATTTTAATGAAAATAAATACTTGACATTTTTATTCTGTAAGAATTAAGAAGACAGATGCAGTTGTTTTTATGTGGCTATCTTAAAATTAGATAGAATCTTAAAACTAAATGAACTGTTTTGAAACAAAATAACTTATCAGAAATCATACTTCAATCTTTCAAGTGGACATTTTTAAAAACAATTAGCTAATTTTAGAAATGTAATGAAAAATTTACTATAAAATATTTTTAGTAATTTAAGAAATAGACATTACTTGATAAACAAGATATTGTTATGACGTAATATGGGCTCAACATCCCATTTGAAAATTTAAATACATCAGATTTGCTTTGTATTCAATCCATGCTTATTAGACATCAATCAAATAAGATTCCTTGAATTTCAATTTTATTTTAACATTCTTCAAGTTTAACCCTGGGGCAAATATTCTTCTTCTTGTGTGTACACACACACACACACACACACACACAGAAAGAATATCTGTCCCTGGGTTAAATATACATACACGTTTTGATTTCTAAGATATTTTGTATCTGATATGTTGATACTGTGTTTTTTTTCAGACAACTGTAAAATGATAAATTACTTTAACAAATCCAAATTTAATTTTTTTTTTAAATCCTAAAAATAGCAATAAAAATAATTATTTAAATGTTCAAATTTAAAAAAACTATATACATCACTGAAGTATTCTGTATTTAATTAATAAAATGTTTTGTCCCCTCCCCCTTTAAGATAGTAAACAGTTTTGTTATCTTTTTTTTTTTTTTAGACTAGAATCATTTTTTATTTAAATATCAAAAGAAGCATACTCAATTTTGATGATGGTAACTATAAGTTATTTATCTCAATTCTAATGCTATATTGTTTGTTTGATTTTTAAATAAATACTTGATTTTATGATGTCCTGTAAAAAGTCAGATACAACAGGCTGTTTTTATATAGATATCGCAAAATAAATTTTAAACTTTAAGAGTTATCATATTTTAAGTTAAACCTGATTTTATTATATTATGTAAAAAAAAAAATTATTTCATAAATTTCACTTTGACTTCCCATTTTTGAAGAGAATGAAATGCTTCCAAAAATTAAAAATAATAATTTCCCATTAGATATGTTTAGTAATTAAAAAGGATCAAAGTCTAGTATCTGTTTTGATACTAAACTTGATATTTTCTGTCCTCTATCAATGAAGGAGAAATCCTTCTAGACTGAGACAATTTTGAAATTTTGACCCAATCAATAGTGCCCCTTTTTTTTTTTTTTTTTTTTTTTTGGACGCTTGCTTTCTTTATATTAAAGAAAAATCAACATTGTATCTAATTCTAGCCTTGTGGGGAGGCAAGTAACTAGGAATTTGATAAATAAAAAATATAACTTTTAAAATACAGTAAACAGTTTTTTGCACAGGTCTAGCAACATACTACAACTGGGAAGATGTCGTTTTAGAAATGCTCTAGACTCTATTGGCTTTGGTAGACTGTTTTGTTAATTTTTATATGGATATTTTGAAAATAGAGACATCCTTACATTCATATTTATTTTAATATTCTATATATTTTGTTTAAATAAATACTTAGAGATTTTGTTATGTTGTGTGGGAAGTCAAATAGCTATCTGTGTTATAAAAAGGAATTCACTGTTTGAAACATTCGATAATATATTAAAATTTAACAGTTAGAAAGACTAGACGAGTGTGAAATTGTTTTTGACACCTTGCTATTTATTAAAAATAAAATTGAAATTTTTTCTTCAAATTTTCGAAAAATAATATATTCATACATTTAAAAAAACAATTTCAATTTTATTTTTAATAAATAGAAATATTTATTAAAAACAATTTCACACCATCTAGCCTTTCTAACCGTTAAATCTTAGTTATCTGTTTTTTGTTTTTTTCATATGGACATTTTCAAATTAGACACAATCTTAGATTTAATTAAAAGTTTTTTTATAGTTATTTATATTCATTTATCTGGCTAATTGACTTAGATGTCATTTATTTGTTTATTTTGTTTTAAACGACTTCAATCATTCATATAGACTAGCATTTTACCATAATTTTATTTGGGAATAATTTCCCCTTCATTAATGTTTTACTTCTAGTGACACATATATATGATTAAAATTTAATTATCTACAGACATGTTTCGTCGTTTACGACTTATCAGCATGGCTGAACCTTTGGTCCTCAGAGCCTGAAGCCTGAGACTCTTCCACTGACCCAATGTTAGTACACGGACATCTCGCATTTTTATAGATATCATATATTTGTTTATTTTTGTTTGTGAAATCGTATGGGGGGGGGGATATGTAAATAACCTGTATACTATTTTCTTATTATAACAATTGCATTATTACCGACAAAAATGCATGTTGCATAGGGCCAATTATACTACCCACTCTTAGGCACTTTTAACCATTATTTATGGTGTCAACAGTAGATATATATTTGCCGTTTAGACTAGTGTGTGTCATATATAAGACATTTTGTGTGTGTGTAAGTGAGAGAGAGAGAGCTCGTTACTTAAGTACTCCAAAACAGCTGGGCCGATTTTGTTAAAAGTTTACACAAATGTACTTTATATGTCTGAAAGTGTTCTTAGATAGGTTTTGTATTGGAATGCCTCCGATAAGTATCCATAATTGAAAACATCTGATTAAAGGTGCAGTTCGATTTTTACAAAAGTTAACACCCTTATACACCCTAACATCATAAGTGCATTTTAGAAGTTTTATCACTGCACAAGCGGAAGAGCATGGCCTATAAAGTCAACAGTAGGTTCTTTATTAAGACAGGAATGCATTCGAAATGAATGTTCCTTGTTAGAGCACAACTAAGCCATGATACTTAACATTTGCATTTTAAACTTTAATTCAAGCTATTATATAATAAAAATAATTTTATAAAATCAACAGTATCTACAGTGCAATATGGACTACAATGCATTGTAGACTAAGTCGCTGCATGGAGGAATGTGAAGCTTCATCTCGGTACACGGTGATGAGTTCTTGAATAGAACAGGCAATCAATCGATTTAATTAATGAATGGACGATTTAACCGATTCACCCGAGTGTACAACATTTGTGGATCCTCATTCAATTCTGGGCAACGTCGAGTCTCTCTGCTAGTATATATGCTATCATAAAATTTTTTGCGTGTGTGTATTGGTATTCATATTAAAAATCCTTTTTTCTATTTATTTAAAGAGAAAATACAACTTTGTTATAGATGAGTCGTGGAATTGCATTCACTAGCAAAAGATCTAACTAATGTGCATATTCTTTTAAACATTCATTTTAATTAATTCCCTATTAGTTTTTCATATACGGCATAATCATGTTGACATACTGGTTCCCGTCAGATCACCGAAGTTAAGCAACGTTGAGCCTGGTCATTACTAAAATGGGTGACCAATTTGGGAAGTCCAGATGCTGTATGCAGGAGGACGTCGACACCTCCTTGCAAAAAGTTGCGAAAACCTAACATCGTCATCTCCCCTAACGGGGATATACACACGACTGGAGACCGCTTGTGAATTTTATACTCCCGTGAAACTTCCTCCTTCGGAGGAAGCCGGTTAAACCCTGAATAGAGTTGGTGCTGACTGCACACACGCTATTAGTTTTTCGGTTTTCTTATGGGAGTTGCATCTTTAGTTAACTATTACGTGTAACTATATTCATCAGATATTTTACATGATTTATACTTGCATAATATTTGCGTAAAAAAGGTTATCGTAAGCACAAACCTCTTCCTATATATATTTATGTATGCATATATATATTTGTTTAAAAAATTTTGCCTACTAAACTCCTGTTAGTTTTTGGTGTACAGACATGAAACTTAATATATAGGATATTCAAACCTATGTGAAACTTTATATTTGGGTTTTAGTCGGGAAAAATCAATGTAAAAATTTAAAAAAAATGGAATTTGCCAGGTGATGGGCGAACGGCGGCATTATGAATATGCATGCGTAACATAATAGGTATTGGTTCATGTTTTAATTTTTAGCCTTGCAGCAAACATGTCTTCATAGCACAGGCATTAACGTCAAAGGAAAAAGTAAATAGTAAGCTAAACTTTTTGGTTTTGATTTTCGGTGGTGGTGCACGAGTCATTTATTTTTCTTTTTTATTAAACTTTTTAGATCATTACTATATATTAGGTCCAATATAATACAATAATAAATACAAAATCTGCATTAAGTAAAATATCAAAATTTATTTTGTTTAGTTTTCGTAACCTGAAATATGGGGGGGACGGGGTAGAACGCCTAAAAAATATTTCATCCTGACATATTTAACAAAAACTACTTTTAAAATATAAGTTAATTTGAAATTAATACCTTGCAGGGATACTATGTAAGGAGCTGAACAGCAAGATATTTGTTTACATTATGTTTGAACTTCTGCATGTCAGTATAGACAGGGAAACAGGAACCTGGAAGGGAATTCCAAAGATTAGTAGTCCTAGGTTAGAAACTATTAAAGTAGAAGGCTTACTGGCATCTGTGGATCTCTACTACGTAGGGGTGGAATTTTGCTGCTTGTCGGTTTTGGTGGAAGTATTTACGTCGAGGAGGGTACAAGGGCTAGTAGTTCGTCGGAGCATCCACCATTAAAATACTTGTAAAACAGGCAGAGAAATGCAACATTTCGTCGATGGGACAGAAGTTGAAGCTTAGATGACAGTTCAGGACCTATCATGTTGGCGACTCTCTTTTGAACCCTGTTCAGGAACGAGAGACTAGTAGCAGATGCGCCAGCCCAAATGTAACAACAATACTCCATACATGGTGGCCTTGTAGAGGTACAGGATACTTTCAGGTATAAGTAACTTTCGAGCACGGTAGAGAGAGCCCACCTTCTTCACAGCAGCCTTGGCAATGTTCTCGATGTATCTGTTCCAGCTACACATCTCCCAACTCCCTGCATAATATCCCTGCAACTCATGTCCCTGATAGTAGCCACCTACATCAAAGTGGCACTGTACCTTGTTTGGGGTGAAAATGCAATTAAAAAATAAATAAAAAAAGCAGAAAGGCCAGGCATATAAAATCAACAATAGGTTCTTTTTATATGATGAGTGTGTTTGAGATGAATTTTTCTGTTTAGAACACAATTGAACCATGATACTTCACTTTTGCATTTTAAACTTTAATTCGAGCCATTATATTATAGTAGTAGGCTCTATACAGTGTAATGGAAACTACAATGTATTGTGGACTAAGTCATTATGAAGCTTCCTCCTGGTGCACCACGGAGGGTCCCCAACTAGAGCAAGCAATTAATGGATTTGATTGAAAAATGGGTGATTTCACTGATTTTGTTAATATAAATATGGGAGTCTGAAACATTTGTTGATCATCATTTAATCCCCGGTAGCATCGGGTCTCCCTCAAATTATAAAAATGAAAATCTTAACAATAAATACTCATAGTTCTTACCTTTTTACAACATGTATTTTTTTCAGATGCGGAAAATATTTGTATTTTTCATATTTTAAATTTGCTTAGAAAACCATCATAATGGAGAAAATTTCATTTGAAAATATTCTTGTCGATAATGATGATTGAAATCTTGAACAAAATGTCTCGTTTCTCGTTTATATAATCATTTTTCAAATATCATTTAGTTAAATCTGAAAAGGAAATGATTAACTTTCTAACTTAATTGCTATTAATATTTAAAATACCGAGTTGAAAAAAAAATGTACTCACACTTTCACTATTATCAGCGTTGTCTGGACAATAATGGTCATCAATTTGAACATTTGTGAACATAATTCTTCAATTATATTTTATTTATTTATTTGCGGACTCTTATCCTCATCTTTTAAGTTGTTGTTTCACAACGTTTCAGCCAACTATTTCGTCAGGTTGTTAACCGCGACTGGATAGGAAGGCTGAATCTTCAACTGTATCTTCAGTAATTACTGCCTTCCATAGTTGTTGTTGTCTCACCACGTTTTCGCCAACTAATCCTCTGGCTGGCTTTGGATAGGATTGAAACCGCTATCTTCAGACAATGCTCACCTGGAACCGTAGCGATTCCACGTCTCTATCTATTGCTCCACGGGCCCCGAAGGGCAATCAAGGTCGGATTTTTTGTTCTTATAAATCCACGTTTATTTGTTATCTGATCTTCCATTGTCAAAAAAAAAATGAGGATATTAGTTCGCAAATAAATAAATAGAATATACAAATTACTCATCTCAAAAGAATTCCAATAATTAAATTCTTCAATTATATTTGTCTTCTATGTTTGAAATTATTAAATTATTCCATTTCACTCTGCGTTCATAAATAAAATTTTTTATCGTCATTAGAAGAGGGAGTACATTTTTGCATTTTTTTTTTTTTTTTTTCTTTTTTAAACACCCTGTATAAATTCATTTTTCCTTTTCATTTGAATATTACAATGTAAACTTCTGAATTGCAAAACATTAAATTAAATAATTAATATTTACATTTTCCTTCAACTTATTTATCCTTTTGGATAAACAAACACTAAATTTAATAAACCTTCTGGATAATTAGCTGTTTTGACCAAATAGAACATAATCAAGATTTTCCCCTGATATTTTCAATAAATTTTGATTAACATTTGGTTTCAACTTTCCAAGCATAACTTAACATGGAAGCATGAATGGCATTTTGTTATGATATTCTTCACAAAAGTCATTAGTTAAAGTTTCCAAATATAACTTTAATCAATGTCGGTAATGTGCAGATACAGCGGCCTTAAAAGAAAATGTCTGCTGAGTTCTTAGAAAGCATCTAACAAGTCTTGTAAATAATATTTATGGCAATGGTTTCATGCGGACTGGAGAGATAACAATATCCCAACTTGTCGTGAAGCTGTCTGACAATTTCAGAATGATTCAATGGATTGCCTATCGATCGGTTAATGGCCAATTCTTTGCAGTGGGGAAGTCTGTAAAGCAGCCATGACAGGGTAGAATTTTTCAAGTAATTTAAAACGACTCCTTGTGTAATAATGTTTAAGATAAGAAAGATTTTTAATGCCTGCACAGACTTTTATTTATTTATTTTTTTTTTACACAGGAATCACCACTTATCAAGACCCAGAGGCCACTCGAGGATAAGGGTTAGTGGGTATACATTAGTCAATGTGATTATAGCGTAGTAAACATTAGTAGTGGAATTTTTGTAAGTTGGATTACATAGGAGGACGGTTCATCAAGAATTTATATTGGACTTGAAGACAATCAAATTGTAGTCAGCTGGAAAGCAGGCCAACAGAAGAGAGTTCCACAGGTGTGCAGTTCTAAGAAAGATGCTTTGTTCATGGAATCTACATTTAGGTTTAGGCACAGATAAAGAGTGTGGGAAATTATTGGTAGTAGTTCTGGCTAGACGAGTGGTTTTTGTGAAAGTTTGGAGGGGGATAGATTGAAGCTCAGACGAGCACCTGACATGGAAATAACAATAAAGCAGAGACAGGCTAACAATGTCACCCACAAACCCTATTTAGTGTCTTTACCAACGTCTCTACCAATCTCCTCTCTGAATATTTGGTCTACAGACTTGAAACTTGATATATAGAGTATTTGGACCTTTCGATTTTTTGACCTTGGCCAGAGTAAATCAACTACTCTGAGCATGCATACGTATATATATTCTTAGCTTGAAGTCAATTAATTTTTAGACTTTTCTTTTTATCCATCTAGCGATAGCTTAGACGTTAACGATGACTACCGAAGTGGCACTTCGGCGAAGTGCTAAATAACAACAATGGCTGGAGCGCTGAAAGTTTTGGTTTCTATTCCAGCTGATGGTACCAAAGTAATTTTTCTTTTTTAATCAAAAAAAAAAAAAAAATCGGTACTATATATTAGATACAATATAATATTCAGTAGAGAATTGGCTCTGTAATAACAAATACGAAATCAGCATAAATCAAAATATATTTAAACATATTTTATGATCCGGCAATGCCAACCCCCTCCCTCCTGCTACTAAATAAATAAATTGTATATATATGATATCATCATGAAAGTGATGTTGTATAACGTGAACTGTGAGCTTGATGTACCAGGTTCGAGTTCTGTTGGAACTACTATGTCACTTTCACTAATATCCATAGAAAAGGTATGAATTCATATATCCTCCCTTCAAATATGAAAGAAATAGTATAGCAGACTTGCTTGTGTAACTAGTCTAAAAGAAGGAAAACGCCAAAATAATTTTTCTCTGATTATTCTGGTATTATTTTCAAACGTCTTAGATTTCTCTTACCACTGCAATGTCAATTCTAGGGAAATGCGGTTGTAAATTATGTAATCTTTGTTTCACTATGCATTCCATGTGCATGCAACCTTGAAGCTGAAGGAGACCTATGATATTATCCCATTCATTAATCAAATTTATTAAAAAAAAACAATTTGAAACGAATGCAATCATTTTTTTTAATTTTTTTTTAACACAATTATTAAACTATTTGATTACTGAATTTCTTGTTCAAATCGTTTTGGGGGATTTGGGCGGAAGAGTGCCTTATAGGTAAGTCCCTACTCCAAACAGTTGTATATTTTTTGCATTTGAAAATTAATAGACTTTTCTTTTTCCTGTCTTTTCCTTCTGTTTCTTTTTCTTCGTCTTTTTCTTTTTTTCTTATAAAAAATTTAATCACGGATTCAAGGAAAATACAAATATTCTTTGGAGTTTTATAATCAAACAGAAGTATTAAGATGGAAACAAAATATTAAAAACGACTTGATTTATTAAAAAAAATATAATTTAACAGATAAAAAATAGGAATTATTATGTACTGTTGTTAAATATAAGATCAAAGTTCATTTCTCTGTGGCAGTCAAATCAACCTGAAGCGTGTTGACTTGATGAATTTTTATTGTAAATAAAAAAATGTAATCAATAAGAACAAACAAAAACAAGTACTTTTATCTTTGTTTTCATTTTTTAATGAAAAAAAAAGGACAGTCTTATCTCATGTCTTTGTGTGAGAAGTATCCGACAAGATCTCGTATATTTGTGTTTCTCACCTATATGCAACTTTAATAAAAACTATATATATCAGGGCTCTACATTGCTAGTGAAACAGTCGCATTTGCAAGTGATTTTTTCAAAGTGGCGACTAGAAATAATGAAACGCTTATTTTTTGGCGATTGTATTTCTTTCACTGACAATCTTCCAAAGCTCATTACTGAGTGAAAAATATTTTCAACTTTTTTTTTTTTAAATAAAACGTACACAGTTAAATTATGTAAACAATAAAAGTTTAATTGAATAATATACTCCCCTTTTTTTTTTGTAACGAAGGCTGTTTAAAAAAATATCTGAAGAAATTAGAATGTTTATATCTACAAGTGTCAACATAAAATTTGTTGTATATTTAGAATTACACTTATTAAAAAAACACTGAAAAAACTTATGTACATAGTCATCACAGAATGAAGATGTCATATTCCAAAAATCACGTAGGTTTGGCTAGTAACTTTTTTATTTGGCTAGTAAATGAAAATATTTAGTTGTCAAAGGTCGACTAAAGATAAATTTGTTCATAGAGCCCTGTATATATATATATATATATATATATATATATATATATATATATATATATTACTTTAACTTCTTATCAACATTCATCGTTAAATTAACAACATGCTTAGGTTTTCGGATTTACTGAAAACGAATATCACAGTTAAATTTGGGACAGAAAAGAAGTTTTCTGGATATTAAGACCTTTATTATCCAATATAATCCATTGTGTTTTCACTAGCGGCCATGTTTTTCTCAACTGAAAAGTACTAATGCGCATGCGTGTTACAACCCCCCCTTCTTTCCATGTTAAAAATGGCGAACGCCACCATAATACACTGGAAACCGTCAATTTAAAGGTGAGTGTTGAGTCGCAGTTAAAATAAAAATTTACATTTTTTTTTATTTGCTAATAATCGAATATTTATTGAAAAGTAAAATAAAAAGTAAAACGAAAAGTCCAATTTAAAAATAAAAATTGTAAACACGAATATATTTTCAATTATTTTTCTTTTGGTTAATATCAAAGTATAGTATCTGTTCTAATACTATACTTCAGTTCATCTGTCCTTGGTCAGTGAAGGAGAAATCCTTCTAGATTGAGGCAGATTTTAATTTTGTCCCAATCCACAGTAATTTTTTAGCGAGCTGGATTTAACCCCACATTAACCTTTATCCTGTTGACCACAGAATTTACTTTTCAATTTAATTTTTTCTTTTACATACAAGTTTTTCATAGCTTGTAGACCGCATAAATAATTTGGGTTTGTTTTACAATCCAGAGATACGAAAAAGTGGTAAAAAAATAAATATATAACAAATAGATGTTATCAAAGGCAAGATAAGTTACTCTTCTACATATCTGAAAAAGTTTTTAGTGGTTTTACTTACTTTAAAACGTTTAATCAGTTTGAAAAACATATAGTGTCAAGCAATAAGTTCGACCACGAAAAATGGCAGCGTAACATTTATTGAGTGGGTTTCTAACAGTATTTTGTATAATTACTTAGTTTTAACTCATTTTCCAAACTTAACATATTTAGTGCCTAACTTCACATATTTAGAGGTCCTCTCATCGCTATTTTTCTTGTTCGCACATATCGATAAACATTGTATGATTTTTCGAACGTTTTAAAGTGAGTAAAACCACTAAAACCTTATCCCGATAGGTAGAAGAGTAACTTATCTTGTCTTTGATAACATTTACTTGTTATATTTTTTAATTTTTGACCACTTTTTCATACCTTTGTGGATTGTAAAACAAACCCAATAATTTTTGCAGTTGATATGAAAGCAATATACATGAACTATAGAAATCAAGTTAGTTTAGGGTAAATATGAGATAAAAATCGAATCTACATATCTATAAAAGTGAAATTGTCTGTGTGTGTATATTTCCCTACCAAACTACTCTGTCAATTTTTAGTCTACAGACTCGAGATTTGACATAAAGGGTATTGAGATTTGGGAAAATCTTTTTCATCGGTTTTCAGCTAGAAACTTGGCTGTCAAGAGGTCAAAGTTCAACGATTTGACATTTGAAAACTCTCCCAAATTCCTCCGCCAATTTTGGGTCTAAACACTTGAAATTTTAGCTGTAGGTTACCTGGACAGGAGTCAAACTTTTTAATATATATAAACATATGCACATAAAGTTATGAACAGTGCATAGGTCCCGAGCAAAGCCGGGCTGAACTAAAATAAAATTATTTCTATTCTACTTCAAAACTTGTCCCATTTAAGGAACAATGGTAGGAAAAGGGTTAAAAACCGACCTTGTGTCTAACTCTGCCCTCGTGAGAAGGCAAGTATATAGGGTGTAACACCTGACAATATGTGTCTGTTTGACTAGTAAATACAGCTAGTCTGTTTTAAAATCAACATGTACTGTCTGTATTCAAAAAGACACGTCTCTGAAAAAAAAAAAAGAAAAAAAAATGTTTTCAGGTTAGTAGTAATCGTGTTTGTGTACTAAAATAAAGCTTTTCTTCCCCCCCCCCTTTCCTACCAAACAGAAGACATTTGTTAAACTATTTTTCAAGCGATATAAATGACTAAAATCATAATACAAATGATTTTACTACTTGGAGTTAAATTTAGAGCTCGTTTTTTTCTGGAGTATTTAAAAAAGAAATAGTTCTTGAATACAGCAGAGGCGCATAAGAAATTTACTGTTTTCTATGAGGAAAATCTAGTGATGAAAGACCCTTGAAGATACGAAATTCGCAAAGCCTGAACATTTACCTTTGAATGGATTTCTCGATTCAATCTTGTTGCATAAGCGATGCGCCTTGCGTGTACTCAGGGCTGATAGTTAGCTTCTCCAAGTAGTCCATCCTTCTTGATTGAGGCAAATCAAGAATTTGGGAGAATAGCGGTTATTCGTATAACGGAATTGGTTGAAAAGATCTTATAAAGTTCATGGCAGGAATCGAGTCGAATCAGTATTTCTTTTATTTATTTATTTTTTTAAGTTCTCAACTGGAATTAATTTAAACTCTCCACAATAGGGATTCATCCACAGAAAGTATGAGTTTCCGAGAATGCTGTCTGCAGGAATAGAGCGGGAAAAGTTCTCTTGAATTAAAGACAAATGTAATACGTCCTTGCACGTTTCTTTTCAAGATGAAACAATGTGCATTATGCATGTGTATAAAGAAAAAAAAAACAAAAAAACGTTCAAAGGTAACTCCCAAACTGCAACAGCGAAAGTGTTTCAGACGATGCGAATTTTGCGCTTGAGAATCTATTTTTCTACATAGTCACCACCATTCTTAATGACTTTTTGCCAACCTCTTTTGATGCCTCAATCATAAAAGTCAAGGATGCGCTATGTCACTCACATCTCTCACCATTCTGAAATCGACGAACCCATCTAACAGTGCTGACACTGGCTTCATAAAAGTTCAACAGGCACCAGTGAATGTTGATCGGTTCAATTTTTTCTGTATGGAGGAATTAAATTACTCGTCTCAGCTTCTGACATCCATCCGTGATAGGGGTTGCTTTGTTAGTCTCACACCGTCAATATTTACAACAGAGAGATGAAACTATCAGGTCAGTGTGCATGTTTAGTTATCATAACGATGCAGTTTGTAATCCCTTCTGATCTATTCAGGCGGAATAAAAAAAAGGAGGCATTACTTTTGAATTGCCTCTTGTAAGAATGAAATAAATCTTATTGCCACTGAAATTTCTGAAAAGGCCAATGGTCGTTGTCAGCAGGAAATTAATGGTAAATGGCTTTTGTGATAACACAAAATGATTTGTAGCCAGCGTATGCGAATATTGCGATAATGCAAAATCATTTGTAATGGTTATCAGAAGTAGAGATTA
Source organism: Euprymna scolopes (assembly GCF_053919585.1). NCBI lineage: Eukaryota > Metazoa > Mollusca > Cephalopoda > Sepiida > Sepiolidae > Euprymna > Euprymna scolopes. The sequence continues at coordinate 154,048,321 of NC_136488.1, forward strand.
GTGGAAATCTAGGAAAAACTTATTGGCATTCAGACTCCAGGGAAGACTCAGTCCATCTGGGTATTTTCAATAAGTAATCACTAGGACTGTGACAACAGCATATTCTTTTCATTGTTTTGACGCTTGAATATATATCCGTTAATATCTTATATGCTTTTAGATAAATGGATGTGGTTCTCGGTTGATTAAGTGTGTCTAACTGTGTTGGATATATACCCGAGAGTCAAAGAATGAAAAGAATATTGTGTTGGCATAGCTCTAGTAATCACTAACGATGATTGTGTGAAAACTGCTAGTGGGTAAAAAAAATAAATAAATAAATAAATAAATAATAATAATAATAATAATAATAATAATAATAATAGTAGGAGCACTAGAAACAATACCAAAAAACTTTGAAAAAAAAGAATTGGAGAGATTGGAATGAGTGGGATGATGGAGAAAATACAACGGATAAAAATGATGAAAACTGCAGAAATAGTAAGGAAAACCCTTGATTTTGGAGACTAACACCACACTTGAACTACAGACACAAACTGAACACAGAAGCGGCCACAAATGTAAAACACAAAGGAGCATTACATGGAATCACTTGCTGTCACTCCCGCCAGAAATTGCCACAAGTTGTTCTCAAAGAGAAATCTTTGATATTGGCCTGTATGACTACTCCTAGTGAGTAAATAATAATAATAATAATAATCTAGAGAGCCTTGTTGTCACTCAGACTCTAGAGAACACCACAGACTGTTCTCAAAGAGGAATCTTCGATGTTAACCTTTGCAAAAACTCCTGAGTGAATAATAATAACAATCACGTTCGGTTTAAAATATGTTTTACATGGTGGCATGTCTTTGGATGACTTTTAGAAATTGATTTCCAAACTAACCTATCTCTGGCAAGGTTTTTATTTATCCCTCTTTGTCCTTATCACTTTCTTCCATGTTTTTCTTGGCCTTCTCCTGCCAACTGACCCTGCTACCTCAACTGTTCTACATCTAATCCAAGCACTCATAATAAAAATTCAATAAATTCAATTTGATATTTTTAAATATCTGAAATCCACACATTTTGAAATAGGTCTACATTTCCGGTCCTTGGTTGCACTATGAATAGGTCGTTTAAACTTAAATAGCAATTTTAAAACAGATCCATGGTAATGTGTAGACAGCCTACTAGAAAGAAAATGGCTGCTGAGTACGAGTTTTCTGTAAAAACTGAAACGGAAAAAAATCCTTACTCCACATAAAAATTATAAAGATAATTGTTCATAAGGAAAATTTGCTTCTCTCTCTCAAAAAAAGAAAGTTTCTTTCATATTGAATAACGGAATTCATATTTTGAACATTTCCATCTCCAACCATCTATTCGCTGCAAATAACGGTTCAATGCACATGGTAAATTATAGATTTCACACCTCCAAGATTTGGCTATTAAACGATGCTTGGCAATCATTTTGAAATTGTCAGCCAGCTTCATGACATGTCAGAATATTGTTATTTCTTCAGTTCACATGAAACCATTGTCATAAACATAGTTTATGAGACATATTAGCTGGATTCTAAAACTTAGCAGCCATTTTCTTTCTAGGCCGCTGTGTCCACACAATACCCAGATATACTATTAATATTATAAGACAACACACAAGCACACTTAGATTATTTAAATGGTCAATTAGGGAGGGGAAAATTATATATATAATTTTAATTGGAATTCATTATCGCGATGAGTATTACTTATTAATTTATTTATTGCAGACTATTATCCTTATCTTTTTCTTAGTTGTTGTTTAACGACGTTTCGGCCAACTATTCCTCTGGCCTTCATCAGGCAGTAACCATGACGGGATAAGAACTCCGAATCTCCTAACTGCAGTTACTATCCCGTCGCGGTTAGCACCTGACAAAGGCCAGAGAAATAGTTGGCCGAAACGTCGTGAAACAACAACTAAGAAAGATGAGAATAGTCTGCAATGAATAAATTAGAGGAAAATTATTTTCTCAACTTTTTCATTAATGTTTGAGAGATAAAGGAGAACTTTAATGGAACATTCGAATATCTGTGCCTTGTATAGAGATTAAGTGTTAGCCCCAGGGGACGAAGTATGGAATAAGGATCCCAGCTGACTTCACTAAGAAAAGGACAGATTTCGGTTGACACTGGTTTAGCCTTCACCTTGGCACGTTCAAACGGATTTGCGTGACCAAGACTGTTTTTTTTTTCGAATTTATTTACACAACTTTAATTAATCTTTGAATTAATATTTTTATTTTAAAAAATATATAAAAATATGAATAATAATAATAATAACGAGTCATATTATTTATTCACGACTAAGATTGATTTTTTTTTTTTTTTTATTGAGAATGCATTTATATATTTACAAAATCTTTTAATAAAACTATTTGAACCAAAATTTGGATTGATATTTTTATCAAAAGCAAACAAACAAACAAACAATAACAAAAAAAAAAAACAAAAAAAAAACGAATTCTATTAGGTATTTGTGATCTGGTAGAACAAATGAAGATTTGCAATTCAAAAGTTTATTTTTTAGAGATATTCGCGTCTGTTTTGAATAAATATTACATTTGAAATTGTCGCCAGCAAGTAGTTGTTTACAAGTAACCTTAACCTTGACTTAAAACCACCATCAATATTAGATGGATTATGATACAAAATCTAGATATGTACTCGATTCAAAGAAATGTATCAAAGTACTTGTAATAGAATACTGTTGCTGCCACGTCAATTTCTTTCGGGTCTTAATTGTACCTGCACGCATATGATACGCATTTATACAGCCAGTCTGGAGATTCACTACAGTTTCTGACGAATCATTCTGCACCAAAATGGTGGAATATCACTAATAACTTGGTTCTGACACAAAGAAAATTCAGTGAAATGTATTTAGATATTGAATTTGTAATATATGATTATATTAATATATCTTAGTCGGATAAATTTCTACATGGCAACTCTATTTATACAGTATCTTTTTGAGGGGGGAGGGGCTTTCAAGAACATCAACAGAATATAATTAAGTAGTTTTGTCTTATACAGCCACTTAAAATATGTATTTAGATTAAAAAAAGAAGTAAATGTTTAATATTTAATTAATTAATCTGTAATACATAATACAAAATGCTTAACTGCTGCATTTATTTCCTTTGACTCCAAATAGGGTTGATATGCCGTAAAACAAACTAATTCCAATAATTGATCATTTTTTGCAGTTGCTCGGAATACTGCAAAATATAAAAATGTAAAAAAGTTTAACAATATAAACTTATTAACAGGAGTTCCTCCTCTCGAATGAATGAAAACTCCTGTATAGTGCTGCTCCAAGAAATACATATAATGTTGCAGGCAAAAAAAAAAAAAAAAATACCTCACAATGTTTTAAAGCTCCTAAAATTAATTAGTACCACTATTATATTCCTCTTTAAATTTTACTCAAATGTTTGATTTTGGCAATATAAGGTTTTTGTATTATTTGGAATCTCCGGACTATTGTTCTCATCTTAAGCATCATTTTTACAAAGTATTGGTTGATGTAACCTCTGACCTTCTTCAGGTGTATCTTATCGAATTCTGGAATTTTTCTGTCTTTGAACGGAATTTCGGAACCTTCTATTCACTTCACGGGTGTAGCATGCTCTCTTTCTATCCGAATTCTTGGGTTTGACAAGATATACCTGAAGAAGATCGGAGGTTACATCAATCGAAACATTGTGAAAATGACACTCAAGATGAGAACAGTAGTCTGAAGATTCTAAATAATACGAATAACCGATCCTCATCTAAAAAATTCAACGTAATGTAACGTAATATAAGGATTTGTTTATAATTTTAACTGAGATTGAGATTTACTGGTACACATAAAATAAAACAAATATTGAATGTCTACTAAACACCACTCTCAGGTGTCTTCAGTCTCTCTGTATAGGGTTTGTCAGAGATCCTGACATGAGGATACTTCCCATTGGAAATAAACTCTGACCACATAAAAAAAACTGATGTGCTGTTTCCTCAAGCCATCCAGCACATCTCCCAGGTTGTGTGGACCGGGGTGGGGGGAAGGGGGCACCTCCTCTAATAATTTTAATAAAATAGAAATAAAACGCTGTAGACAATAAGGAACTCCTGTGTAAAATATGAATAAAAACAAAAATACGTACTGACAGATCAGCATCCAGAATAAAAAGGGCAAGAAGAGTTAAACGATAGTATAAACCTTCCTATCTTTGAAAGTGGCACTCCAGCTATTACAGAGGCTAAACAGCGTCAGCTATTGGGGCTTGATGGTAAAGGTCCTATTCTCCTATTTCTATCATTTATTGCAAATAAAAAATAAAAAAAAAACAGAAAAAGTAAGAGGCTTGTGTTGGGGGGGGGGGTGAGCAAAAAAAAAAAAGTGGTAGTAGGCAGGCAGGCTCGAACCCATACCACGAAGGAGGCAAAGAATGTAAAAAAAGCCTGACAGTTTTGCTGTTGCGCCCATCGCCAAACCGGAAGTGCCGTAGGTTTAAATTAAGGCTCGACAATCGAAAGGAGGGGATGACTTTTGAAAATATCGGCGAAAAATGCGACTCCTCTCTGTAGAAATGTGGCCAGTTGAGGGTGAAGGATTTAATGTTTTTGCACAATTTTTTGATATTTGTCGCCCAAAGCGTCGAGCTTCAAAATGATACCGATCTTGTGAAAATCCATTGCCTTTGTCGAAAGTTTTAGGCATACGTACATACATACATACATGATGATGATTGCAATGTCTTGTCAGACGTGTACCACTCCCTCAGACACTTAAAGTCCATGAGCCCAAAAATGACTTCTTTTTTTTTTTTTTTTTAGTCCTACCGGTGAATTCACACACTCAAGCAGGCATGACACTGAAGGCGGTCATTGAGATCAATTATTATATGCTTCCAGCATTTCAAGCCTCCACACGTCACAACTTTTCCATCGCCACAGGACCATTTTTATAGACAAATGCCTGAGGGAGTATCTATACACAGATGATGTTACAGAGTCTTAGCTTTGTACGACAATTAAGTCTCTCTTTCGGTTCAGAATGTTGAGATCCAGCAACAAGCAAGAGCAAGATAGCCAGCAACAAGTTAAACTGCAGACCAGCTTAATGCAGGTACTGGTCTCCCACTTTATGGTTTTTTAAATCGGAGATTTGCTTCTCCTAGAAAGGTTGCCTTCACCACGGCTTACGGGAGCCCTCTCCACCCCAACAGACACATACATACACACAAACACACACGGTGTTAGTTAGCCGTTGACCCCAAAAAAGGGTTCATTTGCCCTTTGGAAGGTCTTGTTTTTAATCCTTCAGGGAGATTAGCCACCCTCCTCACCAAACAAGTCTGGTGGGGGAACCAGTTTAGTCGCCAGTGACCCGACCATGAGGCAGGTAGTACTGGGTTACATGGTACCAGTAGCATATGACATGACCTGACACATACATACATACATACATACATACATTTAAACAGACAGGTGAGATTTATATTATAGATTATGACAGCAGTTACATGATTATGATCTATTTTCTTTTGCACTTGCGTGTTTTCATTCACAGAGTAATTTTTTTTTGTTTTACATAGGCAACACCACTTATCAAGGCCAAGAGGCCACTCGAGGATAAGGGTTAAAGAGTGTACAGTAGAAATTGGACAATATAGTAATCGTTAGTAAATGGAAATTCGGTAAATTTGTTAACAAGTGGAATGGCTAATCAAAAACTTGTTTAGGTTAGACTTGAAGACAACCATATTGTAGTCAGCTGGAAAGCAGGAAAACGGAAGACAATTCCACAGGCGTGCAGTTCTAAGAAAGAAGCTTTGTTCATGGAATCTACGTTTAGGTTTAGGCACAGATAAAGAGTGGGGGGTATTATTAATAGTGTTTTCAGTTAAACAAATGTTTCTTGTGAAAGTTTGGCGAGGGGGGACCATAGACTGAAGCTCAGTCAAACACTTTCCATGAAAATAACGATAAAGCAGAGACAAACTCGCAACATCTCTTCTGTGAGATAAAGGTTGCAGGGAAGAGAAAAGGACATCTTCTACGAGGCTATGAAATCTATTTTGAACTCTATCAAGGCAGGCCAAGTCCTTTCTAGCAGCTCCTGCCCAGATGTCGCAACAGTATTCCATCCTTGGACGTACCTGGCTCTTATATAGATAGAGAATTGCATCAGCAGTGAGATATCTACTGGATCAATAGAAGGATTCCACCATTTTTCCAGCGGCCTTGGCAACAGATTTGATGTACGAGTTCCATTTAAGATCAGGAGTAAAGGTCAAGCCCAGAAGCTTGTCAAAATTTGAGGCCTCCTCAAGACGAGAGCCATTCATTTCAATTGATGCCAGATGTGGCTCAGAACGTTGATGATGTAAAGAGAGAAGCTTGGTTTTAGATGCATTAAAAGTAACCAGCCACTCCTTTCCCCATTGTACCACATGCTCAAGATCAGAGGAGAGAGAATCGAAGAGAACTTGGTCATTTACTGTCTTAGATGTGCTACAATAAATGGTAGTGTCATCAGCATAATTAGTATGCGATTTGATTAAAACATACTGGAATGTTCTCATATTATTGTTGTGACTAATGGTAATTTTGTTCATCTAAATTGAATAATATATATATATATATATATAGCAGTTAATGTTAGGACAATGAATCAGAATTTGGAATCTGAAAAAATGTAACTTCTTGGGATATAAGAATCGATGTCAGAATCTGATTTTTTTTTTCCTTTTTCCTGATGACAAAAACGATTCTTTTAATTGTTTCATTTTTTTACCTTTGTTTAGAATTTAATTTTTCATTACTCGTATTAATAATAAAATAATATATATTTATATATTTTAAACTACCGGTAAAACTAAAATCTATAGACACCTACTACCCACAAGTGTATTTTTACGTTTCCGCAAATGTATGTACATATTACTGAGATGTGATTTATTTGTTTTGGATTTGCGATACTTTTGGAATGAATTCAATTATTTATACGAGTTGGGAATAATTTTCCCTTTTACCAATTTGGTACCCCCAAATGGGGAGCGACATATATATTATTTTAAAAATATAATTATCCACTGATACATGTTTTGTCATCAACAACTCATCTGAGTGGCTGAATCTAGATTCAGCCATTCTGATGAATCGTAGATGATGAAACATGTGTCCGCGGATAATTATATTTTAAAAACAATACATATTACTTAGGTATTTACGCTAATCCGCCCCCCCCTCCTACCAAGATAAAAACAACTCTATAGAAAAATATTTATTGATTTAAAAGGAATCAAAATTGGCAATTGTATCAGAATCGGAAATTTAAATCAGAGTCAGTAATTGTATCAGAATCCGGGAAAATATTGGAATCGTCCCATCACTAATGACAGTAACTTTTAAAAAATAAATAACTTTTTCCCTTCAATTTGTGTATTTTAATTCTCTTTTAGTCATTACACAACATTTCAACTGAATATGAGTAAAAAAAAAAAAGGAAAAAAAAAAGTGTAGGTAACGCTCGCACTTAATGGGTTAAATAACCCGAAAAGACTTGATCTGTCATAGAACAGACATGCTAAACAAAGCAAAACGAAATACAATAGCATAACCTAATCCAAAAGAGAATTCATTTTTGCAGATTTAAGCAGAAATTCAGTTGCTCGCCTAGTAGCAGCAGCAGCAGCAGACCCTTAACGCATACAATGAAGCGAAAACATTGCATATGATGCTCCACTCTTTACTCAAAATGGTTCCGTCTGCTAGAACGGGGCAGAGTGGGGTAAGATAAAAAATTAGAAAAAAAAAAAAAAAAAAAAAAATGCAGTTGTGAGAGAAAGTAATATCATATATTGGAATGAAAGGTTAAGTAGAAGTAGATAAGATGGACAAAAACGGACAGAATAATAAAAAAAAAAAAATTAGCCTTTGCGTCCAGTTTTTTTGGGTTTTTTTATTAAGCGAGGGCGAGGGGCGTTTATTTGATTGGAGTGAAAGACGAAGAAAGGATGACAACAGTCTCTATTTATTCATATTATTTGTGCTAGTGGAACCTGTGGAAATTCCACAGGGAACTAATTCATATGTAATATATTGATGTTGGCATTCTGTAGATGTTCAGGGTAAATGGAGACGCTCTGATATTATTGTAGCTTTTTTTGTTAAAACTGCAAAAGTGTTTATCTAAGCTAGCACGAACGCCCGGCAAAGCCTGGTTGTAAAGTACGCTTAAATATGATATTTTAATTCTTGCAGTTTTTGTATATATTATTATAGAGTTATGTTCTATCGATTTTTATATATTATAAAGTTGCGATTTCCCAAATAAAAAAATATATCCATATGACTTGGGTGCATTGCATTAGCTTGAATCGAAACGAAAATAAAAACTTATATATATAAACTTGAGTTCCTGCAGCCATAACCGAAACCAAAACTTATGAAAAATTCTTGATAGAATTATTTATAAAAAAAGAGAGATTACTGGAGTGCCATCAGTTGAAACCGAAACCAAAACTTATGAAGAATTATTGGTAAAATTATTTATTACAGGAAATGGAAGTACATAACAATTAAACGACCCGAGTGTAAGCGTGACACAGAAAACAACACACGTTATCGTATTAATATATAGATTATTCGGACTATTGCTTTCATCTTGAATGTTATTCGCAGAATGTTTCGGTTGATGTAGATGCTAACCTCTTTCAAGTGTATCATGTTAAACTTTGAAATATTTTTGTTGAACTTTGGAATCTGCATGGAATTTAAATTATTTAATCAGGGATAGCATGTTCTTGTTCCATCAGCCATGACCGAGTAGAAGTCTTAAATGATTGTATTTTTAGTGTTGCCCACACTTCAACCTCTAGAAAAGTGTAACTAACAACTGAATTACAAAGTACTTTATCCATTATGCCACGGATCTTCTAGTATCAATTTTAGGTGCCTTAAACTTATTTCTGTTTTTAGATGTACATTCTTATTACTTTTTTTTTTTTTTTTTTAATTACATTTTCACCCCAAACAAGGCACATCGTCACTTTGGTGTAGAGGGCTACTATCAGGGGCAGCAACTACTGGGGCACTATGTTGGGATTTGGGCAGCAAGATGTCGGTTCACATTGCACTTGAACTTCTGCATGTCAGTACAGTTAGGGAAGCAGGAACCTGGAATGGAATTCCAGAGTCTAGCGGTTCTGGGGAAGAAACTACTGAAGTAGAAAGATCTTTTACATCTAGGGATCTCTACTGTGTGGGGGTGGGATTTAGCTGCCTGTCGGGTTTGTCGAGGGTGTCTACATCGTGGGGGCACAAGTGTCTGCAGTTTGTCAGAGCATTCACCATTAAAATACTTGTAGAACAAGCAGAGGGATGCAACGTTTCGTCGATGGGACAGAGGCTGAAGCTTAGATGCCAGTTCAGGGCCTATCAGATTGGCGACTCTTTTTTTAACCTTGTCTAGGAGCGAGAGACTAGTAGCAGATGCACCAGCCCAAATGTGATACAATACTCCATACATGGGCGAATGGTGGCCTTATAGAGGTACAGGATACTTTCAGGTGTCAGTAGTTTTCTAGCACGGTAGAGAGAGCCTACCTTTTTCGCAGCGGCCCTGGCAATGTTTTCAATATAATTGTTCCAACTCATGTTTCCTGTGAACGTTAGGCCAAGCAGCTTGAAAGATGTACTCTCAGACAGGAAGTCACTGGCCATTGCTATTGGTGGCAGAGAAGGTTTCTTGTAATTATTGAAGGAAACCAATTACTATTTATTACTACAGATATCATAATTCATTTTTTCAACAAATAATTAACAAGTCTACACATGGCAATCAGTGTACATGTTTGAAGCTCACTACTGATCTGATTGCAATATTTAGACCTGTTAATTATTTGTTGAAAATAATAATAATAATAATAATAATAATAATAATATATATATATATATATATATATATATACTTTGAAATTCTGACTATTGTTTTGTTAAAAATTTCCTTCACTTTTTGGATTTATCATCAAGTGAGTCTTAATGCATGGAAACTCTACCCCCCCATTTTTCGTTTTTTTTTTTTCCTCCATATTTTCACATGTTTTTAATTGACATGAACACATTTTTTTTTTTTTTTGTGTGCATTTTATGACTAACCATTATAAAATGCTGTTTCATTTAATGCCATAACAATCAAACTTTAGCTTGGCTATAATAATAATTTGCTAATTTCTTTCTTTCCTCTGAAGAGAAGAATAACAAGAATAGCATTCTTTGAAACTCCGCAGAATAAGGACGTTTTGAAAATTGTTTTTGGAATATTCTGTTGAACGATTTATTTATAAATTTTACTTTACAGTCTTAATTTCTTTTCTTTCCCTTATATATATATATATATATATATATATATTATTTATAATTAATGGTTCCCATATCATGTTATATTCTATACTAGGTTTGCTTAGTAGGTGATCATCGACAAACATATGCACTGCTTCTTTTAGACGTCTTACTCTCCACCACTATTCTATCCGTTATTTAATTTGCCCATAGGAGTAGATAGTTTTCCTTTTCCCTTAATAAATGGTCAGCCCTATCCAACTTTTTAATCTCTCCATGGACTATGCCTTTTCAATGTTCTTTTAACCTTACTTTTAATGGGCAACATGTCTCACCTTTGTATAGTTTTCCACATTTAAATATTCTTAGTCTCGATTTTTTTTCTGTGTGGGGCTTGATTCACATAAGATGCTTTCAAAGAGGAATGACTTCTGAATACTATCCTTGTATCATATGGATTACATATTCTTTGAATTTTCTCTCACAAGCCCTTTATGTATGGTATACAAACTGCAGTGAGTTTTTGAGTGGTGTCTTTTGGTGTTTGGTCTAGATTTCTTGTAGCTGATTTCAAACTTTCTGGATAGTTGTTTTAGTGGAGGGTTTCTCTTGAACAGTCCATCTAATCTTAAATAGGTAATTATATGGATGGTGGGAGTTGAAGTTTAGCTATTGTCCAGGGAAAGTTGAAAATCTGGACTTCCGGTTGGAGTTCTGTTCATTTGCTACTGAATCTGTGCTTTAATTTGATGACTTGACAAAGAGAAAAGAAGGGAAAAGATAATGCGAACTAATAATGTCTGGTTTGTTATCAAAGAGAGTGGTGGTTGTAAACCGCCCACAACATTTTGTTGATAATAAAATTTATTGGAAATGAAAAGTTGTAATTTGCTATAATTTAGATCAGTGAGTGGCGGGGGTGGGGGTAGGCATTTACTAACTGCAATTTGAAAAAAATTTTATAGTTAACAAAAATTAGACCGGGTGAGGGGGGGGGGCATATGTTGGAAGTAAGAAATCGTTTATTAGCACTGTTTATAACTACAAAATAATCTACTATCTACCTGGTGATGATGAAGGTAGGGGATACTTTCTATATAAATAAACCTATATTATTCGCTTCTAAGTCATTTATACGTTTTTTTTTGTTTTTTGTTTTTTTTACTATCAATTGCTTTTTTTCTTTATGAAATCCAAAATAAAATAGCATATAATAAAACATAAGAAATTTAAGATCCTATTTAAAAATATAATTTGAATTAAAAATTCACTCAAATGTATTTCTCTTTTTTAACAAACAAGTTAGCCATTTTAGCCTTTTGTTAATAGTTGCCCGGATGATGTTTATTTTCATTTGTTATTTTGATTTATTTGCCTTCTCAATGAAGGAGTATCTTTGAGAGTATCACTCAGCAAATTGATCATACCCTAATTGCTCATCCCTCAGATAACATTCACGCCTGTAGCAATGTTCACAATGTTAAATGGCTAATCCACTACAAAAAAAAAAAAAAAACCAGATGATGCATCTGGGGAGGAGCTGCTCAGAGTATTCTATCCTGACTCTGTTTTTACAGAATTCAAAACCGGCTTCAACACCTAGTAGGCAATGTCCTTTTCTCCTCCCTGCAACCTCTTTCTCACAGAAGAGATGTTAACGAGCCTGTCCCTCCTCTACCGTTATTTACATGGCAAGTGCTTGTTTGAGCTTCATTCAATAGTCCTCCCCACCAAACTTTTAAAGAAACCCTTATCAAGATTCAACCACTACCAACAATTTACCTTACTCTCAATCAATGCTTAAATCTAAATGCAAATTCCATGAACAGAGCTTCTTTCCTAAAACTACCCGCCTGTGGAACTCAGTTCCACTGGCTGCTTCCCAGTTGACCACAACATGGTCGTCTTCAATGTGAACAAGTTCTTGCTATCCCGTTCCCTTAAATAGTCAAATTCTGTCCAAATCTCACCAAAAACAATCAGTGAGCTCTTGTCTCACTGACCACCATACACTCATTAACCCTTATCTCGAGTGGCCTTCAGACCTTGTTAAGTGGTAATTCCTTTGTTTATAAAAAAAAGTCAATAAAATTACAAATGAATATCAAACATTGATTTCTTATAAAGTGTTTTAAAAAATAGTTATACAAATGTGTTTTCGTTTTTACTCTTATTTATATAAATATTTCGAAAGAGTATGTTGTGTTATTGATTTGCTATAAAACTGTAATAATTTTCATTACAAATTGGTCCTGGATATGACCTTAAACTATATCCAGTGGTGAAGCTCCAGCTTGCGAGCTTAGGGAAGTGTGGAGCCACCCTTTAATTGCCATTGCTCCCAGGTCCACTCTGACCCGGAGTGGTAGTACCTGCTAGGGTCCCAACTATGGGTTAAATAGAAACCGACTTGAAAACAACAAATATATTCTATACAAAAATTTTTCTTCAAAATCTTTGGATTCAGCATTAAATAACCTGAAAAGGGTTGATATGCCGTAAAACAAAAACAACCAACCATTACAAATTAAGGCATGAGGCCACTAAATGGAGATGTACTGGTCTATAATCTACTCTAAAACTAGACACTTTCAGCATTTGCTCTATGGGTTTGACTGTTTAATAAATCCCCAGTGTTTGATGACTTGTATTTACGAGGAGAATATGCACGGATGTCCAGATTAGAAGTGGGACGCCCCCCCCCTATTCCAATAAATGTAATAAAATAAAGAAACTAAATAAAATGAGATAAATGGTAGGTTAGTAAGACTGTCTCAACCAATGCTGAACGTAAATCTTCCACTGATTTTTGGTTTGCCTGTGCCAAAAACAGACAGATTTCTACATGGGAGTGGAGTTTTAAGTGGGAAGAGAAGAAAAATTGTCGCTTTAAATAATAGGTTGGTGTAAACATGATGTCGTTTTTATAAGTATATATATATATATATATATATGATAAAAAAATGACACTATTTTTGCACCAATCTAATAATAGTGAGCCGTTGTTATGGCAATATAAGTGCGATAAATAAAAATAACTTCTAGGCTTTGATGGTGATGAGAAGTTTATTGAAGATCGTCATTTTGTTGTAGAGTTGCTGCATCTCTATCCATCTGATTGACCTTGTTTACTATGAAGAAAAAAATTCACCAAAGTTTTGTTAAAATCTTCTCTGCATTTAAATCAACTGTGTTCAAAAGTTTCAACACAAAATACGAACACAGGAATATAAGACGGGTTGGTTCAACTGGCACATGAAGTCCATAAGCTCCATTTTGCCTCACAGTCATTGCTAGAGGTGAGAAGAGAGATATACCGTTTGTGTTGGATATGTTTCAAAAGGAACTATTCATAAATGGATAACAAAACAATAATAAAGAGTTTATTTAAAAAAGGTGAGATTGTATCTCAAACTGGAGAGAAAGAAAGAAAGTGTAAATGTCTGTTTGAAGGTGTCGTCTGCCATCAGACTGCAGTCGTCAACAAGTAGCAGTGGGAGGGGTGAATGAGAGAAGTCTGTATAGGTCGCTTGCTGGCGTCTCTCTGGCGATCGCAGCTGAGATCCCAAAGGGCTAAAAATAGTCCTTAAGGGGACAGTTCAAATCAATGCGCCCTGCCAACTGATTGGTCAGTGTGGCCGAATCACTTTGGCACTGGGCATTGATCCGCTTATAGTAAATAGTTTGTTAACTGCTACAATCTTCTCGAACCACGTACTAATGACTCCACAAGTGATATTATATAAGTGTAAAAGAAAATGGATGTCAAGATACTTTTGCTTTTATGAACCTGCGATTTCCACAAAGTTACTCAGGTGTGCCCAGCAGATGATGAGAAGAACCGGAAATGGTTGACACATAGTTTTCTGGATAGTAAAACATTTGTTCCAATGTATTACTTAATGAAATTCAGTGGTCGTTGCCATTCTTAATACGGGGGAAGGAGGAGGGTTGTAACAATTTGTGTTTTTTTTGTAATAAGGTTCGCCTGGCTGTTTCGGTTATTCCCATCATCTGCTGGGCACACTGAGGTAACTTTGTGGAAATTGCAGGTTCATAAATGCAGAAAAACCAATGTTAATTACGTAACTGCTACAAACTTTTGCATTCATTCATTAAGAAGACACTAAAATCCCCAAAACAAATCCTAATGTTTTCATGTTTTTCAACAATATTGGGGGTTTTAAATAAGATGACATCATGAGATACCGTTATTGGATATTTTACCTTTTACCAGACTATCCATTCACGTGAAATCACCTTTTTCTTCACCATATTCCCTCTGCTTCACGTTTTGTTATCAAGTAAGATCTTTGACTTACTTGCAATTTCACCAAATACTTTTGCATACAAAATCCGATCCCACATTTTGCTAATTCCTACCCTCTGATGAGAAGGAAAGTATTCCTTCGAAACTCCGCGGACTATCCACTTATTTAGTGTTTCCTTTTTCAATTAAATATGTTTTTAACTCTTTTTCAAAGTGTTTTTTAACATGTTTTATTAACTATTTGCTCTTATATATATATATATATATATATATATATATATATTATTCTCTATGTAAATACAGTCATATCTTGCTACAATGTGCAGACCGTTTCGATCATAATAGATCTTAAGATCTTTAACCTCACTCTACGCCAGTCATGGCAAAGTATATCTCCTCTAAAATAGAAAATGGTCTTGAACCATTTTTAATTTTTATTTTTTCTTGCCTGATGAGGTCTGATCTAAATTTGGTCGAAAAATGAGTGAGCGGTGAAGCTTTAAAGCAGTTCTAAATCACTAAAACTGCCACTTAACCATATATTCACAAACACTACTGTGTTTGAATATCGAAAATTTCAGGAAGATATGACTATTATTTGATTTTTGCTGGATTTTTAAAACATGGGTATGTCTACGGCTTCAAAAACGTAACTAAATAGAAACGTTGTTTTAAAGCGTTGATAATGTAAACACGATTTTTGTCTCGCATTTTCATTATTTTTGTATGCTGTAAAATTAAAAAAAAATATTAGCAGTTAATTTGAAGCTTCTTTTAAATGGTAAAACTTTTAGGATGATAATATTAAATTAATGTTACATATAGGGGAGGGGGTTAAAACAATGACGCGCGTTGAAGGTACCTAATATTCATGCACATCAAAATTTAATTTTTGACCGATCTGTATATTTTTAAATAACTTAAACTGTTTTAACTTTTTACTTTATTTCCAAATAATTTGCAGCGTCTTGAAACTGTTTGCTAAATGTAGTGGGCCTTTTTTTTTTTTAGTACAAACCTCGGAAGCTCTAAAATAAATTCTAAAATTTAAAAAAAAAAAAAAAAAAAAAAAATGGCAAAAGTTTCGGAATGGAAAAACTATGCAGGTCGATAGAAAATTAAATTTTCTTACATTTGATAAAAGTTTTATCATAAAAGTTATTTGTAAATTTATGTTATTTTTATTTTTTTTACACGTTTGCCATCCTTTTTTAAACTTTAACTTCATTTTCTTCTTCTCAAATTCAGGATTCCAAATGCTGGTACACTGATGCAATGCATTTAAAAATGGACCTCAAAGGGTATTTATTTATAAAACTGACATTTAATTTGATCTTGTGACTTTTAAATTTTTAATTCAACTAAAAATTAAAAGATTTTAAAAAAAAATTGTTTCACGAATTTACGTATGCATGAGTTATAAAAATTCTTTAATTTGAAGTACATGGTAAAAAAAAAAAAATTTTTTTTTAACTTTACAAAATTTTGAAATAATAATAATAATAAAAAATCTTATAGTTTCCACATGTTAAAAGTATACGGGTCGGTAGAGAATTTAATTCTACTCTATTTGCTATGAATTATTATACATTTTCTTTATTCTTTCTTTATGAGTTTTTGATTGTTAACTATTCTATACTCTGCCCCCAAATTAAAATGTAGATTAAGTTTACTTTATTTCGAATCAAGGTGTAGTATCTGTTCTGTTGGAAGAGGGGGGGGGAAGATCCATTGAGATTGCGATAATTTTACTTTTTCTCCCCAATTTTAAGTGTTCCATCTAGGGAGAATATCCTCGCATTAAAACCTGACCTTGTGTCTAACTATACTGTTGCAGAGAGGGAGATAAATAGGGACTTTATCAATTATTATTATATATCATTTCAATTAAAAGAAAAAATAACAGTAAAATACATTATGCCTATTATAATAATTTTAACTTAAAAAAAATGTGTTTAAAATGCATAAAATTAAGTGCTTATTTAAACCTATTTTCAAAACAAAAATAATAAAAAAAAAAAACAACTTTGATGTACATACCAAAACTTTGATGTGCATTCCAAAAGTCACGTAAGTTGATCAAGTATTTTTTTGGTATTTTTTTTTTTTTTTTAGATTAGGTCCACCGCCACAATTTTCTTTTAAATGACGACTTTTCTAGATTTTCGACTATGCTGAATACGGAAATCGCATTGAAATTTTGCAGTAATAAGTAGTTATCGAGATATAAAAAGTTGTATTATGTATTGTATTCTTTGGCGTCCATCATTTTTACGCGCGTGGCGCGCCATAAACAAATCTACGCGTGTAACAAAGATGGCCACCAAAGAATGCAATGCCTAATACAACTTTTTATATCTCGATAACTAATTATTTCTGCAAAATTTCAAGGGGATTTTCGTATACAGCATGGCCGAAAACCTTAACAAGTCGTCATTTAAAAGAAAATTGTAGAGGTGGACCTAATCTGAAAATTTACCATTTTTTTTATTAAAAAAAATCAAATTTTATGACAAAGCGAGACATTGTTTTGATCCGCCACATTTTATAAATAAGAGAGAGAGACAACTCAATCCGCACTACTGAGCCTTCTAATGGCCTCAATTTTATATTAAAATCGCGAAAAAAATTTTTTTCTATATAAAAAAACATCTACTTGATCAATTTACGTAATTTTTGGAATATGACATCTTTGTTCAGCGATGGGGACACACATCAAATATTTTTCTGCAATTTTTTTTTTTTTTTTTAAGTAGGTTTAATTCTAAATAAGCACCTACAATTAACGAAAGTTTTTACAATCTGGAAACAACTTTCAACTAAAAAGGTTATCGTATTTCCCGCCGGAAATTCAGCCTTTCTTTTGGGTAATAGGTTTTGAAAACCTACTGGACGCCTACACGATTTTGAGGTTAGTTTTATTTATTTATTTATTTATTTTTTTCAGTTGTTTTATTTATTTATTTTAAGTGAAATTAAAAATTGACGTGTGCACCTGAGACCAGGAAATATGTTATTTAAAATTAAATCCTATTGTTTACGACTGTAAGCTCAGCTCGCGGTAAAAGGCTTATATCAGTCTTTTTTTTCTTTTCTTGTTAGTAAATAACATGTAGTGCAGTGTTTTTTATGTTTACCCCACTTATTTAAAAAGATTAAAATAAAGTCATAATTTTCCTTCATTCGAATAAAATAAATACAAAATAATTATAAAATATGAAGGAAAAAAACAATCAATCGGGAGATGAATGAAATTGCGCAGACTCCTTAAAAAGAGAAGGGTCAAGCGTAAACTGTCCTTAATACCAGAAGAGTAATAGGAGAAAAATTATTTTTTTGGGGGGGGGGGGGGTTGACAGCACAGATGAGGTGATTATTTTCTTTATATTTTAAGTTAGACATGAATTCCAAATCGACACTTCGACTACTCTCGCATTGCCAAGCTACGCTGATGGTGTTGTTGTTCACACGTGTTAATGCCAGTCATAAAAAAAAATGGAACAACAGAAAAAATAAAACAACAAAAAACAACGGTCTACAGAATTTGAACCGAATCAAACCGAATTTTGCCTGATTAAACCTAAAAGTTAGGTAATTATTAAGTTAGGGTTAGTTTAGGATAAAAAAAAAAGTTCTATTCAAATTTTGTAGAAATGCAAAATAAACAAATAAAATAAACAACAACAAAAAAAATGGTAAATTCTTTACATTACATCTATTATTATAGTTTTTAATCTTGTTCGCCGATTTCGAACGCCCCCCCCCAACTCCTCCATTCCTACCGAATAATTAAAACTTATAAAAATTAAATGAAAGGAAGCAATCCCTAGCCTACACTTAAAAAAAAAAAAAAAAAAATTATTGCATTTTCACCCTAAACAAGGCACAGTGCCACTTTGATGTAGTGGGCTGGGCTACTATCTGGGACAATTTACAAGGATACTATGTAGGGAGTTGAGCAGCAAGATGTCTGAACTTTTCTGCATATCAGTAGCAGTACAGTCGGGGAAGCAGGGACTCGGAAGGGAATTCCCAAGTCTAGCAGTCAGAGGGAAGGAACTATAAGAGTAGAAGACTCTCTGGCATCTAGGGATGTATATGTAGGAGTGGGATTTAGCTGCTTGTCTGGTTTGTTGGGAGTATTTACATCAAGGGGATACAAAGGCTTGTTTGTTGGAGCACCTACCATTAAAATACTTGTAAAACAGGCAGAGGGATGCAACATTTCGTCGATGGAACAGAGGTTGAAGCCTAGCTGACAGTGCAGAGGAACATATTAGGTTGGTGACTCGTTTTTTTTTTTTTAAACCCTGTCTAAAAGGGAGAGACTAGTAGCAGATGCACTAGCCCAAATGTGGCAACACTTGTATACTTTTGATTGCTGTTTGGCGATATATTGCAGGGATGTGTGAGTTTATGCCTTTATTAACAACAGATTTTGAGATCGGCATACTGGGTTCAAGATCTATCGGGGGTCACTGTTACTATGATTAATTTTACCTCTAAAAAAGTTCAATTCTCACACATGAGAATGCGGTAAGAAATTGAGGATAAGCTCTGGAGAGAATATGGCGATAGTTGGTTTAGAACAAGGGTTCTCAACCGGGGTCCATGTGAACCCTAGGGGTCCATGGAATATTTCTGGGGGTCCACAGGCAATACATAACAAAATACAATATAAGATATTGGTAAAGAATTATTATCACTCTAATTTAGATTATTATTACTTATCATTATTATCATAATTATTATAGTTGTTGTAGAATACTTTATTTGCATTAAATTAGTTTTCATTTAAAAAATAAAGCTTTATTATATAATATTTCTTTGATTATTAAAACCTCAAAATTTATATTAGTGAAAAATAGAAGATTGTCTTATGACCAGTAGTTATGGAGGGGTCCAGCAAGATAAACAGAAGGGAAAAGGGGTCCATGAGTAAAAAAAGGTTGAGAACCACTGATCTAGAAGAAGGAACGCAAGTGTGTACACTATTTAAAGCAATAGTGAACAAATGGGTGATACAAGAAAAAGTTAATTGTATAGAAAAGAAGATTTGCAAAAAATGTGCTTATCTAGTGGAAAGTTCAATTAACAGGTAGCATGTGTGTCCCTCAATTCTGAGTCCTTGTAACTACAGTCTCGTGTTTGTCACAAATAGTCTTCAGTTCCGGTCGATAATGGTAGGGAAGGGACCGAATTTTGGTGACTGCTGTCTTTGGTTTGTGTCACAGTGCCTCAGCCATGTCCAGCTGCAAGATAAAAAAAAAAAGGGTGAAAAAAGGAGGGCACACTCATGCGAAGGTCTTTATAAGCCACTTCACGTGACCCTTAAAGCAGCAACAGGGACTCGAAAATCATGCCAGCCGAAATGGTCAAGGAAATGACTCATCAATGAGTAAGAAGTGGGGAGCATAAATTCTAATACTGTATCACATTCACTAATACCCCTGGTAAAGGTATGAATCTATATACACGGCCTCCAGCTATGGATTAATTAGACTAGAGGTGAATGAACTAGTTATTTATAATGTACCATTGGATGCAGTTTGATGTCCTATCCATAGTGAAGCAATGGTTTTGCAATAACCAACTATTCTCTCTTGACCTGACATTAGTTTAGGTTCAGTGGCAGGGATAAACGTGTGTGGAGGGGGGGGATGTTCTAGCATAATTTTCATTCTTCTTGTCTAGTGTTTTTTTTTTGCTTATGCTTGAAAGTTCAGTCTCCTCTCCTATAGCAGTAGTTTCCAAGATCTTTTAAATGGTGTCACACTATTGAGCTCTTTAAAATTTTCATGGCACACCTATCACAAAGCCCAACACTTAACAATGTTTATTTATATGGAAATGTCAAAATATGAAAACATTTAAACAAACGATTTATTATACATTTTATTTCTTCTCTTTTTGATACTTAACCCTTTATGACCTGAATTATGATGTAGATGATTAAAAAATATTTATTGCTAATTTTAGATGGTGGCATCAATGGACAATTGCAATCTGGAGGTATCTGGCATCTAATCAGATACTGAACTAATATGTACAAGGCGTGTTTGAATCAACCCCCACTTCATTTATGCTGTTATACTCATTTATTTACGACTGAATTAATTAGTTCAACCAGGTCATAAAAGGTTAAGCATTAATATCACATAAGTGATCATGTGTGAGTTTGTATTCATTGATACAAACAAAAAGCTGTTTTCCACCCATAACAATTTTAACTTTCTATTCGCAACATACTAGTAATCAGTTCGTGGCATACCAATGTGCCACAGCACAGTGGTTCCCAACCACTGTGGTAAGGGGTTACATCAAACTCCTGTCAAACATCATAGAAAGATATTTTTAGTTTAACTAAAACAATATTTTAAATGCTAAGAGGTTAATCATTTTGTGGCGCAACACTGGGCCACAGTATGGTGGTTTGGGAACTACTGAGCTAGGGAAAGTAACTTTAAAGTCACTTCCACTTATAAACTTACAACACTTGGTATTCTCAAGCAATCATCCATCTTGTATTGACCCGGCTCAACATTGCCCAACACTGTGATCCACTGAAAACTGGTTATAATATAGCTATTATAATGCAGTTTATAAACTTACGAGGGTCGTTTCAAAAGTAAACCCTCTTTTAACTCAAAAAGTTAAGGAGCTATAAAGACTGGAGTTGTAACATTAAAGCGAGCGATCTTTTGTGCTCCAGAATTTATTTTTCTACATAGTCACCATCATTCTCAATTAACTTTTGCCAGTGATGAACGATGGCTGTGTATGGGTGTCCAAAGCGCACTTTGTTATAAGAGTCATTCCAAAAGTAAAGCCTCCTGTTTTATTTTTACTTCTTTCCCACTACAGAAAAATGTGACACAAGGTCGGAAGGTGGGGGAATAAAGCCAACGCTCCTAAAAGAGAGACACTCTAGCATTTTAAAATTGCCTGGGCAGCTCCATTCCCATTCCTTAGGCAATAAGCAATAAACTTATTCTACCTGAAAGAAGGGAGGCAAAGCCTGGGAGGATGGACCACCTAGAACTGCACATGACTAGGGGCATACCACAGTCAACAAAACTTCTTCACAATGACCTAGACGCTGTTGGCTTTGGTACCAAAAAATCTCCCAACTCTTCTCTAAAATTAATTTTGGCATTTATCGTTATCTCGTATGAATCCAAGGACTCTACACATTGGTGCTCCCGATAATTTTCTTAGTCAGAATTCTTTCTAGAAAGACATTGGGTACTTACTGGAAGGTTGCCAACACCCAAGTGAAAGTGATTTTTGCGGAACGAACTGGATTATAACTTGGAACACCCAGGTCGTCAGTCAGAGTTGTTAACTACTAGACCACCGTCACCTCCCAATTTGGCAATAATAGCACAGGTAAATCTGGCACATGAGAAAAATATAAATGAAAATCTTAGGAGTTTATATCAAAATCTAGAATACAAAACATATAGGGAAAACATTAAAAAAGTTAATCAAATCTAAAAGGCATATTATATCTACATTTTAAAAGGAAAAAAATCTAGCCTTAAATGATTCTAAATTCGCCTTTAGGTTTATTTATTATGTTTATCCTTTATTTCTACAGCCAACAACTAGTTACATATATGACATATATACAACTAAATCTAATGGGGTCACAATCATATCTTGAGGTGCATGATTGAGGTCGTTTGAGAAAAGATTGGGAACCACTGATCTATTTTCTTGCTTTGTGCCATTTTCTTCCTATTTATTCACTTGTGCCATTTTTACTATGTTTTTATTACCGTGCACCACTTGAAATATATTAATAGTTATTAAGTAAAATTCTATTATTATAAGTCAGTTAAATAGTGCAATACTACAGTACCCTCTGTTTGCTTGTATCCTCACGAGGGCAGGGTTATACACAATGTGTGTGTTCGGGGGGGGGGGGTTCAACTTCACAGAAAGGAACAGTCAGGGTTGGTACAGAAATTTAGATTGCTCCAGTTTAGAAAGATTTCTCCTTCACTGAGGAAAGAACAGATGAAGTGCAGTATGAAAATAGTAGCAATTAACACAAAAATAAAATATAGACGTTTATGTTTAGATTATTATTATTATTATTACATTTGACTCTGGATTTATAGACTTCATTAATGTTAATAACTATGTATAAAATCAAAAATATTTATTTGCTTAAAAAGTCTAAAATTAAAATGGCATCTTGTAATCTTACATTGAAAAAAAAAAAAAGCAACAATAACAACAACAACGACAAAAAGTCTAAACATTTATACCAAAGATTCTGCAGTTGAAAATTATATATATATATATATATATATATATATATATATATATATATAATTCTGGCGATTGTGAAGTATTAACAAAATTAAAAGGGTAGGGGGGAGCTACAAATAATTTTAAAAAGCAAATTTTTTATATTCCGTTGTTTCTGTGATATTATTTTCATCCACCATATCGAGCTGTTTTGACTTTTATCTTAACCTAATCTCTTATGTTAAATCTTATTTAATAAAAATTAAGATTGCATAACGAATTTCTTTGTAATAAATAATAATGAAAAAATAGGTTTAAAATATGAGAATATAACTATTAAAATTGAAAAGACTAAATCTCTCATTGACGAAGTCGCACTCGAGTTGAGTGGAGGAAAGTATTGAGTCACGTGACATGACATCAACGTCCTTTTTTTTTATTTTCTCTGTTCGCTTTTAAAAATTAATATAGTACATGGTAAATTATTATTTAAAAAAGAAAAATGGCTAAGGCTTTTCTTTAAAAAATAATAATAATTAAAACCTTAAAATGAATGATATCTATAATGATTAAGAAATATTAATTACTTGATTTTTTTTTTTTTTTTTTAATTTCGATTATTTTCATTTTTTTTTTTAACTTGATTCGGCATTTTGTAAGTACTTGTTTATTTACACAAGTTATAATAGCTGAACACGGTTGAAAAATGGTAGTTAATGTTATCTTTTCCCCGATCATAAATTACCTCTGAGGAGGCGCCTTGTTTTAAGTCGAGAGTAATGGGCGATATCGTTAATAATACGGCTACTCAAAAAATCGGTGGGTAAACTGTAAGGGTTTGGGAATGTTAGCGTTGAAAGCAAGAGAAATGCTGTCCACAATTTTTAAAGAAAACTTTTTTTTATTATTATTATTCATTTTATTATGGCTTTCTCTCCACTCGACCTGATTCATATTTCTTCCGTTAAAACATTTTCAAATCTTTAAAAATATTATTCAAACCCTTGTGGTTATAACCATCTATTTCTTACCCCAATCAAATTTTAACCCTAATCATCTTTTCTACTTCCAAATAATTACCCCCTCCCCCATCCCCATCATCAAGCTCAAACTTTTTTTATTTTTATTTTTTTTTGTCGAAGACAATATGAGGTTTATAAAAATGTGAAGTTTATTTGAATAATATTTAGAAACTTATAAAATTACAAAAACAAATAATATTTTCATTAAAATTTAAAAAAAAAAAAAACTTTTATAACATTTAAAGATATTATCTAGAAATAGCTTAACCAAAAACTTCTCTCAACAACAAAATTATTCTTCCAGAAGGATACATTTTCAGAAATAGATTTAAACAAAGAAAAATATACTGAGGTAAGTTAAAATTACACGTTTTCTAGTTAAAAATCAAGTTCCGTCTGTGTTGGTTTACATTTTACATCAGCTGATATTTATGGTTGACGATGAGTGCCCTGGAGAAGTAGTTTCTGATTAATGTTTACCAGTTTTAAAATGTGCAAGCGAACTTGGCTGTATAGCAGAATAACACAATATTTTAAAACTGATAAACATTAATCAGAAGTGACTTTTCCAGGGCATTTATCATCAAGCACAAATATCAGCTGAGGTAAATGTAAACAAACACAGACGAAACTTGATTTTAACCAGTTTTCTATTCAAGAATGAAAAAAAGGTTTGATGACCTTAATGTTTTTTTAATGTTGATTTTTTTAAAAAAATCTTTATTTAATATTTTTGCTTTCTTAATCTTCATTTAAATCTTGTTATTTATTATTGTTGCAATATTTTATTTTATAAACTATTGAGAATCTTAAAATTGTTTCAAAGTTTACAATTGGGCAATTATCTGGAAAAGGGTCCAAAATTATTTTTTCTTATAAGGATTATAACTGTAAACTCAAATTTCTTTCTTAGAAAGTAGAAAGGTAGAAAGTCCATATTGTCAATAATGAATCCAAAACATCACAGAAGTGATTTCCATTAAAAATAATTAAAATGTTGATTAAATACAATGGTTTAATTGTTTTATTATTAAATAACAAAAAAAATCTTCTATTACAAATTAAGTCAACTCTCTTGTCTTTTCATTAAACTTTAGAATGTTATTCTAAATAATTACTAATAAAAATTGTATCTTCAGAATGAAGCTGTTAAAAAAAAAACATTACCAACCAAAATTTTACCTCTCTTTAGTTATAGTGAATAATTTTATATTTTTTAAGTAAAAAAAAATCGTCCATATTTCATTAAATAATATTTTTTTAAAATCAATTTTTCTTTGAAGCATTTGGATCAAATTAAATTTGATTTCTGAATCCACATAAAAGTTTTACTCTGTCACCACTTTTGAGTAAATTTCTAAAATTGACTTGAATGCAAAATAACTTGTCTCTTCTTCAAATTGCATGACAAAGTATTTTTTTGCTTGACATTTAAACTATTTTCTAGACTTTTTTTTTTTTTTTTAGATGATCCTTGTAATAAATATTTAACATTTTTAGTAATATTATTATTGATAATTTAATAAAAATACAGACACCTTTGATTCTCTTTCTGATTATTTGAGTCAGACTTTTTCACATCAAAATGCTTTTGAACACATTGCTAGAAAAGTAAGTACATAATTTCGTAACCTTTTTACAATTTTATTTATACTACTTTCAAATTTGTGTAGAAAAATAAGTTGAAGGTTCATTTATTTTAAAGAAGAATACTAATATTAAACCTAAAAAAAATTGGTTAACCATTTTTCATTGATGTGGTAACTGAACTTGATCACTTTTTTTTTCTTTTTCAATCTTATCATTTTGTTCTAATTGGGGATGGGGCATCCGGAGGATGCCAGACATTCACCTGCCATCTCATACATTCCAACCGAGAGACTTTCTTAAAATTCTAACCGTCCTTATAAGGGAAATTGTTTGTATCTCGCTTGCATTTGGTTCACCGGGTATATTTGCCAAGTAGTTTTTTTTTTTTTTAATTCTTTTCCGTGAGTCCCGTTGCCCCTATAATTACTTTAACAATGGAGATTTTCTGAAGATTTCAGTTTATTTTTATGTTGTACATAAGATCTTGGTATTTCGTTTATCTTTTCCCCCTCAACTCTGTTTAACTGAGCATCATTGGGGAGACTAACTTCTACAAAGGTTGCTTCTTTCTCCTTCTTGTCCCATATCACCATGTCAGGTTTAATAGCTCCGTTTTCTAGTTATGTAGCTATAGGAATTCACTAATCTGACTAAACATCTATTTTCAATATCTTAGAAAAACAAAAGAAGTAATAATTGTTTTTTTTTTTCTATCAGGCTATTATTATTATTATTATTCATACTTGTCTCCCCACGAGCGCAGAGTTAAACACAAGGTCGGTTTTTAATGTGGGGAAAATCCAGCTCCCCAAAAAGGAGCACTCTGGATAGGAACAAAAATTAAAATTGCCCCAGTCTAGAAGGTCTTCTCCTCCACTGACCGAGGACAGAAAAGGTGAAGTGTAGCATCAGAACAGATACTACTCTGTGATCTCGATCTACAGGCCAAGATTATTTTAACTGTAATTCCTTTTTGTAAAAGTTTGATCCTATTAAGGTAATTATTCTATAAGATTTGTATCTGCTTATAAAAAAATCAGTACTTTTAAAAATTTGAATCGGGCAGTTTTGTTTTTTAATCCTAATCTTAGTTTTAGGTTTAGTTTGACAAAAGTTTGTTTGGTTCCATTGAAATTCTTTAGGAGCACCAAAAAAAAAAAAAAAAAAAAAATTAATCTACTTTTCAAATAATCCACAAATTTGATTCAGTTTAAGTCGAGAATTTGACAATTTTAGAATCTTATTAAATGGATACTGCTAAATTCTGATATGTTTTATTTTGGATATTGATATCCAAAATGGATGCCCACCCCCAGCTTGAACAAAATAAGGAAGTAAAAATAAAAGAATAATATGATTGAGAAAGAAATTGCTTATTTTTAAAAGTTAGAATTTTCTCTTACAGTTCGAATCTATATAATAATTAGCTTATTCTTTAAAACATGCCTTTACAGATACATTGAAAAGATAATTTTTTTTATATCTTGATTGTGAAGGAATGTTTTCAGTTTAAAAGAAAATATGTTGTCATCGTTTGATATTATGAATTATGTTTATATTAGTGATGGGACGATTTTAATATTTTTCTCGATTCCGATTCTTTTTAAATTTCTAAATATCGAGTTGAGGGGAGAAGGGTAGAATTATCGCAAAACCCCATGTAATACGTGCATATATTTTCACAAATGCAAAAATACACTTATTGAATGGTAGTTTAAAATCAATAAGTATTTATCATTTCATCGTTAATACTAGCAACGGAAATTAAGTTTTAAAAAAAAAAAAAAATTAAAAGAATCGTTTTTGGTATTGGTAAATATGCAGAATATTTTTACTATTGCAATACCGCAAAAGTTTCGATAAAATTTTTTTTTCCAATTAATCATCCTCACACTAGTATATATATTTTATTTGAGATTTTCCTCTATATCTCAAGTGACATGTAGGTTCAGAAATATAAAAATACTAACCTTGGTGCCCAGCATTGCCCAGATGTTTGGAGGGATGTGTTGAGCAAAAAAAAAAAAAAAAAAAAAGAAGTGGTAGTAAACAGGTAGGCTTGAACCCGTACCGCGAAGGAGGAAAAGAAAGTGGAAAAAAAATGTGATGCGTTAGCTGTTGCACCCATCGCCAAACCGGAAGTGATGTAGGTTTAAATTAAGACTAGACAATCAAAAAGAAGTGATGACTTTCAAAAATATTGGCGAAAAAAAGCGACCCCTCCCTGTAAAAAAGTGCCCAGTTGAGGGTGAAGGAATTAATATTTTTGGCCAATTTTTCGATATTTGTTGTCCGAAGGGTCGAGCTTCAAAATGATACTGATCTCATGAAAATCCGTTGCCGCTGTCAAAAGTTTTTGCGAGACATACATTTAAACAGACAGGCGAGATTTATATTATAGACTAGTGGGGGTACCCAGCGTTGCCTGGGTGTTTGTAGGTGTGTGTGTTAGGAGGTGGGGGGGGTAAATCAGAACAAAAAGGAAACTTAATGATAGCGATTCTAAAATTGGAAAAATAAAAAGAGGAGGGGCTGGCCTTGAAGCCAATAAGCTGAGCCTGAACACCTGCACTACGGCAACATTAGCAATGTAAGAGTGAATAAAAAGTGAGTCAAGTCAAAGAGATTTGATTGACAGGTGTCCGCTTAATGAGGTCATGGCTATTCAGCAGTGAATATTTTTAGTGCAGGACAGTTTTTAATAGTTGTTTTTTTGT
This sequence comes from Euprymna scolopes, assembly GCF_053919585.1. Taxonomy (NCBI): domain Eukaryota; kingdom Metazoa; phylum Mollusca; class Cephalopoda; order Sepiida; family Sepiolidae; genus Euprymna; species Euprymna scolopes. Next base: position 154,076,541 of record NC_136488.1, read on the forward strand.
GGCGGGGGGGGGGGGGGGAAGGAAGGAAGGAAGGAAAAGCTGCTCTCCCATTTATTATTAGGGGAGGAGTAATAAAGCAATTGTCTGATATGACGGCAAAGCCGACATTGACCAATCGAATCCAGTTTTGCTTTTCCTTCTTTTATACCGAAAAACAAAAGCAACATGTGGCGATCTAAAAATGTGAAATATTTAGCATTTCAAAGTCGGGCAAATTAAATAGACAGGCAACCCCTTTGTTAACTCGTAGATACTATGATATAGATTGATATAAAAATTTTTAAGAATGAGGGAGCCAAGTGAGCAGCCCCTGGAAAAAAGCCTTTTGCGGACATACACACACACATTTTCACTTTTATATTTATAGACTAGAGGGGGTACCTGGCATTGCCCAGGTGTTTGGAGGTGTGTGTGTTTGGGGGTAGGTAAAGCAGAACAAAAAGGAAATGTAACCCTATTTAAATATAAAAAAAAACGATAAAAAACAGCGATTTTAAAAATGGAAAAAAAAGGGGGGCTTGGTGGCAGGTAGGCTCGAACCCGGAGCCTTGAGGCCAATAGGCTGAGCCTGAACACCTACGCTATGGCGACAGTAGCAATGTAAGAGCAATTAAAGAGTGAATGTCAAACATCACTCTATTCAGTAGTTTTTAATGAGGTCAAATTGTTTTACTGCGGGATAGTTGTTTTGAGTTTGTTTACCCAATGAAAGTATCTGATATGACGGTGATTGACCAATCGTTTACATCCGTTTCGAATACAGTTTTACTATTTTTATACTGAAAAGTGAAAGCGACACACGGCAATCCAAAAATCTGGAATATTTAGCGTTGCAAAGTCAGGCAAATTAAATAGACAGGCGACCTCTGTTCTTAACTCATAGATATTATCATTTAGATGGCATATAAAAAGTTTTAAGAATGAGCGACCCCCCCCCGAGCAGCCCCCCCCCCCCCGGTAAAAAGCCTTTTGCAGACATACACAAAAAGCGAACATAGATACACACACATTTTCGCTTTTATATATATAGCTGATTCTCATTTGAATTATTTTATTGATATTGCAAACTTAGTGACCTTATAATCTTAATGATCATGATGTGTGCGTTCTCGATTAGTTATCAATTCAAAAGGACAATTATTAACTAGAGATTATTTTTGTATCAGGATCTTCGGCAATATGAATAAAATAGTCTTTTTTTCCATTTGATATTTTAACTGGGTTAAAAGCAAGACTTTATAGTCTAAGCAACTAATTAAAACGATCTAAAGCAATTTTGGGGAAACTAATTTCATGAGGAAAATAACATGAAAATTTTGTTGACTGGAAGTAAAGTTTGTATTAATAATACGAGGGTTGTTCCAATTTTTTTATTTTGCCCAAACGGGTAACAAGGAATTGCTAATTTCATTGCAATAATGACTGAACATATGCATTCATATCCTGAAAGTTTCATCTCTTTCTTGCAGATATTGACGGTGTGATATTGTAAGAAATCAACCCCTGTTGTAGATGTGCGTTAGAAGCAGTGTTATTGAATTCCTGGCAATAGTCCATTGAGAATAGTAGTGACTATGTAGAAATATAAATTCTGAAGCACAACAGGTCCCTTGTTTTAATGGTATCACTCCCGTCTTTGTAGCTCTTAAACTTTTTGAGTTAAAAAAAAAAAAAAATATAAGAGTTTACCTTTGGAACGACAGTCATATCCTTAAAGAACAAACTCTGTTTTCCTCTTACTATCAAGTTTTATCACAAAAAAAAAATTTGTTTTGTGGAATATTATATGTATTTTTATCACTAAACAATTCTAATAATTGTCTACACTGAGTTTAAAACTTAAACAATACATTATATTACATCATTGGAATATTTGAGATTTTTGTTGCTTATAAAATTTATTTGTTGAATTTTATTTCACAACTTTTTAAAAAATTGATCTCAATCTTTTGATGCAGGTGTGTGTGTGTGTGTGTGTATATATATATATAAAATCTCAAAATGAAAGAATATTTAAAAATTCTTTAAATGGTGACTTTTCAAGATATAAGAAACTCAACATATTCAAATTTTAGGTGGATGCATGAAATTAAGAACAAAGAATTAATAAAACATGTTAAAAAACACTTTAGCAAGAGTTAAAAGCATATTAAATTTTCAAAAAGAAGACCCAAATTAAGTGGATTGTCCTTAATCCGCAGAGTTTCGAAAGAAATACTTTCCTTCTCATCAGAGAGAAGGAATTAGCAAAATGCGGAATTGGATTTTGCTTGCAAAGTATTTAATGAAACTACAAGTGAGCCATAGAGCTTACTTGGTAAAAATTAAAAGATAGTGAGGCAGAGGGAATGAGGAAGAAAAGAAAAATGACTTCACGTGAATGGATGGTCGAGTGAAGAGTAGAAGATCTAATGACGGTAAAAGTTGGTAAAAGTCTGGTATCGAGAAGTAAAAATCCAAAGGAATCCCGTTACTGGAAGATATTTTGAGGTCATCCAAAAGGCAGAATTCCATGAAATCACAAATGGGCACAAGGAAAAAAGAGTTCAAAATATTATTATAAAAAGAAAGATAAATTGTGCATAGAATGAAGAAATGGAGAGATTTCAAGACGATTCTGCCGAGGCCAAATTTGAAAAATGTAAATAAGTTTATTATTTTGGATTATCTTTGTAAACTTAATTGTAATTCTTGTTTCATTATTATTTCATGTATCCACATAAAATTTTATAGGATGTATTTATGTATTGATTTTCAGTATTTACTTCAAAAATGCTCAATACATGAGTAGAGCTAGGTAGTAGGTTATGAAAATATATATGTCAATTAACCTACACAGATTTTTCTGTGTTTCATCCTTGTGAGGACTCTTCAGGCTAATGCATTAGTCCGATGAGGATGAAACAGAAAATTCTGTGTAGCTTAATTTCCATGTATATTTTCATAACCTACGGTGTGTGTGTGTGTGTGTGTGTGTGTGTGTGTGTGTGTGTATGCATATCATGTGGCTATAAGTTGTATCTGCTTTCAGCTAGAGTCAGAAATAGAAAATGTAAAACCTGATTAGAAAATCATTAGCAGGAACATTCCATCCTACAAAAAACTTAACATTGATGCTTTACGCTTACGTCAGCCAAAGGACTTAAGAGCTCAACCATTAATTGTAAGCATATACTAAAAATTAAAAGTGTGCATGAAATTTTTTTATGTTATATTATGAGTCAATGTAATTACTGACTTACTGTTTTGTCTAAACCTAAAAGCGGGCTTTTTTATATCTGAAAAATATTTCAAAATAATTTCAAAGTCAATGTTTTTGTAATGTCATCTATTATTATACTAAATTGAATTCAATGAACATTTCTTTCACCCCTGGCGTTTTCCTATATGCATTAATTACACAAAATGCATGCTAAATATACTTTAGTTTTGGGATTGAGCTATGTTTGAAAAAACAATTTATAAAACATTATATATGTGATAATATGTTTTTTAATGAATTAGCGGAGTGGTACATGTTGTGACCCAACAGGTTATGGGTATGTCCAGTAGCCAAATTCTACACTGGACATTTATGAGTTCACAATTGTTTCAACCACTCTGAAGCATATGTATACCCCCCTCCTCAAGGTATTGGGCCCTATTTGAACAAATTTGTCTAATTGGCTTAAAACTGGTCCTGCATCCAGCAGACATACTGAACTTAAATAAATAATATGTAGACTTTTATTAATAATATTATAATAATAATAATTTGAATAATAATTTAATTGTGTTTTGATAAATTTGTGAATTTAATTCAAGTCTTATTGATTAAAATAATTCAGAAATAATAAAAAATTTAATTAACAAAATTTATTTTTTTTAATTTGAAAATATTTGAAAACTAAAAAAATGTTATGAAATATTTTATTAAATGATTAAAATCATTTAAAAACATTTTTTCTGAAACTTTCGGTATTAATACAAGTTTTTCAAAGAAGACTCTTGGTTATTTAGTTTTTTTTTTCTTTTTTTTCTCTTCATTTTTCTGGTGATATTGCCCCTGAGGTGTTAACACCTTGTAGAGAGAGAAAGGAGAATCTGAACCCCTTAGTGTTAATACCACCATAAAATAAAGAGAGGAAAAAAAGGAAAAACTAAATAACCAACAGTCTTCTTTGAGAAAGGTGTATTACATTTAAAGTTTCAAGTTTCAGAAAAAAAATGATTTTCAAATATTTTCAAATTAACCTTCCAAATTTTTGAAAAGATATGATCTTAATTCTTGAACTGCCTAATGTTTATTTATGCACCACAAATTATTTAGAAGAAAGAATAAAGCTATGATCCAAATATAAGCAGATGATTTTTAATGGTTTAAAATAATTTAAAAAATGTCTAAAGTTATTATTTTTGATTAATTTACTTAATTTGCACTTAAAAAAATATTTGTAGAAGCGTAAAATAAGTTTAATGACATTTGTTTATAAATTTAAATACATTAATATTTGTTTCATTAAGTTACGTGAATACATAACTGAATTTAGAAAAGAATCAAATTAAGAATTTAGAATAATGAATTATAAAAAAATATTCTAATGATTGTGTGTATGAGTTTCTTTCAAGTTCTACTCTGCTTGCTTCTGCAGAGGGTTTGACCATGAACTCATATAACTAAGGATTTACAATAAGAAAATGCAACTTCTAATAGGTAAACAATTTATTGGAATCTATATATATAAAGTAGTAGCGTTTGTGTGTCTGTGTCAACAACTCTCCAAATCATTGAACCGAACATGACCAAACCTGGCATGATGATGGTCCCCTACCTAGAGATGGTCCTGGATGTGACTATAAACTATATCCGATAGTGAGGCCCCAGCTTGCAGACTTTGGGGAGTGTGGAGCCACTCTTTAATTGCCATTGCTCCCAGGTTCACTCTGACCCAGAGTGGTAGTACCTGTTAGGGTCCCAACTATGGGTTAAATAGAAATTGACTTGAAAAAAAAATATATTCTATTAAAAAGATTTTCTTCAAAATAACTGGATTTGGCATTAAATAACCTTAAAAGGGTTGATATGCGTAAAACAAAAACAATCAACCAACCTACCTAGAGATGGTGCATACCATTTTTCAAGGTTATGGTCAAAGGTCAAGATCATAGTGTATGTATATATACTCTCCTACAGCACACACCACTGGACCAATCATGTGCAAACCTGACATGATGATAGTCCAACACCTAGGGATGATGCATACCATTTTCCAAGGTAAAGATCAAGAGAGTCAAGGTCATAGCCTATGTATATATTCTCTTGTTACAGCACACATCACTGGACCGATTATGTCCAAACTTGACATGATGATCTCCGACCTAGAGATGGTGCACACCATTTTTTAAGGTCAAGATCAAAGGTTAAGGTCGGGACTTGGCTGTACAAGCATATAGCACAGTCCCATGCAAAGTACGGGTATCTTTGCTAGTAAACCCTAAAGGCTTATGAAATATAAGTTACCTCCCCCCTCCACACACACACACGATGTCCCAAAATTTAATATGAAATGATTTGCCACCCAAACAGAAATATATTTTATTTTAGTTAATGTCAATGTCACTTTCATTGTAGGTAAAACAATAGGCCTGAGCATAATGCCATAAAAAATTATGTGCAGGCGATAAAAATTGTTTTATCTTGTTTTTGTTAAATGATAGTAAATAGGGAACCATTTTGAGTTACAATCTGTTTATTACTACATAATACATTACTAAATTTAGAAAATATAGAAGAAAATTCTTCTAAAAAAAATATTTTTCTCCAGAAACATTGCTTAAGGCACATTCAGACTAATACTGTTGACAATTTAATTGCTTGAAAATCTGAAAATGTCAGTTCTTCAGTAATTAATACAGAAAAAAATATATTTTAGATCAATAGTCTTTGTTTATATAAAAATACCAGATATATATAAATAGGTTTTAAAAAAAGTATATTAATACATTTTTCTTAGTTAAGGGTTATCTCCCTTAGTAGTACGCTCTTCACTTCAAGTCAATCTCCATAGAAGCAAGATCAAATTATCTATGATTTATTTGAAGGTAAGAAGAATGTAAAGTGGTGTGATATTTGTTGATTAGAAATTCTAACAGCTGATGTTGTATATAATTAGTGTTTAGAGAATGGATTCCAGGATTTACAATACATTTTGAATTAAGAACTAAGAATAATGAATTATTAAAAAAATGGTTGTGTGTGTGTGTGTGTGTGTGTGTGTGAGCTTAAAAGTGGTACTCTATGTGGACTGTAAAGCTTGCTTCTGCAGAGGGTTGGACCATCAATTTTTGTAACCAAGGATTTAGCATAAGAAAATACAAATTTTAATGAGTAAACAATTAAAAAGGCTTACAAAATATAAGAGAGGGGCACACACACACACACAGAGTTCTAAAACTGAATATGAAATGAATTTCTTGTCAGTCACACAAAAGTCCATTTCATTTTAGTTGATGTGGATGTCATCTTCATTATGAGTAAAACCGCAGTTTTATGGCTTGAATATAATATGAAAATTTGTGTACAAGCAATAAATATTGTTTTATTCTGTTTTTGTTAAATATTAATAAACAGGAACCCATTTTGAGTTAAGATCTATTTAGTAATATGCTTGCAGTCTTAATAAAATCATGCTTGTATATATGCTAAAATAATCACATCTGTTTATGTGAAGACACCATTGTTTTTTATCTAATGAATATTTCAGCATATGCACACATTTCAAGTATATTCTTAAGATTATAGGCATAATACTAACTAGATTTTAACTCCAAATGGTTCCTCATTTACTAATATTTAACAAAAACAAGATAAAATAATATTTATCGCCTCTACTGATGATCACTGCTGGCATGGATGTTGGTCATCAATATAAGAATAATATTCACAGCTGTTTAAGACTTTTATTAGAATCGTTTCTAAACGTACAGATGAATAAACACTAACATTAACTTTTTAAGCCATTTTATATAATAAACATTAACCTTTTAAGCCATTTTATATAACATGTGCAGATATTTTTTCAAACACTTGTGAGGGTGGTGATGGTGATCTGTAGATTTTAGTTTTACTAGTAGTTTAAAATCAATGATTTGTTTTTCGTATTGGAAAATAGGCACAAACTTTTTCAATGCTGATACTCCAAAAAGTTCCGATTTTGATTAATCATCCCAACACTAATGTGAGTGTGTGTGTGAGATGACGAATGTCGATTATGTACTAGGTATGTCATAAATGGATGGCATACAACATTTAATGTTAACAAATTATCAAATGGAATAACAATTATAATTGTCACTTTATTTTACAAATAACATTAAAATCTAGTGCTTTATTGTAAAAATAATAAAAAGTTGTGTTTTATCTATAAAATTATTCCATGTATCCACATAAATTGTTATGAGGAGAAATATTATGTGCCTATTTTTCAGTATTTACTTCAACAGTGCTCAATATGTGATACACAATTTGTGCGTGCATGTAAGGTTAGCGAAAGAAAATCCCACTTATGGCCCCTCCCCTTTTTTTAAATTATTGTTATAAAAAGATATCAACCAAGACTTTTTATCTTGGATTGGATCTCTTCTAATTTCTAGAAATTATTACTTTTTATTTTCTAAATAAAATGTATTTCTCTGCTCTAAATTGATGAATTTCTTCACATTTGAAAAAAAAAAAAACTGAAAGCATTAAAGATATTAGTAAAATTTTAATATTTCAAATGGCTCTCTGTCCTATTTTCTTTTTTATACAAATTGATGAAATTTCAATTTTTATTAAAAGCAGCACATTTTCGACCTTGTTTAAAATGTTTTTTAATGAAGCATCTGTGGCTTTTATGTGTATGTTGGCACTGCATGAACTTATATGCTTGAACCACAAGGATGGATGCGTTTTTTTTTTTTTTTTTATTTTTATACTACTGTTAAATATGAAATTAGGTTTTCAGTTTATTAGTATTTTTATTAAAACAAGATCTTTCTCAGTCTGTTAAAAACACCCACATCGGAATTCAAATCTACTTTGTGTATGTTTAGTTTTAATGTCTATTTTCATTTTTTTTTTTTTTTTCTTGCTTGCATATCTATCTACATACATTCACTGTATTCGGCAGATGTGTATATATATATATATATATATATATTGATTTTATAGTAAGATTTTCAATTTTCTTATTATAGTTGTTGAAATTGGTAATTAAGTGTTTTCTTTTATTTGTTTTTATTTTTTATTCCCTTTTTACTTATTATTCTGTCAACATTGTTTTTAAGATACAAATTTTCTGATTTAAATCTATCAAATGCACGTGATATCTTAGAACATAATTGAAAAACCTGATACAAAAATGCATACGTTCTTGAAAAGAAATATTAGAAATACTAAATATTTTCGTTTACTAGCCAAATAGAAAAATTACTAGCCAAACCCATATGATTTTTAGAATATGACATCTTCGTTCTGTGACGAGTATGTACACCATAAAAAATTTTCTGTTTTTTTTAATAAGTGTAATTCTAAATATACAACAAATTCTATGTTGATACTTGAAGATATAAACATAATTTCTTCAGATATTTTTTAAACAGCCTTCATTAAAAAGAGTATATTGTTTTATTAACCTTTTATTGTTTAAATAATTTAACTTTGTTCGTTTTATTAGAAAAAAAGCTGAAAAGATATTTTTCACTCAGTAGTGAGCTTTAGATGATTGTCAGTGAAAGAAATACAATTGCCAAAAGATAAGCATTTCATTATTTCTAGTCGCCACTTTGAAAAATCACTTGCAAATGCGACTGTTTCACTCGCAATGTAGAGCACTGTGTTGTCTCACCACGTTTTTGGCCAACTAATCCTCTGGTTTGCTTTGGGTAGGATTGAAACTTGGATGAACTTTGGCTTTTATTTATTTAAATAATCTGTAAACAAAAACAATAGAATTATCTTGTAGAAAATGGTTTATTGTTTTGGATAGTACATATTTCGGTGTATCAAATGTTTTAGATTTCATGGGGTCAAAAATGGATGGTAACATTTAATGCTGCCAAGACTAAGCTTGTTTCCTTTAATAATTACAAGAAACCTTTTCAACCACCAATAGCTATGGCTAAAGGTACATTACCTGAACGTACTTTGTTCAAATTCCTCTGCTTAATGTTCACAGCCAACATGAGTTGGAACAGATACATCGAGAGCATTGCCAAGGCTGCTGTGAAGAAAGTGGGCTCTCTCTACCTTGCTAGAAAGTTGTTACTTATGCCTGAAAGTGTCCTGTACCTCTACAAGGCCACCATTCGCCCATGTATGGAGTATTGTTGTCACATTTGGGCTTGTGCATCTGTTACTAGTCTTTCACTCACTGACAGGATTCAAAAAAGAGTCACCAACCTGATAGGTCCTTAACTGTCATCCTAGCTTCAGCCTCTGTCTCATCGACGAAATGTTGCATCCCTCTGCCTGTTTTACAAGTATTTTAATGGTGGATGTTCTGACAAACTACAAGCCCTTGTACCTTCTTGATGTAAATACCCTCGACAAACTCGACAAGCAGCAAAATCCCACCCCTACACAATAGAGATCCCTAGATGTAAGAAAGCCTTCTACTCTAATAGTTTCTTCCTCAGAACTGCTAGACTTTTGAATTCCCTACCGGGTTCCTGTTTCCCCAACTGTACTGACATGGTGAAGTTCGAGTGTAATGTGAACAGATATCTTGCTGCTCAACTCCCTACATAGTATCCCTGTAACTTATATCCCTGATAGTAGCCCTACATCAAAGTGGCACTGTGCCTTGTTTGTGGTGAAAATGTAATAAAAAAATACTTGTAAAACAAGTATTTTACATATTACTTTGTAAAAGGAGATCTTAGTAATTAACTTTAGATTTATTGTTTTTTTATTTGAAGCTTATTTTTATTTCAATATATAACATCTAGTTGAGGACTATATTTATGAATAATTGTTACATCATAGATAAATGCATAGCACTTTGTGTGAAAAGAGTTTTTTTCTGATTCTTTCTGGTCAATTTATTCCTAGAGGGTTGAGATTCTTGGTTTCCTTAATTTTTCTAGGCAGTGCTGGATCACAAGTCATGCTAGTGTTTTAATATATATTGTAGTGAATTATTATTTCATATATCAACGTAAAATTTTATAAGGAGATACAATATTTCATGTATCGATTTTCAATATTTACTTTAAAAGTGCTAAATATGTGAGTAGAGCTAGGTTGTAAGTTATAAAAATATATTTATGGCAATTAAGCTACACAAGAGCTTTCCGCGTTTCATCCTCACAAGTAATCGTCAGGCTAAAATGCATGGAATTTGTGTTACTGGATGTTTTTGTATATACATGTGATGTTTAGTCTAACTAACCAATTAGTATTTTATTGTTGGTTCCCATGGATTAATGTTTCTATTAGACAGTGGGAGGGCTTCTCTCAAATTAATATATAGGAAAAATAAATGAAAATAAAATTGAAAAAAATTACAGTATCTATTGTTCCATCAAATTTGGACACGGAATAATAATAATAATAATAATAATAATAATAAATTCTTAATCCATGGATGTTCACGTCAAATGATAAATATTAGTAAAAAAAATATGCATTGATGGTTAGCATAAATTTGAAAATATATAAGAAAATTTTTTTGTGAAAAATAAAAAGCACTTTCAACAAAATAAAAAAAAAAATCAATGAACAAATCAGCCAGTCAATAAACTAATTCCTGAAACAGTAATTCATGAAGCAAAAAGAAGAATCTGGAATCCAAGCATAAGCAATCTAAGTTTAAACTGCAGCATAAAAAAAAACTTTTTGAAAAATAAAATAATTAATTAAATTTTATTCTCAATGAAGAGCAAACTACTCCAGGTGTGACGAGATTATCATAAGATATATATATATATATATATATATATATATAAAAATTATTATTTATAAGACTCACTTTTCTGGCTTTCATTTATTTGTTTTATCTTTGGTTATCTTGCAGGTCACATGGTGTGTGAATCTGATAATCAGCATTTATAAATTTCCATTCTGGTTTGTCCAAAGAAGCAGTTTTGGGCAGACCTAGAATAACCACATCTATTTTCAAAGAGGAAAACAGTCTTTCCAATCAAGATTTTTCTTTCACAAACCCGGTAAGAAAAGACCCAATGATATATTGTTTATTAATGGACTGATATTTCTTATGTAGTTGTGATTTGTCTTTTTTTTTCTTACTCTCATTTGATCACATTTTTTTTATCATACAAGATGTGATGTACAGAAATGCCTGGCTATTTTATAACGTGGTGTATATATTTCATATCAAAAAGGTTTTGAATGACAACTTCTAAATGAAATATTGTTAAAATAATATGAAAAATAAAAACAATGTTTAAGCAATATAAAAATATTCTGTATGTAAAAATATCAACACCGATACAAATTTTTTTGTTTAAACAAGAGCAGCTTCCATTTTTTATTTTATTTTTACTCAATTAACACCAGGTGAAAACTTGTCTTATACTCCCTTTTACCTGGAGAATAATTTATTAAGAAAATAAAATTTGTTTCTTTTCCAAAATTACCCTTATATTCAAAAACAAAAATAAAGAAAAATCTGTATCATATACATACCCATGACAAAGCGAAACTATCATATTCCAAAAATTATGTAAAATGATCAAGTATTTTTTTTTTTTTCAAATAAGAAAATCAAATTTTATGAGTATCTGAGGAGTGATTAAATGTTTTATGAAACCATCCTCCCAGGAATTACTTCTTTGGTATTTTTGGAGGGGGAAGGGGAGTAATATAGTATTTGTTATAAGTTCATGATACCATCCTCCCAGGGATTACCTTTTTTTCTTTTTCTTTTTTTTAGGGATGGGGGGGGGTAATATATTTATACCAGCAGTATTCACTTGGCATTGCTGGTTGGAAGGTGTCTTAAGAAAAAAATAATGCAAATTTCAAGTCATGTTTACAATTTTTGCATTGAAAAAGAAGTAAAAAATAAGATTTGTAATATGAGGTCAAGCAATATAAATTTGTTCGCCCAGTGATGTTTTAAAAGAATGTTTCTCATAAAAATAGTTTTAACAAAATAAAGCAAATTAAAATTATTTTTAAAAAAATAATTAAAAATTTTTAAAATAAAATTATTTAAATGCATTCTTGATTTAGATATTCTTTGTTTGATTTTATTTTTGTTTTATGAAAAGATGCAAAAAAAAAAAACTTTAAATGGGAGTAGTACCATTAAAACAAACAACCTTTTGTGCTTCATAATTTCTTTTTCTACATAGTCACCAGTATTCTCAATGTATTTTTGCCAGCAGTAGGGTGGTGACTGTGCATGAGTATTCGAAACCCGTTAGTCACTCACATTTCTGTCACCACTATGAAATCAACGAACCCATCTCCCAATTATGCTGACATCAACTGCATTGACTTTGTAGACATTCAACAGGCGTCAGTGAATGTTGATCGGTTTAATTTTTTTCTGTATAGAGAAATTCAATGACACATTTCTGCTTCTGACATGCGTCCATGACAAGGATTGCTTTCTTAGAGGCAATCACCATCAATATCTACAACAAAGAGATGAAACTTTCAGGTTATGAATGCATAAGTTCAGTCATCATAACAATGCACTTTGCAATCCCCTCTGATCTATTCGGGCAAAATAAAAAATAAAAAAAAATAGGAGGCATTACTTTTGAAATGCCTCTTGTATGTATTATTTGTAAGGGGGGAAAAAATGTTTATTTTGCTCTGAATATCTCTCTGTTCATTTAGCAACAGCTATCACAGAATATAAGTATATAACAATTTGTAAACAAAATGACTATTTTTTACTCTCAAATGACTTTAATTATAAAGGTCATGCCATCATTGTTGACAAGCTTTTTCTTCTATATTAAAACAGTAGATGTATGTGTATGCATGTGTATCTGTGTGTGTGTGTGTGTGTGTGTGTGTGTGTGTGTGTATCCTTGAGTGGCCTCTTGGCCTTGATAATGAGTTGATACCTATGAAAAAAAAAAAAAAGAAAAAAAGTCCAATGTGAACAAGTTCTAATTGAATCGTTCCCCTAAGTAATCCAAGTTTACAAATTCCCACTGTTTACTATGCTAAAATCACAATGACTAATGTATACCTATTAACCCTTATCCTCGAGTGGCCTCTGGGCCTTGATAAGTGGTGACACCCTTGTAAAAAAAAAAAAAAAAAAATATATATTTACCCGATAAACTTTTAAACTGCTGGTCACATGACACTGAAATTAACAGGAAATAGTAAGGATGGTTTATAACGAGTAAAATCTTCATTTGGATGGATAAAATAATGCATACAGAAATATGTTGGCAAGTTGAAATGCAAGCTATCCATTTCAACTTGCCAACATATTTCTATTACTTTTGTGCTTAAAACTAATCATAGCTAAAATTGGTTAAATTTTAAAACTTTTATCTGTGTCAAGTTAGCTCAAACGGTAAGGAATGCGGCTGGAGTGGTAAATGTTTTGGTTTCAGTTCTAGCTGATGGCACCAGAGTCATTTTGAAATCAGTACTATATATTAGGTGTAAGATAATATTCAATAGAGAATTGGCTCTCTAATAATAAATACAAAATCTACATGAATTAAAATATATTTAAGCATACTTTACGATTGGTCATGGTCGAATCCCCCCTCTAAAGGGTAAATATTACATGTTTTTATAGTTCATTTTAAGAACGAGTGTTTTTTACGATAGCCAACATAAAGTGGAAAACATAACTATACAACGAATAAATGTAACCAAAGACAAGATACAAGGTCTTAAATAAGTTTCCATACTTTTTTCTTTTTTCGTATGGGCACTTTTGATAATACATACACGAAACTCTAGTCTCCTTCGAAGTAATCTCTTCCAGCTGTAATACTCTTGTTGTACCATTCCAGTAACTCATGAAAGTCCTCTTGTGTGAGCATGTCAATGACCCTCATTACAGCTTCTTTCATCTCCTCAGTTGTCTTATAACGACAGCCAATAAGGTTTTCCTTGGGCTTAGGAAATAATCAAAAGTATTTTGTCAATTTTTGGTCTACAGACTTGAAACTTGATATTTTGGGGATTCAGAAATGTAGAACAAATTTGATTTGGTTTTTAGCAGGTAAAAAGAGCTGTTAAAAGGGTTAAAACCAAACTTGAAACTTGGCAGGCATAAGTCAACTAAACCTGTTACTTCTATCCATGTGAAAATATATATTTTTACCTTTAACAACGTTATTAAATGTTTATATGCATATGGACTTAGCTAAGATGATAATGAATAACGTTGGAACTTTAAATGTTTTGGTTTTGATTCTAGCTGATAGTACCCAAGTCGTATTTTGGTTATAGTCACTTAACATAATTCCTAATTTCTGTCGTAGCACTACAGGAAACAGTGACAGGGCAAATTAGTTTCTTTGCTTTTTTTTCTCTCTTGCTTATATATCCCTTGTGCATGTACTTTTTATGTTTTTCCAATCTTTCTTTTTTATTTAATAATCATTGAAAAAATTTTTTTGTCTTATTTTAATGAAGAATCATGGGAATTAGATTTTTTTTTTTTTTTTTTTAAGAATCATTGAAAACACTTTTGCACTGTTTTTAAAATTAAAAAAAAATTTATAATTTCATAAACATATATTTTTTTTATAAAATTTCAAATATAATAAAAATTAATTAAAAAAAATTTTGTTATTAAAAGTGCAAATAAAGACTAATTGTGTTATTTTCATCCATATAATTAAAAAAAATTTTATTGGATAATTTTCAATAATGCTTTTTCCTACATTTTATTTCAATAATATCCATTTTTATATTTTATTTCAATAAATCACTTTACAATAGAAATACTGAAGAACAATAAAAGTGAAGGAACTGATTTGTATTATCACCGCTTCTGGTAGCAGCCATATTGGAAATTAGGATATGCATTAGCTGACTATAACCTATATTTTTTTTATTTTATTACATTTTTTTTAATGAATACTATGTATTGTGTACAATATAATAATCAATAGAGAATTAGCTCTATAAATAATGAATATGAAATCTGCATAAATTATCATATTAAAGCAAATTTTACAACTGTGCAACGCCAGGTAGCATTTTAGTATTTACTAGTGATGGGACAATTCCAATATTTTTCCTAATTCTGATACAATTCCAATTCTTTACAAAACTCTAAATATTTAACTATAAAGTTATTTTTTCCCCGATTTCTGTAAAAACATGTGTTAAATGTGTAGATATTTTCTCAAACGTAAAAATACATTTGTGTGGTGGAGTTATCTGTAGATTTTAGTTTTACTGATAGTTTAAAATCAATTAATATTCATTATTTTATCATTGCTATAGGAAATTTTACTTTAAACAATTAACAGAATCGTTTATGGCATCAGGGAAATAAGCACAAATTTTTTTTGATTCCGATACTTCCAAAAATTCCGATTTTTCCGATTTTGATTAATTGTTGCGACACTAGTATTTACTGAAACTTATAGCTACAAGTGTTATCAATAGTATTTGTATTACAATTAAAAATTATAGTGCTGAGCTTTTCTTTGTATACAAGGTGTACTTTACCTAAAAGTAGCCCAGTCTGTTGTTTCATTGTATTTTGTGTGTCACATGCTGATGATCCAAGTTTTTTTTTTTTTTTTTTTTTTTTTTCATCCAGCAAGTATGTTAATAATGCCAAACAAGTGCAAAATGCCTACTTTCACAGCCTAATTTTACATTCTTTCACTCAACATATTTTGGGCTACCTTTAACTAGTGATGGGACGATTCCAATATTTTTACCAATATCATGCTAAATTCCTGATTCCGATACAATTACCACTTCTGATTCTTCATAAATCTCTAAATATTTCGCTATGAAATTATTTTTTCTTGATTACAGTAAAAAAAAAACAAAATAAAAAAAAAACGTTAAATGTGAAGATATGTTCTCAAATGTAAGAACACACTTGTCAGGGATGATTTTAGTTTTACTGCATGTTTAAATTCAGTAAATATTTACCATTTTAACATTACTTCCAATAGCAGAAGATTTTGTTTTAAACAAAATCAAAAAAAAAAAAAAAAAAAGACAAAAGATTCGTTTTTGGCATCGGAAAATAGGCACAACTTTTATCAATTCCAATACCCCCAAAAGTTCTGATTTTTCCGATTCCCGATTAATAACTGAATTTTTCCAAGTACTCTAACCACTGTGCCACTTGTGGACAATTCTACTACGAATTTTAGGAGCTTTAAATCTGTTTTATTTCTAGATTTGGTATGCTTAATTATAATGGTTAATACATTGGTATGCTTAATTACAATTGTTACTATGTTGGTATGGTTAATTACAATGGTATAGTTAATTACAACAGTTAATATGTTAGTATAGTTATTTACAACAGTTAATACATTAGTATGGTTAATTACAATGGTTAATACATTAGTATGGTTAATTACAATGGTTAATACATTAGTATGGTTAATTACAACGGTTAATACATTAGTATAGTTAATTACAACGGTTAATACATTAGTATAGTTAATTACAACGGTTAATACATTAGTATAGTTAATTACAACGGTTAATACATTAGTATAGTTAATTACAACGGTTAATACATTAGTATAGTCAATTACAACGGTTAATACATTAGTATAGTTAATTACAACAGTTAATATATTAGTATGGTTAATTACAACGATTAATACATTAGTATGGTTAATTACAACGGTTAATACATTAGTATAGTTAATTACAACGGTTAATATATTAGTATGGTTAATTACAATGATTAATACATTAGTATGGTTAATTACAATGATTAATACATTAGTATGGTTAATTACAACGGTTAATACATTAGTATGGTTAATTACAATGGCTATCAATAATTTTATCTAATGAGACATCGTTTTTAAAAATTTTAAGATATTTTTAATAGAAAAAAAGATTGTATAAAGATATATTTTTAAGAAAGAACAAGTTATATCAAAATATATTTACAAATATTTTTAATGCTGAATTTTATTTTATTCATTTTGCTAGTGATAACAACCAGCACCTTCTCTTGCATTCGGAATGATCTCAATCATCAGTAATTTCCATTCCATTGCATTATTATTGTAACTCGCTTGCTGTTTGGGTAGTAGCCATTACCAATTAGCTCTTGTTGATTTTATGATAGGATTTTCATTTTATCATTACTGAGTTGTATTCTCTGGAATATGAGTGACAATAACTTTCCTCAGTTTTTCGGTAGTCTTTTTCTTCCAGTTGTGGTCCAGATGGTGTTTTTCTTCTTTAGTCTTAAGCTAAACATGTGGATGCCACTCCAGAGTTTTTTAATTTTGTATTATTACTAGCAGACCCCCTCCCCTCCTCCAGCGTTTCACAATCACAAAATACACTTAAATATGATATTTTAATTTATGCAGATTTTGTATTTATTATTATAATCAGATGCTAGCGAATAGTGCTGGAGAGCTATATGTATTGGTTTTGATTCGAGCAAAGTAATTTTTTTAAAAAACTTTTGAAATCACTACTATATATAATAATCAATAGATAATTTGCTCTACAATAATAAATACGAAATCTGCATAAATTAAAATATTATATTTAAGCACATTTTATGACTGGGCAGTGTAGTTGTCTAAAATTCTGGGATTAAATGTTTATATTTGAGTTTAAAGGCATTCAATTCATGCCAGTGTATAAAACGGATGTTAAACCAAATATCATAACGATAGAGATATGTGTCCAAATAATCATTGGAGTATTGAATATCCATTTGTAAAATAATTATTTCTTACAGATTTTATTTAGTTTTGAGAATATTTTTAAAGAAACCTGTTTTTTTTGTTTTATACTGAATTTTTAGATTGAAGTTTTAGTTAAGCTTCATTATCATTTTTGTTTTCGCATAGTGATGATAGTATTATTAATTGGACATTCAAAAAACATAACAATTAAAAAAAAGAATATAATCTCTATATATAAAAGCGAAAATGTATGTATGTATGTATGTATGTATGTTCGCTTTTTCTGTATGTCCACAAAAGGATTTTTTTTCGCGGCTTCTCGAGGCCGTCGCTCATTTTTAAAACTTTGCATATCACGTCGAAATCATAATATCTACGAGTTACGAACGGGGGTCGCCCGTCTATTTAATTTGACCGACTTTGAAACATTAAATATTCAACATTTTGGGATCGCTGCATGTTGCTTTCGTTTTTCGGTATCAAAAAAGCGAAACTTAATTCAAATCTCTGGCCCACAGCAAGTGGTCTCTAGAAAGCGATATAACGTTTGATCAATGTCGGCTTACCGTCATCATATCAGACGGTTACTTTCATTTCGAGACAAGTCACTCTCCTAATAAACGGGGGAGCTGGTTTTCCCCAAAGTTAGGTAAAAACAAACAAGTTGGGTTATTGACCTTATTAAAAACTGTCCCGCAGAAAATGTTAACTGCTGAATAGCTATTGCTTATGTCGTCGTAACGCTCACACAAAATGTTAACTCTATGACTTCCGTGCAGGCACCTGTCAATTCTCTTCTTACTTAAATAAATTCAAACATCTTTTAGTAACTCATTCTGGCTGAACGGTTAACGTGTCATGTTTTTTTTGTTTTTTTTCACATTTTATTTTCCAACTCAGGGCTTCAGGTTCGATCCTACCAACTTACCAAAACTTTTTTTTTACCCCCCCCCCCCCGGGTTTCTTTTTGATTTAAGAGCACCCACACCTCGTAACATCCGGGCACGCCGGGTACCCCCGCTAGTAAAAAAATAAATAATTCCCCCCCCCCCAAAAAAAAATCAATTTAATAATCTAATATATAAAAGGCTATATGTCTGTCTGTCTCCATATTTTCAAACTATATCTCCTCCGAAACTAAAAGTTGCAGAGTGGCACTAGGGACCTCATAGGATTGGATGTTTTTGCGGACCATTTTTTATGGGTCTTTAGCTGGGTAAAATAATTTTTAAGGAGTTAAAAATGGGTTAAAATTGAAAAAATCGTTATACATTTTGTACATTCATCTTAGTTTATTTTTAATTTTTAATCAGTTCATATGCATGTCACGTTGGTACAGTGGTAACGTCACTAGCTTTGAATGCTACAGTTTTGATTTCGGTTTCAATTCTAGCTGATGGGCACCCAAATACTTGTTTTTTTACTTTCGAAATCACAACTCTATAATAATAATATAAATAAAATCTGGATAAATAAAAATATCATCTTTAAGCGTATTTTACGACCGCCCCCCCCCCACCTGCTAGTTAAATATAATTTTATAAAAAAATTTTAAAATCAATTTTCACATTTCTCTCATTGAGTTACCTTTCAAGAACGAAAGCATCTTTCATTGTGTGCGTGCGTGAGTGTGTGCGCGCGCACGTGTACTAGCATCATCTTCACTCCTTTATCTCTGTCAAAACTATGTGTGGTAAAATGTAAGAGCTGTGGTCTTTTGAGAAGGGGAGAATGTTGATACTTAAAAAAGAAAAAAAAAGAAAAAAGGTGTTAAGCAAAGAAGAATGAAAAGAGAGAGGGAGGGGGAAACCCTTAAACAGTTTAATGAAAAGAAAATAAGAGGTTGAAAAACGGTGGTATGGAGGGGGTTAGTCAGTAAAACTGGGATGAGGGAAGTGAGGATTGATAGGTGCACAAAATGACAAGGGCACAGGTTAGTGTATAAGGAAAAAAAAAAAAGAAAAGAAATAAAAACGAGGTCAAATAATTTCTATCCCTTGATATAAACTCAGTCACAATACTGGCCTGATTTTCAAGCATCAGCGATAATATCAGATTGGAGTATAGTTCTATTTAGTATCATGGAAAAAGCCAACTTCCCAGGCATTACCTCCTCTTTCAGAAGAAGGGATTAGTTTGTTGACAGTCACCTGAGGCACCCCATATATCATAGGGAAGAGGGATCGACAAGTGTGAATCATCCTATTTAAGGACGTTGGATTTTCCTCTTTTTTACCTGGATGCAGTCGGAAACAGGTGAATAAACTCGGTCACTCATCCTTGTTTGTCAACAACTGAATTGGTAGAAAAATGTGAATTTTTTTTGTATCATTCATCCTGGTTTGCTTTGTTGCATTGTAAACTGCATTCAAATACACACATTAATACATAATTGCGATGCTGTTTGTAAAGTAACTTAAGCTCTCTCTTCAACTGGGATTTACGAGGTGCACATAACACAATTGTTTCAAATAAAAAGAATTTTTTTCTTTTTTTTCTTTTTCTTTTTTTTTAAATGTTGCTCATTTTATTTAAAAAAAAAAAAAAACCTTATCTTCTGTTTTGAATTTTTTTGAGAATTTTTTTTTTTTTTTTAAGAAGGCAGTTATATATGACACTGGAATATAAGTATTGTAAAAATCTTTATTCTTTGAAAAATCATCTTGGTTGAATATGCGTGTGTCTGTCTGTATGCATATATATATATATATATATATATATATATATATATATATATATATAAAATAAAGAAGTAAAAATTAAGTTTATAAATAAAAAGCTCCTGTAAACTTGAGGAGAATATAAATATTAATGTTTATATAGTAATTAATGAAAAAGCTCAATACAACCAAAATAGGAAATAGAAATCGTCATAAAAGAAAACAATTATAGATTCTAAATTATTATTATTATTATAATGCAGTTTCAATTTATGCCAGTAACAGAAAATTCATAACTTCACTATAATAATTATATGCTAATATCTTTCCTCTGATGAACGCATTATTTGAAACTCTGTGAATTAAAGAAATCTTAATATTTCTTTTTGAGTATCTTGTCAAACAAAAAATTCTTGTAAATTATAATTTGCAGTCTTTAATTGTGCTCTTTCATTTCTGCGTATAAGACAACCCTTAAAGTTAAAAAAATTATCTTTATAAACTAATATTTCATAAGATATCGAGTGTTGTAATCCCTAGTCTAGGCTAAACAACCATGGTTTTGTGATTTATCAGTCATATGACTGATATATGATAAATTTATTAAAATTTGCTCCAATTTTGTACCTCGTCTTATCTGACAGTCACCTTATACGTCGAAATATACTGTATGTATATATATATATATATATATATATATATATATATATATATATATATATATATATATATATCCAAACAAATTAAAATTGAATTGTGAACATAGAGGACAACAGGCTACATTTCTGGATTTAGATATAAAAATTGAGGATGGGATTTTTCTTTATAAAATATTTGATAAAGGAAACGCTTTCTCCTTTAAAATAGTATGTATGCCCCATAAAGATAGCACCTGCCCTGTTTTTATGTTTTATGGAACCATTATGTCAGAGTTTTTGAGAATAGCTCGCGTTACTTTAAAACTAACAGACTTTATACCGCCAGTTTCTAGTTTAGTAATAAGGATGATAAAACAAGGTGGGGATAAAAATAAAATATTTAAACAGTTAAATAAAGCATTTGTTCGTTATCCTGATGCTTTTGAATCGTTTAAGATAAACCAGACTATATTAATAAAGGAAATCCAAAACTATATTAGCAATGTATAAAATGTATTTATAATTACATATAATAAATTTATATTAAAAAAAAAAAATAAATAAATACATAAATAAAAAAAATGTATATATGTAAAAATATTTTTAACCTTTATATATCTAATTTTAAATAAGAATGTAAATATACTAAATACTAATCATAGTGGGGGTGATAAGTAGTTAAATGGATTAATCCTAATCTTATAAATACAAGACTGATAAATTAAAAAATTAAAAAATGTATCCATTTTAAATGTGGAAATTGATGAATCGCACAGGTAAGAAATTCATTTTTATAGTATGAAAAGGTTAGTAATTGCAATTAAGAATAGGAAATTGGATCAAATGTTTGTAACAGGTCTTCTTCCTAAGATTAAGGATGGTGGTGTTTGATCAACACTGCTGGGGAGCCATGATGTAATATACTGTTTTGTTTTTAAATCCCCGAAACAGTGTTTCATGGTAAACAACTGATGATCCCTTGAAAAATAAAATATTGGTATTATAGTAAATTCGAGAGCGAGTTGATGCAGTGATTGCAGGTGATTAAATGACTTACTGACTAGATGGTTTTCTAACGAATGATAAAAAATATTTTTTTGGTATAGTTTTAAAGGTTAAAAACTTCAAAGACATATATATATATATATCTTCTAGCAGACTTCCTGGCATTGCCCGGTCATAAAATATGCTTAATATGATATTGTAGTTAATACACATTTCGTATTTATTATTATATTATATTGGACGCAATACATAGTAATAATTTAAAGTTTAAAAAAATGACTCCTGCACCACCACCAAGAATCGAAACCAAAACGTTTAGCTTACAATTTACTTTTTCCTTTGATGTTAATGTCTGAACTATGAAGACATGTTTTCTGCAAGGCCAAAAATTAAAACATGAACCAATAGCTATTACGTTATGCATGCATATTTGTAATGTTGTTGTTCGACCTTCACTTGGAAAATTTCATTTTTTAAAAAATTTTTTTACACTTTTGCACCGATTTTTCCTGGCTAAAACCCAAATATGAAGTTTCGCATGAGTTTGAATACTCTATATATTAAATTTCATGTCTGTAGACCAAAAACTGACAGGAGTTTGGTAGACAAAATTTTTTAAACAAATATATATACGCATACATAAATATATAGAAGAGGTTTGTGTTTACTATAACTTTTTTATGCAAATATTACACAAGTATAAATCATGTAGAATATCTGCATGAATATAATTACACGTAATAGTTAACTAAAGATGATCATCCCACAAAAAAAAAAAAACGAAAAAACTAATAATGAATGTTTAAAAGAATGTGCAAATTAGCTAGATCTTTTGCAGATGAATGCAATTCCACAACCCATATATAACAAAGTTGTATTTTCTTTTTAAATAAATAGAAAGTGTTTTTAATATAAATATCAATACACAAAAAAAACCAAATTTATAGGAGTATAGAAGATGTATATGAAGTTATTTACTTAGGTAATGATATATTGTTTATATATGCAAGCAAGAAAGCTTTTGCATATTCAAAGAAAGTGTTATAAAAAATGTTTGTTTAATTCTTAAATAAAAATTATCTTAATTGGATGCACACATAGGATAAAAATGATTTTCTTATATAATGAAAGAGCTTGTGTATATATTATTTATGTATGCAAGCAAGAAAGCTTTCGTGTATTCTAACAAATAAACATGTATTAAAATAAACGTTGTTCAACCCACGGCATTTAAATTAGAAAACATAGAATCATCATCATAACACGTTTACAATTAGTGCTGTGGAGTCTGTAGCCCTAGGATTCGGCTCAAATTCTGACTCCTTAAATTTTTTAAATATCTAACTATAACCTTCTAAAAATATTCTTCTCCATCCTCTAAAATTGAATATTATATACGTTCACATTAATTAAACCCTCTGCATAATCACACAAGTATTTGCTCAGAGATGGATCGGCAATCTCCTTTTGCATAATGTTCTGCAGTTCTGAACGTGCTGCCTCAGAATTGTGTGAATGAACATGTATCGCTTTCACATTTTTGGAGTTCTGTGTTGGCTAACTCTCGTGATGTTCTTAAGTTTTATGCATTCCCTAATTAGTTAAGTAGTATGAGTATATTGCTAACGTTTTTGTGGCCATGGTTTAATAAAGGAAAAAAATTATAAAATGTAAAAAAAAATAAAATGGTGAAAAGTTAATACGATAGTATAGGCTGGAGGCAGAGGAACATCTAATCCTGGGCAACACCAGGTCTTTCTTCTGTTATTAATGTCTGGTTGAATACAAAAAATCAGTTCCCAAAGTTAAGGTGCGGAAATTAATTATTAAACGATATAGAACCGCTTCTTGTTTTATCACAAAACAATAGTGAAAGAAAAATTATTTACATTTCTATAAATATTTTTTTAATATTTAAAATTTATTCATATGGAAATAATTTTGTAAAAAAATTTTTTTTTTTTACATTTCTATTAAAGTTTTCTGTAATATATTTTTACAATTCTTAGAATGTCTTTCCCAAACTTTATCACATAATTCCATGATAACCCATGTAAATGATAAAATTTCTCATTCTTTTTTTTATGTTTCATGATAACACAAGTGTTAAAACAAACAAAAAACTATTTATAGAAACGTAAAAAAATAAGTTTATTATCAAGAATGAGAGTTCATAAGAAGCGTTTTAATTTGAATAAAATAAAATACGCATCAAGTGCGCTTGAAAGCCAAATCACAACGTAATATTAGGAAAATAAACAAATATTTTACTTGTTTGAAATTTATTACAAATATATTTCAGAGATATACTCCATCTTCAGTGTGTTGTTTTGTTTCTTTTTTTTTTTTGCTATTTTATTTTATTCAAATTAAAACGTTTCTATATGAACTCTCATTCTTGACGTTATTCTCGCATTGCCTACACACAGTTCAAACATTTCAAAATACAACCGCTAGATACAACACGCGGCTCTTTACTGACTTCTTTCTCCAACTTTACAATATGGTAAGGAAGAAGAAAAAAAGAAACAAAACAACACACTGAAGATGGAGTATACCTCTGAAATATATTTGTAATAAATATCAATCAAGTAAAATATGACTATGATATTGTGCTGGTTATTTTAAAGGTTTGAGTTCAATCCTGAGCAAAGTTAATTGAAAAATGTTGCAAAGTCTTTGAAATGGAATATCTCAGTAAAGAGTTAGGTCTGAAATTCTATTTATTGAAATCAAAAATACAATTGCATTACATACTAAAACAAACTTAAAAAAAAATAAAACAATTAAAAAAATATATATTCAATCATGAAATTACAGCCACTAATATGCATTTTCATTTCAAGTCAGTTATTTTAATTGTTTGTTAATTGGAAGAAAAAACAAACAAAAAAAAAACGAATGTTTGACACTTCAAAATTTGAAAGTAATTCAGTTGCCAAACATCTCTACATTTTATCTAGATGTATTTAAATTTAATACAATAGTGCACGCATCTAGTGGAAAGGCAATTCATTTCTATTAATATTGCTAACGATCATTGGAGAGAAAGTATAATGCACGCACACACAAGCCTTCAGAGTTCAAGGCCTTAAGGATGTCTAGCATTAAATGCCATTCGCTGTTATACTTGAAACTTTTAAATAGCAGAACAATTATCTTTCAGATAGATTTTTCTTTCCTAATTTTGTGAAAGCATAGATCTTGAATGGGGATTCTTGCCAAAAAGCTTTTGTTTCTCTCTCTCTCTCCCTCTCTATGTCTATATGTCTAAAGAAGTGTGTGTGTGTGTGTGTGTATATATATATATATATATATATATATATATATATATATATATATATATATATTTAAATATATAGTCTAAAGAAGCTTGTAGTATTTTATAAAAGATACTAAAATAAAATAATAAAAACATGCAATCTAAATTCCTGAAAAAAAAAAAGAAGAATACCTATATTTAACATATCACAGACTTAGCACTTTCTGCTAGAAAATCCAGTTACAAAAGAGAATTCAACTCTATAACAATATATATATATATATATATATATATATATATATATATATATATATATATATATATATATATATAATTTAAGAATTATTATAGTAAATAATAATGTCAGCCCCTTTTAGAAACTTATTTCTTATTGTTGAGCATTTTCAGTTGTAATAAAGTCGGTCAACTTAGCTAATACGTGCAGATCGTCATACAGTGATAAGATTACTCGGACTGACGCTAAAAGCATTTAATAAGAATAAAAGAATAAATGTTTAATTTCAACTGTACCTCTTGCGGTTTACAGTAGCCTAGTGGTTCGGATCCTTGCTAATGAAGCCAGACATGACTTCTGTTGCTAGGGTTCGAATCTCTCAACTGGTGTTAATTGTGACACCCTGCACTGATGATTCCCGAAAGGATGAAACACTAGTGTCTGAAGGTATTTAATAATTATTATAGTAAATAATAATATATATATATATATATATATATATATATAGCAATATTGGCCTCAAAAGTGTGTTAAAACTCTCCATTTCGTTACTGTCCCAACAATTTCTCATTTTTTTTATAAAAATACTTCGGACTCACTTTTCTACTTGAACCCATTTGTGATTAATTACACAGAATTCTGCCTTTTGGATTACTTTGGAACATCTTCCATTCACGGGATTTATCTTTGGATTTTTTTACCTTTGGATTCTCTACTTTTACTGACAATTTGGATTTTTGCCATCTTTTTTCCACTTGTCATTGATTTGAACACCCATTCACATGAAATTATTTTTCATTTTGCTCCCCACTTCCTCTGCTTTTCACTGTTTTTCATTGTTATGCTAGTATGATTTACTGCATACTTGTGGTTTCATTAAATACTTTACAAGTAAAATCTTGTTTCACATTTTGCTATATTTATATATAATGTTTGGTATTTGTTTGTTTTTATATTTCTTTGTATAAGATTCATTGCTAAACTAATTAACTGATTATTATGTAACACAGATGCTAGATAAAGATGAGCAATGTGGACTATATTTAGTTTTAGTTTTATGCAAAGGTGGCAAATAGTGAAATTTCTTTATAAAAATTCAAAAGCCTCCATTTTGTTTTTTGTCTGTCAACAGGAGGTATAAGATATCAATTAATAAATATTCTCCAAATTTCAGTTTCTTTGGAATATTTCAAAGGGGTTTTAGGAGTTACTCTGGCTTTAAGAAAATTCCGAACACTGCCATCAGAATTTCCTGGGAGATGTGCCTCAGGCGATCAGCAATAAACTAACCTCTTCTCAGAGAGATGCAAAATCTGGGAGGATGGACCTCATAACACTGAAGAGAACTGTTCCTCAACCAAACAGCAACACTGAAAGATTTCAAGGAGAAATTTTTTAACCCTTTCTTTTTATTTGTTTATTCATTTGCTTTTTATTTTTTTACTAAAACAAAATGGTGGATGTTTTGAGTTTTCCGAATCAGCCCGGCTGAGATTGATGAAATCCCAACTTGCATCTCAATTGTAAACTACAGTGGAGATTTTGTCATTCCAATATTTATAAGATTATTTCTTTTTTTTTAATTGTCTTTTAAAATTTCTTTACTTAAGGGAAAGTAACTAACAAATGTTAAAACAAAAAACTTCAATATTTTAAGTATGAGCTTGTAAAAGAAAGTTTTAGTTTTTTACGTATATATATATTTTATAGACTTCAAATGGTAATTTGAAGCTGTTTTACTGGTTGTATTTATACATTGTGAATATTTGCGCATTCACCTTATTAGTTTTATTAAATCAAATACAAACTAGAATGAGGATATATATATATTAGCCATGATACTCGGTAGTACCATAACTCCATATTCACTCCAATTGAGTTATTCTAACCAATGTGCCCACAAAATATTAATATTAAGTAAATATAAAGGTTAATTCAGAATATGTATGAAATATATTAAAAAAAAAACAACTTAGTGAAAGAATTTCACTTCCCTATTAACTCTCTTTCATAAAAAAAGAAGCACAAACATACACACATATGTATATATTTTATTTTTGTTTCATTTTACTTCAAAATCAGAAATCAAGGGGCCCTCTGGGAATAACACTTGATCTCTATATAAGATTCAAATGTCCCATTAAAACTTTCTTTTATAAGCTTCTTTACCTCTCAAACACCAAATTAGTAAAGAAGTTGAGAACATTATTTCCTTCTACTCCAATTGATCATTTTAAAATATTGTAGTATATCTTTCTTTTTGGTCTCTTTGTCTTACTGGATTCCAGGATGAGGATTCATCTAGTCTGGTGGAGTATCCAGCTTTGTGCTGTTACTTGGGATAACATCACTTGGAGATGCACCAGTCATTAAAGCCAGTGTAGGTTAGCTATACTGAGATCTTATTTGGCCATGCGATTTTTTTATATTTAGTCAGGATTTACTTGTAGGTAAAAATATCCTCATGCTAGATTATCCTGACAAACCCCTGTAGAGAGAGACCTTAGACACTCAAGGATAGTGTCTAGTCGCCATTCTTCAAGTTCTGATTTATAGAAAACCATAATAATATCAAAATAAATAAAATTTATTTTGATCTGAGCTTTCAAAAATTAGGATTTTAGAATTTTTATATTGATTATGCCTAGCCACACTGACAAGTCATTTACAACAAAATTTTTATCTGTAGATGACCACATATAATATATATAACAACTGTAGTTTAATTTGTTTTTTTTTTAGTGGGAGGAGGGGGTTTTACCAAATCTGTTCTGGCTTTGTGTCATATCCTGATGCACAAGTCTTGCTAATATGTTATAATATATGTAACAATCTTTGACCTGATACGGCATTTTTGCTAGATCCCATCCAAAAGCCAAGATTTTATTCATCTTACCAGTTATTTTTTTCAAACAAAAACTTTGTAAAATTTTGAAAAAAAAAAATGATAAATGATTGGTAAAATGAATAAAATCTTGGACCTTGGAAAAATGTGTATTTATACATGGTCTGTTGTTATATCTTAGCAATTATTGAGCTTTAACTTGGTATATACAAAGAATAGAAAATATGTGCATAAGCATATACTTTCACACACACACATATATATAAAGGCTAGTTGGCGAGAACCTCAGTAGTGCTCGATTATTAACAAAAGATTTTTTTAGATAAAAGTGTAATATTTATGTGTTACATAAGATCTGAAAAACATTGGTACCGTTGATTTATAAAATAAAGTCTGAAGAGAGTCTGACATATGTGACCAGATATTTTTTAATTTGAAACCGACAGTACCAATGTTTTTATAATCTTCAGTAACACACACCCACACACACAATTAAAAAAAAAGAAGAAATATTGAAATGATTCAAAATAAAATTGAAACATTTACAAAATTTATTAAATCATTAAATGTTGAAGCAAGGAATATAAAAACACTTCTCCTTAATCCATGGATTTTCAAAAATATACATAATCATGAAAAATCAGTTTCTTGGAATCTAAACAGATCCAATCCAAGATATCTGATCTTGTACACACAAAGTGCATCGTTTATGATTGGGCTTATCACAATAAGAAATAATAAAAACAACAATAAAAAATAAGTATAAACATTCATCTCTTTTTAATTGTATTGTTATATATATATATATATATATATATATATATATATATATATATATATATATATAACAATACAATTAAAAAGAGATGAATGTTTGATATATATATATATATCTTCAAATATGTATTTTTGTGCACTTTTAAGACCTTAAAACTTTAATACGAGAACTCTTCAGCTTTATATCCAGCCTCTCTTTCCTGTGTACTGGTAAGCCTGATAACCAATATGGTTTACTATTTCATTAAAATTTAATCCTTTAGCACCCCTCCCCTTCATTTAACCACTTTCTTTGTCTTTAAATGGCTTTTCATATTTTTGTAACAATTAATATCCTCCTTTTCAGATTCAGTTCTTGCTGTCATATTTACATTTATTTGATTTCCTCCTCCTCCTCCTACTGCCACTCAAACCACTAGTGTTGCTCCTACTACTGTCTTCCCTGTAATACAATCTACAACTACAGGCTGTTCCCCTGGCAGCCTCACTCCGCCTCTCACTCGATTGTGGCACACCTCACTCATCCAACTGCTTCTCACTCATTCTCAAATCATTTCTCTCCCTCTTTTGACCTGGATGCTTCAATTTTTTTTTTTTTCTTTTTTAGAGAAAAGTTAGGTTAGTTTATTAAAAACTAAATTCTGGTTTATGTTTGAAACTATTTGCATTTTTTTTTTTTTTTCTGACTATTGTTTTTGCCATTAATATTCATTTTTCAACTACATTTCAGCCATCTGGCCTTCAAGTGTGTGCGTTCATTTATGGTGATTTTTTTTTTTTCTCATACATAAATATAATTGTTGTATATTATGTATTATACTGACTTTTTCTACATGTTTACATTGATATGAAAAATAATCATTTCATCAGATATAAGTACGTAGGAAAACCCTGTATGCACAGCAAGCAGATAACAGCATTTATAGTTGAAACCCCATGATTGGGTAATAAGCCCAAAAAAGAGGCTCATTGTAAAATGAAGATGAAATATAAAATAGTAATGGTGTAAATTCAAAGAAAAAAAAACAATGCAAATAATAAAAAGAAAATCACAATTGATCAAATATAACCTTTTTAACTCTCATCCTTGTCAATAATAGATAATAATAATAGTAATAAAAGATTTACTTTAAATGAATGTAGAACACATAGTTGTTTGATTAAAAAGCACTTTAGCCTAATTAGGATTTTTGTACTCATTTACACAACAGGTAATTAATAAGTATATGTTTATTTAAAGGCAACATAACCTCGGTCAAGATCAAAGTGTAGTATCTGTTCTGATGCTACACTTCAATTTTTTGTTCTCAGTTAGTGGAGAAAAAATACTTTGCAACTGAAACAATTTTAAATTTTTGTTCCTTTTCTCCACATTAAAAAAACAAACCCCGGTGTCTAATTCTGCCCTCATGGCGAGACAAAGTAAATAGGAACATTACCTACCATGTCCTCTATCTGAATGTCCAAGTCTGCTGTTGATTCGATTTAGAAATCAAAATCAGTAAAAATTGGTCACATCAGATTAAAAAAAGAAAAAGAAGAGATAAAAATAAAATTAATATCTGATTGAAAATGACCGAAAGAAAGAAACGAAATGGAAATTTTTGTCCATAAAATGTTGTCTTTGAACCCCCCCCCCCAAAAAAAAAAACACACTGAGTAGCATTTTTTTTTATTGAATTTATGTTCATAAAAAGATTTTTTATTCATAGCATTGAAAAATGTGTATTCTCACTAAAATCAAAATCTTATAAATAATATATTGTATGATAAAAAATAATCAGTATTGCCCAGGATTGAATGACGAACCTTATGTATAACCAGCCCATAACACCATATTACCTATATCTATGCATAGGGTATCTTTAAAAAATGTACTCCTACTTTGAATGAGGATAAAACCTTTATGTATGTATATGTGTGTGTGTGTGTGTGTGTGTGTGTGTGTGTGTGTGTTGTTTGCTTAAAGCATTGCGTAAGTTATGTATTTAAGGAAGTGTTAGAAGACTATCCGAATGCAAGAAATGGAAAGTTGCCAGTATTGAGGAAGAAAGATAAAAATTTAAAGTTTGCCGCCTCTTAAAAACAACCAAAAAACCTGTATGTCCTGATGATGATTTAAGTCAGGTACTTAGAAATAAACACATGTTGAACTTTGGATGTTTTTTTTTTGTTTTTTTTGTTTTTTTAATCTTTTAATTGAGAAAAAGGTTCTTGTCCAGAAATCCCTCTATACTAAAGAAACAAAAATAAAGAAAAATTTGTATTATCAAGTTTGTTTTATTTTTATATAAGAACATCAAATTTTATCAGAACTGAAGAGTGACTCTCTCATCTGCCATTTTCAAAAAAATTTCAAGAAACTAAAGGAGAAAATTAAATGATAATTCAAACTTACTAGATTTTTGTTGTAGTGTCTACGAATTTGCACTAATCACTTGAAAATAAAACTACTTGATCAATTTACATGATTTTTGCAATATTATATTGTCTTTCTGTCATACAGATTTTTCTTAATTTTTGATTTTAATGTAGGGGAATTCTGGACACAGAAAAATACATCTCTAGACTTGTTGATTTCTTTCAAAACACACACACACATGTCTATGTCACAATCATTTGTAATCAATAGTATACATTTCTGACAATATTTTTAATGTATAACTCTGCTTTTTGGTAGACACAAATGTTTGTATAAGTAATGCCATTATTAAATGAAACGCTTTTATAAATTATCTATCGGGTTGGGAACATTAAAAATTTGCGACGCAGGAATATGTTCCACTGTTAACTTGATAAAAAAAAAACATCATCAAATGCATTCTTTACATACAGGAATTGTTCAATGGCTTTTAGAAATTGATTTTCAAACTAATATATCTCTAGCCAGGTCTTGATTTATTCTTCTTTCTCTCAAGTCCATCCTTATCACTTTTCTTCCATGTTTTCTTTGGCCCTCTCCCGTGAATTGACCTTGCTACATCTACTTGCCTATATATAAACTCTCATCTATTCTTTCACTGTGGCCATACCATCAAAGTCTCCTGTTTTGCGCATATCTCTCTATATTGTCCAGATTCAATCTTTCTCTGAAGTCATTAGATCTATCATTGGAACTCGTATTACACATCTAATGTATCGTACTTGTATTATTTCACTTCATGCAACGCACGTCCTTAACTCTCACCGGTCAGGTTTCACTTTCATACATTATTACATTGTGTACAGATGCCTGATAGATTTTTCCCATTGTGATAAAACTCTGCTGGTTAGTAATTGCAGAAGTTCTCTGAGTTTATTCCATCGAATCCTAATTGCACAAATTCTATTTTCCATAAGATCCGATGGGCGAACAGTAAAACAAAAATCAGTTTTACTATCTGCTTCCAAAGAACTCTGAACAAATTTGGACCCAGTTATATCTCTATTTCCAAAGTTACCTGCCCTTCTCTGTACTCATTGTAAGGAGGTTGTTTCGCTTTGTAAGCACTTGTTTGACTCCTCTTTGCATCTTTTTTTTCTCTATGTGAAACATTTTGTTCCCAGCCATATAGATAATTATAAAACCATTTCATTTAATAACGGTGCTACCAATTCTAAAGATGTGTCAACCTTTTGCATTAAAAACAACCAAAAAACTTTTGAAATCAATCAGTAACTCAACAAATAGTCAGAACTTTTTATTAATTTTTTCCAGTAATGTAACCGCAAACAGGTACACACATATACACACATACACACAAGTAAACAATGGAATATGTTTACAAAAATATGTGATGTATAAAGTTAGTTTTTGGTGGACATTCATGTTTGAGTAAGTAGTCTATTGTATAAATGGCAGTTGTATGTTTGTGTGTATGTATCCTTTTAAAAGTTAGAAGCTTCACAGGACACACTCAAAAGCTGATATGCTTTGTTTCTTTTAATTTGTTTTAGCATTACTTCAGCCACTGTTTTCACAAATAAGCAATCAACAAACCAAATAAAATACAAGTTGTTATATACATAGTTTTTAATTGTCTTCCATTGCAAGAACTTAGACACCAGAGTCAGAAAGTGAAATTAAGAAGTCAGCACCCCGAGGAGGAGACCGCCTGACCTGCAAAAAGTGCCTGGGCAGCCCCGTCGGCATTCTCTGGTGAGGGCGCCTCAGGCGATTAGCAATAAACTAAACCCTTTCTCAAAGAGAGAAGGCAAAGCCTGGGAGGGTGGAATTCATAGAACTGCGCATAACTGAATTCTCATCGCAAAATCAACAGGGACCTGATCATTACAGGAATGGTATAATCTCTGCTGATTTTGAGGGGTGGAGTGAAGATAAGTCATTATATGTGAGTGTTTATATGTGTTGCTCTTTTATTTCTATACATTGTTGCTGTTTCTCTTTAGTCTCAGGAGTGGTTGTGATCATCTGTTTAACTAAGATAATAAAACTTCTCATGTAGAAAAGATACAAGGAAGACGTTCGCTGGGTGTTCTTGAAGGTTTTATTGGAGCAAATGAATTTAGGAAAGAAAGAGACTAATGCTTTATTTCTAAACTTACTTTCTATCTAAAAAAAATGACAGACATTGGTAACATTCAGCTTGGATTATTTCTACATTATTGGACGTGTCTCGTTTGCGTGCTTCCAATAGAGAGACCCTGACTGAAAACCTTTCTCTCGCTCGAAAATGTGACATTGTCATCTCCTCATATCGTTCAACTATGTTTTGTTTACAGAGTTTAATCTCTTGCCCCTTCCTTGTTACCCACCTTTCGTTCAACCTTGAGAATAGTCTGGTATTACAGATCTGGGTTATTTTGGCATGAACTTAAGTTGACTCTTATCAAAAGTCACACTAGCTAATTTGATCGCTACTAACTTGCGTAGGGTCCTTGCCATGTTACAAAGAATATGAACACATTTGTTTTTTAATATTCATTCGTTTGAATGTCAACTGAAAGAAAATTAGTTGAGGAGCAAGAGTGATAGTTAAAGCTTTTTTTTTTTAATATTGACTTTTAGTGTGAACTTGTATTTTTTATCCTTACATTTGAAAATATATTTTTTAATGCACAAAGATGAGACAGGAGAGGAGGATAGTAAAAAAGAAGTTTTAAAAGAAAGATGCTACGCACACTTTTTAACTCTTATTCATGTCCCGGGCAACCTTGGGTAACTGCTAGTTTTTAATAAACCATTAAAGCTGTTGAGGTTTTTACATTTGTACAAAGATCAACCAAGTCTAAAATAGAAGGCTTAATCTTAAAAATAACTGATAATAATAAAACATAAAATAAAGAAAAGTCAATACTTATACAGAATATAAAATGTGCTGAAATAACATTATTATTTAGAAACTCATTCTTAACATGGGGATGGGTAACTATTCTGTAATTTTGCCTAACAATTTAATGAACAAAAGATACGGCAAAAATTGAATTTGACTTGAAAAAAATAGCGTGGTCCGTATTCTGCATAATTTTTTTTCTTTAACGTGTAATATAGACACAAAAGCATTCCCTTATTAGTATTGATACATGTAATAATTTGATAATAATTTTTTTAGTTGTTAGAGAAAGCAAGGAAGAGGATAGAAAGAGAGAGGGAGAGAAGATGGATAAAGAGAAGGAAGGAAAGTGATGGATTGAGAGAGATATGCACATTTTTTTTAACTCTTCTGTTTTGTTGTTCATACTCCTGGGAAACACTAGGTGGTAATGCGAGTACCATATAAGTAATTTATCAACAGGACTGGGAACATATAGAAGTGCTTATGTAAAATAATTATGCTTTTATGCATTTCAGGTGAAAATATTATTACATATTTACATTTCATCTCAAAGTTAGTATAAATTCCAAAAATTACGAAAAATGATCCAGTAGAAAAATAATTGCAAGTAAAAATAAAATCTATAGAGTTTAT
This sequence comes from Euprymna scolopes, assembly GCF_053919585.1. Lineage (NCBI taxonomy): Eukaryota > Metazoa > Mollusca > Cephalopoda > Sepiida > Sepiolidae > Euprymna > Euprymna scolopes. Next base: position 154,111,710 of record NC_136488.1, read on the forward strand.
TGAATGTTTTAATGTTGAAGAAGAGTGCACAATATCTAGGGAAGGTAATTGTAATCAACCATTTTGTACTAAATAATTACAATCTACCATTTTTAAAAACAAAATGTCTGAACATAATTGTGGCTGATTTTTTTTGTTTTGTTAAAAAATACATTTAGTACATCTAATGGATCATTTTGGAAAAACATTTTGAATTTATAATTATTTCAACATGACACGTAAGTATGTAATAAGGTTTTCATCTGAAATGTGTTGGATTAAAACATCACTATTCTATACAAGCACCCATATAAAATCCACAAAGGGAAAAATAAAGATAAACTTACATTGTCTGCAAAACAAGAGATTAGTTATCTGTACAAATTCAATTTTTGGATTCATCATGATCACTCTATCTTCGTAGTTCAAAATTTTGGATATGACCTTAAAAGACAACCAGTGGTGAGATCCCATTTTGGGGGCTGTGGGGAATGTGAAGTTATTCGCTTAGTTACCATTGCTCTCAGGTTCACTTTGGCTCAGAATGGTAATATCTGTTAGAGTATCTGGTGCTATCAGATCAGGTTGTCTGAAGATACTGGCTTCCTGACCAATAAATGCACTAAACATTCATATTATCTTTTTTTTTCTTGAACTTTTGTAAAACTCAATCATGTTCTGCAAAGTTAAAAACAATTTTTTTTTTCTACAAAACAATTAAACCAAACACCATAAATAAATGTTCGAAAATTTAAAGAATTTGTAGCATAAAAACATTTTTCTAAAATTATTGGATGCGGCATTAAATAACCTGGAAAGGGTTGATATGCCATAAAACAAAACGACCAAACCAAACTCCATGAATATTTGAATATAACAGTGTTATGTGTCTATATGTAAGAATTGGGGTTTGTTTTACAATCCAGAGATACGAAAAAGTGGTAAAAAACAAATATTATAACAAATGAATGTTATCAAAGGAAAGATGAGTTACTCTTCTGCTTATCTGGAAAAGATTTTAGGTGTTTTACTCACTTTCAAACTTTTAATCAGTCTGAAAAGTAAACAGTGTTTATCGATAGGTGCGAACAAGAAAAATGGAGGGTAGATGATCCCTAAATTTGTGAAGTTTGGAAAATTAGTTAAAACAAAAACATTATACAAGATACTGTTAGAAACCCACCCAATATATGTTACCATGACATATAATCGGTGGGTTTTCTAGATAGGTAGGAGAGTAACTTGCCTTTAATAACATTTACTTGTTATATTTTTTTACTTTTTAACCACTTTTTCATACCTCTGTAGATTGTAAAACAAAACCAAGGATTGTTACTTATAAGTTTTTATTGAAGAATTATCTGTATTTATTCCAAATTACAATATATGGAAAGGACGTAAGTTGTTATTACAGTGTTTTATCATATCTATATTTTCGTATTTTCATTTCATTTAATGTTATTACTTTCATGAAATCATTTTCTTTTAGCAAAACATGTTAGCAAGATTGATTACTTATAAGAGCTTATTTAGTATTCGACACAATGACTGAGGTGAAATATTTTCGCTTGCATTATTTACGTTTTCCACAATGTTTTTCCTCTCCTTCGTTGCTGTCATTTTCATAATGTTTCAGCCACTGCAATGCCCAAATATGGTAATGCGGACTCAGACTCACAGAAAATAAAACTCTTTGAAAATTTTACTTTCATAATAGTTCTTGCTTTTCTTATTTTGTCCTTTATTTCTTACAATTCCATGGGTGATGTTTCTGACAAATTGGGAAGACTTTTTTTTTTTCTGAGTTGAAATCTATCCATATAACACTTATCGTTGGCTAGTTTTTGACTTTGAAGGGATATTTTCTGTCTTTTTCTTTTTTTTCCCCCCCCCGTTTCTTTTTCTAGTTAGACTCCTTACATCAAGTGGCTTCATTCCTTGTCTGGAGCGATTTCCATTAAAAAAAAAATCACAAAATGATTTTTACATAGATATAGAATTTAATTGTGTTTTTTGCCAGTCCAGGCCCAATATGCACTGTACTTAAGGTGTCTTTTCATTGCAGTCAGTTATAAGTGTAATTCTTGGTGAAGGAACTTTTAAAAAAATAACTAATATTGGCTATATAAACGGTGTGCTACAGGAAATGCAAACAAATTGTATTAAAGAAAATGTCTGGTTGAAAATTCACAGAAGTTTACCAACTGCGACAAAAAGCACCTGTAGGACGTTGGGGGGGGGGGGCACTCGCCCAGGTCATTTCCTCCTGATTTCAGGTAGAGTAAGTTCATTGCTTACTGCCTGGGGCAACTCTAAGAGGGAATACTGACTGGACATGCTTAGGCAATTTTTAAAGGATTGTTCTTTTTTTAGGGGTGGTTGCTTGACTCTCCCCACCTTTCCTACCTTGTGTCACATCTTCCTGCGGTTGGACAGAAGTAAATATCTACAATGGCTGAAACATTGTAAAAATGATGAGATAAACATATAAAAGAATTTACTTTTTTCTTTTTTTTTTTTTTAAATTCCAAATTGTCATTTAAAATTTTTTTTTTTATCCGAGGAATTAGTTGATTAAGTCCATGTAAATACACAAATCATTATTCGGAAGAATCCATTGACTAGTGACTACTTTTCTATTTAAGCTAATGGCATCTATGACGAGTGCGGCTTCTGAAAAGCAACGGCGCCATCGTTCATGCCGCGATTCTGTGTCTGCTAAAAGACCTGAGTATTTGGTAAAGGATCGAAGCAAGTGGAGGGAAAGGGATGACACTGGGAGTGCAAAGTCATCAATTTTGGAACTAAACAAACGAGACGAGTCAAACAAACGCAAATACTGGAAGGAAGACCATCAGAAGCCAGTGAGGAAGAGGACTACGAGGAATTTGTCGACATCAGAAAATCGAGACGGTACCGCCTCAATTCAGTATGGACACTCAAGGTTAGAATTGGTGAAGCAAACTAGAAAAAAACTATTTACGCAGCTTCGTTTTATGTGTTGAATTTATTTGAGAGCATCCCTCCTCCAAGTTATTTTGTTTATTTATTGCGGCTATACGTCTTTTATTTATGTCCCTTATGATGTAACCATGCATGTGTGATGTGCATTTGTGTGTCTGTTTAAGTCATGCATGCACTTGTATTGTTCCAAGTGAAGATCTCTTTAAAAAATTAAAAAAAACGCATTCTTAATTGTGCAAGACACAACATCTGTTATTTTGCTTGATTTTATGGTGGTGTTGAGTTTCCGAGCTCTGCCTAAATACTTAAGCTATGATTCATTTTGACTTTCAGAGAGAAAAAAAAAAAACGTATTTAACACCAGTCGATGTAAAGAGCCTCCAATATCAATGGGTACACGTTTTCTTTAATCTTCTGGCTAAGCTCATTTTAAATCAATTTAAAGATATTTTTAGTAGGACAATCCCTAGAGTAAATGTGGTATTGTGGTGTGAGATGAGTCTAGTCAAGAGTAAGATAAAGATTATTTAGTAATTTTGACTAAGGATGACCAACGGCATCTTCTGATTATGAATACAGTTTTATTTCATGGAGAAATGCTTAGAATTTGTCGTCTGCCCCTGTTTGTTTTTAGATTTTGAACAAGTTGTGATCAACTTCTAATTTGACATTTAAAAACAATTCTTCCCTTCCACGCATACCATTATGCAGGCAAACAACTTGACCTTTTTTTTTTTTTTTTTAAGAATTTGTGACCATTAAAACCAGGGTTTCCCAAACTTTTTCAGGTTGACGTCACCTTGGCTTCTAGAGTAGGATGCTAGCAGCCCCTACCCCATAAACTCATGTAAGCGTTTGTTTTTTTTCCAAAGTGAAAACAGCAATATTATAAACAAAATATTTATTTAAAAACGATGATATAGTACATAAGCTCAACTTTGTCCGCTTATAAACATTTTATTTCACCGACAACATGATACACCTGAAGAAGGCCGAAGGATGATATAGCCGAAACGTAGTGGAAAAAACACCGAAGATGAGGAAGTGAATCCGAAAACGAAATCCATAATGAAATCACCTTATCCCAGAACTATAGACAATTAATATTTTTACCATTTTAAAGACTTCCATGCAATACTGAGTAGAGACTATAATATCCTATCTGTCTCTACTCAATATTGCATGGGAGTCTTTAGAATGGCCAAAAATATACTTTGAAGATTTTAAAAACTTTATTTGTGATATAAGGCAAGGTTTAAAAATTATAAAGAAGTGGCATGGTGTAGTCGTTATAGGCATGGATTCAGACCTTAGTTGTGCAATTAGTCTGAGAAGAAAAAAAACCTCTGAAATAACACTTTCCCTGCTTATCCTGGCATTGTTTCTTGAAGTTTATTTTGCCAATGGATTCATGCAATACCGATTCAAGACAGATACAGTTGGAGACTTCACAGTCTCCGCTTAACTATAAATTCTCCATAAAGGCACCATTAGAGGTGAGTATCCATTGTTTCTGAAGACTATATAATTAAAGGACAAACAAATTTAGTTGTTTCTGGTAAATATAGTCAGTCTATTGAATTCAAAAGTGTTCAATATAATGAAACTATATAAAGAAAATAGGCAAACTTTTTGTGCTGAAGAATATATATATATATATATATATATATAGATCTACCGTAAACAACTAACCTAGTTCTAAAACAGATCCTTTGTTCGATAAAATGCATGCCCATTGGCTGATAGGAAGGGGCGCGGTGGATACTAGAAAGCTGATTGGCTAACTAGAAATCCTCAACATATATAAAAACAAGAAGCAACCACAGAATTCGCGTATAAGCCTGACGAATCCGATAGTGGATGAAACGCAGAATATTCAGTGTAGCTTAATCGCCATATATATTTTATAAATTACTAACTAGCTCTACCTACGTATTGAGCACTTTTGAAATAAATACTTAAAGTTTATGCATAAATCTATACTTTCGTATATTAAATTTATGTGAGTAAATGAAGTAGTTATATATATATGAAAGTGTGTGTCTGTAGGTTATATATATGTATGTGTGTGTGTTTTGTAAGAATGCAACGATGCAATCGAGTGTGTGTGCATGTATGTATGTATATATATGTGTGTGTGCGTGTGTGCACGATTATATCTATATATAATAATTACATAAAATTTATGTCTGCATGCTGTCGGAGAAATAAAATGTTTACAATATATATATCATGTTATCAAAGAGTAAATATTTAATAAGGCAAAACCTATCAAGATAAGAAAAGCTCAACATTATTAAGAGGACCAAACAATAAAATTAAATGAAAGATGAGAAATAAGTTATATTTAACTTTATTATATCATCAGAACAATAAGGAAAAGTTAAGGGGAAAATTAAGAAAAAACTTGTTTAGGCCCTGGCATTTCAAATCTAAATGATTCTCATCAGAAGAGAAGTGCTAAAATTATACAAGATGCAAATATATAAAGAAAAACACTGGCTTAATGACATTTACACATGAGAATGAAGGAATAGGATAAAATAGTAAATAATAATTAAAAGTAGGTACAACATATAAGGGTAAATTGGAGGGGTAGTATATATGTAGGTACAAAAAAAATAATAGGCCTCTATAAAATAATGGGGAACACTAAAGCAGAGCCAACAATAGACGAAGAAAGGAAAAAATAGAGAAAAGGAAAAAGAAAAAAGGAGAAGACAGAAACAGCAAACAAGGGATACGGAAATACATATATAAATAGATAAAAATTTATATATCTATAAACATGAAATTGTGTTTTTGTGTCTGTGTGTACATTTCCCTACCAAATAACTCTGTCAATTTTTGGTCTAGTGACTCGAGATTTAACATAAGGGGTGTTGAGATTTGGGAAAATCTTTTTAATCAGTTTTGGAGTCAAAATTAAAAAAAAACTTTTACCTCTGCGGTCTCTACCAAATTACTCAGCCAATTTTTGGTCTAAACATTTAAAATTTTACATAAAGTGTAATCAGAAATAGGGCAAGTGTTTTAATCAGTTTTTGGCCAAAAATTTGGCTGCCAAGAGGTCAAAGTTGAAATATTTGACCTTTGCAGATTCTACCAAACTCCTCAGCCAATTATGGGTTTGAACACTTAAAATTTTAAATGTAAGTTACTGGGATATGAATCAAACTTTCTAATATATATATATATATATATATATATATATATACGTATGCACATAAAGTCATGAACAGTACATAGGGCCCAAGCAAAGCCAGGCTGAACTGCTAGTATAGTATGGAGAAAAATGGGATTAGATTAGAATAATGTTTAAAAAAACAGTGTTCAAAATAAGTTAAAAAAATAAAATATAATATATAAAATAAAAGTAAAATGATACAGGTTCCAGCAGAGTCTTTAGCTTAGGGTTCCGGAAAACAAAGAATATGGCACTTGTTTATTACAAATCTAACGAGGTAAAAAGAAAACGTCAAGGTTTCAAATTTGTAGTATCTATGCCGTTTAGCAATGTTGATGTAAACAATTTAACATATAAAATTATTTTGGTGGATTTTCAAAGTCAGACATAGATATTGATGAGTCGATTAAATTGATGCTTATTCTGGCTAGCCAGCCATATTTCAAAATTATTACTGCATCATCAACCAAAAAAAAAAAAAAAAAATTAACATTTCAATCACTTTCATTGTTTATATATTCTATCTGACCTAAAAATTTCTTTCAGTAATAGAAACTGACAGATTCATCATTTGTTATAAGTGAAAAGTTCAAAATGACATCTAGATTTGTTGGGTATATACTTATTCAAATATTTATTTTTATTTACAAAACACGCATACTTCTCTCAACATAGACGTTAATCATTTACTTGAATTAAAAAAAGGCCAGAGGAATAGTTGGTCGAAACACGTTGTGAAGCAACAACTTGAAGATGAGGATAATAGGGCACAAATAAATAAATAAACAAATAAATAAATGTATAGACTGCTCATCTCAAAAGAATTCCAATAATAAAAATTAAAAAAATTAAACCTAAAACATTGTTATTCATTGAGATATTAATGTTCACAATGTCATTGACAACTCTGACATAAATATATGTAAATAGGCGATTTCTATGAAAAACAGGCAACTCCTTGAGTGGTTTCTGGCCTTAAATAAGTGGTTATGCCTATGTAAAAAAAAAATGTTATTTATCCTTTATTATCATTTTTTTTTTACTGGTAGGTGAAGTCATAATGTGTTTTACTTTCAAAATAATAATATTATCTGCCCTTTATCATCTTTTACTGGCAGATGTTTTTTTTTAATTCGAAATGTGTTTGAATTTTAGGAGGTTTTTTCTTTTGCCAATGAAGTTTAACTACAGAATTTCTACATAAAAAAACACAAAAGGAATTAGAAAGAATTAATTACAAATTTCTTTTGTAAACAAGTCAAGCATTTCAATATTTTATTAATAATTAAAAGTAAAATTGAATTAACTTGCGACACTTCAGTTTGGAAGCATTTAAGCTGTCAAATTTCTGACTTAGCAAATTATAGATTGACAGTTTTAACACTATCTTTTATTTCATTTTCAAAAAGTCTATTATAACAAATAAAAATTTTAGATGGTTAAAAAAAATATATATAGTTTACAAAAAAAAAAAAGCTAAATAAAAGTGAAAATATTTCTTCTGAGGCAACACCAGATAGCTACAACTAGTCTAATATATATCTAATATATAACATTAAATTAATCGGATTTTCAACTTAAGACCTAAATAGTTACCATCTTGAAATATAAATATTTAATTCTAAATAACCGTTTCCCTAACTTTATCATTTATCCATGTTGTTAAGATGAAAAAAGTGTAATTCGATGCAATTTCTTTGAAAAGATACTATATCCTACTCAGAATATGTTTTGCATGAAAACTATCACAAGATATAACATTTGTAAATGATGTTTTTGTTTTTAGCCTAAACATAACTCTAATAATGTAAAGGGGGAGTAACTCATATTTTAGTAGTTATCTACTTTAAATATGCATTTTTTTATTCATTTTTTTCTCTATATTGGTAACATTATATGGCTGTTAGCATGTTTCCGTGTATGTGTGTATGTCGCCTTTATGTAACTTACACATTGCTACTATATTTTTTATATTTAATATTAATCTAATATTCATTAAAATAAAATTAAAAAAAAAAAACTATAAAAATTAACAGCTTATTGGTCTCCTGACAAAAGAGGACTTAGACCTAGTAGTTCACTTCCGTTCGTCTGTTTGCAATTTTTCCAATAAGAATGCCTTGGATTTTTAAAAAAAATTTTGCACCAAAACATTAATCATGGTGAAAGTAAATTTTTGCCAGAACGGATTTTCTGGGATAACTCTGGTTGTTCCCCTAAGGGGCATTATAGGGGTAAAATTGCCCCGAAATCGTTCATTTGTTTGTGATTTCTCAATAGCCATGCCTTTGATTTTTTTTTTTTTTTTTTTTTTTAATTTTGCACGAACATTAGACCTGATGAAAGTAAATTTTTCACTCGTTGAGGGGGACCCTGCATGCTCAGCTTGTTTCTTTTCATGTATAACTTTAAAATTGTGCAAATCAAACTAAAATAACATTACTGCATCCTGGAGAAAGTTGTATGGGTTCAGCTAATGGATGAAATCATATACAATATCAGCATGGATGGTACAGATTTTAGTTCTTATGTTTTCAAGGCTTTTTGTTAATGCATAGTTTTTTATCCTATAAAAGAAAAGTAATTTGCTTGATAATTGTTGGTAAACAAGTATGTAGGTATTTATAAAGGTTGGTAGTAATGCAGGGTTTTTTTCTGCATTGCTATCAGCCTTCATAAATACCTGCATACTCATTTTTTTTATCCTTTTTAAATGTTTTCATTTGCATATACATTGTTTCTGTTTTCACACTTTATTGAAATATGTTTTCATTGTTTCCGTGTGAGTGGGAGAGAGAAAATATATTTAATAAAAAATAAAACAATGTTTAAAATGTCCTGTATTGATGACAGTAGCTAATCAGTTTCTATATATGTAACATGAAGCTTTGTTTAGATTTAGGTACAGGTATAGAGTGGAGGAAATCTTATATAGTTGTTGTAGCTAGTCAAGTGTTTTTTGTTTTTTTGTTTTTTTTTTTGCGAAAGTTTGGCAAGGAGGGACCATATATTGGATTTCAGTTGAGCACTTGCCATGAAAGTAATGATAAAGCAGAGACAGGCTCACAACATCTCTTCAGTGGGAAAGAGGTTGCAGGGAAGAGAAAAGAGCATCATTTACTAGGTTTCGAAGCTGGTTTTGAACGGTTTCTTCCTGCTGACTGTTTTCCTCCTACCTATATAGCCTTGGCCTTTTAAAGACTAATATATATATATATATCTTCTTTGTTTGCTATAATAATCTTTCATTCTTGTTAGCTCCTTACATTAAGTGGCTTCATACCTTGTCTGGAGGGATTTGCATAAAAAATTCTTGAAAAAAATTTGTTGTCTGGGCATCTTTGTGTGTGTGTACGATTATCACTAATTTTATTAGTAATAGACTGAGTGTGATTATTAAAAAAAAAAAAAAAAAAAAAAAAAAACAGCAGATATTCTTAATGATTTTGATTCTGATTTGTACTCTTACTAATTCAAGAGATGATAATTTACAGTAAAAAGTTTTAAATAAAATTTATTTTTGGGGATATGATCTAGTAAAATAGTCAAGTTGTTATGGAGGTTTTTCTATTTCAAATTCATTTCTGTTTTAATTCATATTTTTCTATTTAATGTTATATTGTATTTTAATTTTTCATTATTTTCTACCAAAAGAAATTCTGCCACTAGAAAAATTCAAGATGTATACCTCTTATAATCTCATACCGATGTTTAAAAAAAGGTAATATATACAACCTTTTTCCAAAGAGTGGGAGGAATTATTGATAGTGTTTTCAGCTAGACGAGTGTTTCTTGTGAAAGTTTGGCGAGGGGGGGGACTGTAGAGTGAAGCTCAGTCGAGCACTTGCCATGAAAATAACGATAAAGCAAAGACAAACTTGCTACATCCCTTCTGTGAAAAAGAGGTTGCAGGGAAGAAAAAAGGACATCTCCTATGAGGCTACAAAGTCTATTTTGAACTCTATCAAGGCAGGATAAGTCCTTTCTAGCAGCTCCTGCCCAGATATGGCAACAGTACTCCATCCTTGGATGAACTTGGCTCTTTATTGTAAGAGGTATACATCTTGAATATCAGCAATAAAACAATATGAATATGAAATAAATACATCTGTGGCTTTGGAATGTTCATTATCGATATATATCTATATTATATATAGATTTTTTTTTTTTTTTTTAATTTTTTAATTTTTGAATGAGAGTTTGTGTTCATATTATGCTCCTAAAGAAATTGGGGGAATATTTATTAATTTTTATCTATTGTTAAAATTTCACAAAAAACTGCGGTGACCCCTTACAGTGAATAACTGTGTTTCAAAATTCATAATGATTGGTTAATTAGTTTGGATTTGAAGGCTACTATGTTGTTTTCAACCGGGAAGCAGGCCCGTGGATCCTGTATTTGCAAATACATAAACATACCTAACTTGTGAAAAAAATATTAAACTATTTTAATTTTAATATATTTGCATAACATTCACAAAGATATTATGTTATCTCCTAAAAACAACTTTTTTATGATGAATGTTGATAAAAATTGTATTGATCAGTATTAATAGTATTGTTTTCATCTATGTGATATATTGCTTTGATATATTTACAGACAAGATGCACATAGTCATATGTATTATTAGTGCTCAACATTTATTATGGTCTGTACTCTTTAATTTAGTTATAATCTAGAATTTTGCAATTTTTATAATTAACTATTAAATATTTTCAGACTGTGATTATACCTTTGAATCATATCTTAAAGTGTCCTGCACAGAATTATACTACGTGAATCTATGGATGCAAATTAGATGTCACTTTGGAGCCGAGTACTTTCATATCCATCCAGATTCATTTTCAGTGATAGTCAACAGAATAGATTTAATGAAAAATATAGAATAAACAGACAAACTGTTTTAAAAACACGCTTTTAGATGCAAATAAAAAAGAATTTTCTTCTTTTTTTTTTTAATTTTGGATTTAAAATCCTTCATCAGAGAAAGAGTTTTTAAGAAAAACCAAAAAGGCCAAAACTTAAAAAATCTTTCTCTGACGGAGGATTTTAAATTTGAAATTAATTAGAAAAAAGAAAAAGAAATTTCTTTTTTATTTGCATCTAAAAGCATGTTTCTGAAACAGTTTGTTTATTCTGCATTTTTCATTTTCCACGATGCTTCTAAAAGTCGACATATTTTCAGATTTAATGATATTAAACGTTGCTCCGATTTTCTCCAAGCTCTACAATAAATGCCTTAATGAATCTTGTTTTCCCGATTGTTGGAAAATTGCCTCTGTTGTACCACGGCTGCTGCGAAAAAGTTGGGCTCTCTCTACTGTGCTAGATAGAAGGCTACTTACACCTGAGAGTATCTTGTATCTCTACAAGGTCACGGTTCACCATTGCATGGAGTATTGTTGCCACATCTGTGCTGGTACATCTGCCACTAGTGTCTCCCTCCTGGACAGGGTACAAAAAAGTCACCAACTTAATAGGTCCTGAACTATCAACTAAACTCATCGCCGAAACATGGCATCCTGGTGCCTGTTTTATAAGTATTTCAATGGCAAGTGCTCTGACAGACTCTGAGCACAAGTATCTCCTTGATGAAAATACTCCTGACAACCAGCAAAATCCCACTTCTACACTGTAGAGATCCCTAGATGCCACAAAGCTTTCTACTCAAAAAGCTTATTCCTTTGGACTGCTGCACTTTGAAATTTCCTCCTGGATCCCTATTTCCCTGACTGTACTGACCTGCAGAAATTCAAATGTAATGTGAACAGATATCTTGCTGCCCAACTCCATAAATAGTATCCCTGCAAATCTGGCCCCAAATAGTAGCCCTTCATGAACATAGCCTTGTACCTTGTTTGGGGTGAAATGTTAATAATAAAAAAAAAAAATTTAATTTATAGAAGTGTGTGTGTGTTTTTACTCGGTGAATCACATGTTGTTACTGTACTGACATGCAGAAGTTCAAGTGTAATGTAAACAGACATCTTGCTGCTAAACTCCCTACATAGTACCCTTGCAAATTATGTCCCAGATAGTAACCCTCCTCAAAGTGGCACTGTACTTTGTTTGGGGTGAAAATGTAATAAAAAACTAGATATTAATTAATCTATGTCACTTTTAAAGACTGTTATCTTGTTAATATTTGGTTTCTTTGCTTTAATTAGTAATGTTTCTAGTATATGGCAGTTAGATCAGCCAGTTCTTGCCAGAAGCAAGAAACCTGATAAGAAAATTAAAAAAGATTAAGACCAAAATATGTAGACAGGAAGCTTTTATCTTATTTCATAAAACATGTTTAAAAAAAAAGAATGATATATATATATATATATATATATATATATATATATATATACACACACACACACACACACACACACACACCAGTGTTGGGACAATTAATTAGAACTTTTTGAAGTATCTGTATCGGAATTGGGAAATTTTGTACCTATTACCCGATGCCAAAAAAGATTCTTTTTTTCGATTTTATTTGTTTATTTTTGTTTAAAACTTTATTTTCCATGGTTCATATTAATGATGAAACAATAAATATTTACTGATTCTAAAATTACCATTAAAACTAAAATCTATAGATCATCCATCATAAGTCTATTTTTACGTTTGGGAAAATATATGCATATATTTCATGGGTTTTGGAGTGAAAGCCCCCTCCCCTCCAAAATAAATAATAAAACAAACTCTATATATAGAAATTTAAATTCATCAGAATCAGGAATTTAAAACGGAATCGGGGTGGAGGGTGGGGTATTAGAATCGTCCCATCACTAATATATACACATTAAAATTTTTGAACAGTAAATGTAAGTGAAATGTGGGTGTTTATGCAGAAGTTACCATGGTTTTTTTTATTTTTTTTTTTTATAGTATTTTCAAGTTTTATGATATCTTTTTTTTTATTAAATTGTTAGGTGAAAGTACAGGATACTTACAAAAACATCTCCCCCTCCGTATTAAGAATGGGTTTTTAAATATCATTTCAGCATAACTTCTCTGCATAACTACGGAAATGTGAAATAGTTTGTGTCAGAAGAGTATATTTGGTTGGTCAGTTGAAAGAATGATAATGAGTTTAATAGTAGTTGTAGTAGTTGCTGAAAAAAATGAGTTGCTAATTATGCGTTTTGACTGTTAAAGCATAGCTTCTGTTTTATAAGACAAAATTTACCATCTTTATGAATAGAAAGGATTTTCAGTTAAGATCAGCACAAAAAGTTCACAAATGGTTGAGAGGAATTATTAATCTCGTCTGCATTCTTGGTGTATATCTGCTTACACATCTAAACTTGTAATCGGTAGGTACAGCATGTCTATCAAACGAGGACAGTGAGGTAAGCACTTAACTAGTTGGTATGAGCTCTCAACAAATTTTCAGTCCTGTTGTTCTTATAAGGCATTCAGATGGCGAAAAATGGGGTGGAGTTGGGGTCAATGATACCCATTATGATTGTGAAAACATTTCAGAATCTTTTCTATATAAATAAAAACAGTTTGTGTGTCTGCAAACATTTCTCACATAATAAAAATAACTATAAAATTATTAGTTTGGGTTTGAGAACTAGAATGTATAAGGGGCTGTTGATAGTGCCGAATAAAAAGTGGAGGATTAAAGGTCTTGTCTCGACTAAAACCAGAGGCTGTTTTTATCGCCTGACAGTCTTTTTAGACTGAAACAGTAGATTTATTGTCACAACTAATGGTAATTTTGTTTGCCTAAAAAGAATAAAAATATAAGAAATATATATATAAGAAAGAAATTATTTATGTATTCATCAACATTGCGTCTTTATTTCAAGACTTTTCTGGAATGATTGATATGAAGAAATAAAACACAAGTGCAATATTTGAAAATATTTTGTGTGTTTGTAATTTGAAAAAAATATTTTAAGATTTCTTTTCATGAAGTTCTTTGAAGCAAGATGTAATATTGTATCATCTTTTTTGTCTACACATTTACTTTCTGAAACTTAGGTAAATATGCTAGAATGTATCATGCTAGCAGGCCGAGTGGCATTGCCCGGTCATAAAATACACTTAAATACGACATTTTGATTAATGCAGATTTTGAACTTATATTTTATTGGGCCCAGTATATAGTAATGATTTAAAAAGTTAAAAATAAAATGAGTCTACCCAGGGAAGGAAGAACAGAAAACTGTTTCTATAATAATGGGTAAGTAGAAAAAATAAATTTAAGTCCCCAAAATATGTTTTCCAGATTTAAAAGCTATAAAAATATTTCCAGAAAATTAATAAGAACAATTCTTTAAAACTGAATAAAACCCTGATTTTCAAGATTTTCGAAAAATAGGTGCCAGAAAAATAGCAATTATTGTGGGCCACTCTAGGAGAACGAAATCTTTCTGGCACTTATATTCTTCATATTTTGAAAAAAAATTTTGTATGCAGACAAAAAATTTTTCCCATCATATTTCATAAGCTGAAAATTTTGTAAGCGGGGTGTTTCGTATCTAGAAATTGGACTGTATTTGGAAATGCAAAATATTTGCATAGATATTTGGAAATTCCAAGTTAAAAGTGCTGTTGCTTTCAAAGAGACATACAAATATTTATGAAAATCCTCTGTGAAGTCATAATAAACCTTATCTTACCTACAAATATGTCATAAAGGATGATTTGGTAGTCTTTGGCAATATTTGAACAAATAAAGCCAATTTTTTTTTTTTTTTTTTTTTTTTTTTTTAGTTAATCCATTTTCAAGTAAGTATATATACATATATATTTCTTTCTTGATTATAATCTTTCATTTTGTATCTGCTGTTCCCCTTTTCCACTAGCATTATTTAAGTTGTGTTTCCGCCTGTAGTAGAAAAGACATTTTTCAAAAGTATTGACAACAACGTTTATCCATACATAATATATATATCAACTTTATTTACATCTTATTGATTAACCAAAAGTAATCAAAAGTAAAGTAATCAATATGTAATATGAAAATTCCATGAGGAGAGCTTCCCCCCCCCCTCAGAATTGCCTATTTGGGGAACACAATATTGCAGAGGTGCTTCCCAGCTGATTGTAACATGGTCATTTTCATGCAATATAAACAAGTTCTTGATGAGTTGTCCTATAAAATAAATTATCTTATCCCATTAACCTTTATCATTGAGTGACCTCTGTATCTTGATAAGCAGTAATTACATTGTTAACAAAAAAAAATAATTTGTAAATAAGGACAAAAAAAGTGTTATTCGTATATTTGGAAATCCGTGACTGTGACTTTAGTTTTTTGACTGAGATAGTGCGAATGCAAGTATCAAGAAGTTTCAGCAGATGTCTTGTTGGTTTGGCAGGCCAAAAGCAGGCTCAAGGCGTTTCCACAAATATTAATCTATCTTTATTTATTTTTTCTTGCAAATTACAATAATCCCAAAATATGTTAACTGTTTCATATTCATATAATTTATGATAGAAATCATATTTCATAATCAAGACTTTTCAGAAAATGGATGCCTTTTTTTTTTTTTCTTTTTTTTTTTTAAAGAAAGACCACTCTCTGTCTCATGTCTGTAAAAAAAGTATTTCTAATACTTTTTGTGTCCATTGCTGTGTGTATATGGGTGGTCTGATAAGTGTTAATTTATAAATATGCAAATGTGTGCATGCATACACACACATTTATATTTGTACTAGCTAGTGGTACCTGGCGTTGCCCTGGTGTTTGTAGTTGTGTGTGGAAACTCTAGGGGTGGAGTTAAAAAAAATGTTTTGGTAGGTAAGTATGAGGATCGAACCCGAACCGTTAAGGCAAAGTTGTAAATTAAAGTGTGAAAAAAAAAACGTGCGGCGTTAACGATTGCCCCACCGCAAGATGCTAACGGAAACACGTTTGAATTTATTTAATTACTTGGATTTGGCAGGTGCCCGTTTTAATGACTTAATGAGGTCAAGTTAGACTGCGGGGCGGGAACGCTTTCCAAGATGTTATAGGAAAAAGACTAACCCACATGCGGCGAGCAACAAATGTTGAATATTTATCTTCCCGAAATCGAGCAAATTAAATAGACAGGCGAGCTTCGTTGTTAACTGTGAGATATTATGATTTATATGTGATATAAAAAGTTTTAAAAAGTTGTGAACCGACCGACCGCTTCTCTGAAAAAAGCCTTTTGTAGACATACAGAAAAAGCGAACACACATACATACATACATACATACATACATATATTTTCGCTTTTATATTTATAGATGTGTTGTGAATGCTTGTAGATGTACACATGTATGTGTGTATACACAGCATATGTCTAGGCATAATTGTTTGAAGAGAACACTTACATATAAGCAGTATTTTTTATGAACGTTATAATATTTAATCATAAAAATAAATACGTTCGGACGACAAATATCCCAAAATCGGCCAAAAACATTCATTCTTTCACCTTCAACTGGGCCGTTTTTTACAAGGAGGGGGTCACTTTTTGTTGACATTTTTGCAAATTCATCATACACCTTGCAATGACTAGCCATATTTTGAACGTTGTTTGTTGCGGTGGGTGCAGCAACTAAACCGTTTGCATTTTTTTCACTTAGCATTACAGGTTCAAGCCTGCCTGTCTGCTTACTACTTTTTTTTGTACTCACTGCTATTTTAATTTTTAGGGTGAATTTTTTTGTTTGAAACATTTTTTTTAGGGGTCCGTTGCTCAGTACCCTTACCATAAAACCTCTCCTCCACACTCGGGCAATGCTGAGTACCCTAGCTAGTAAAAAATAAGTGGCGATTCATTCATATATATATATATATATATGTGTATGAATAACAAAAACAGTTTATAGCTCTTTAAAAAAAAAATGTCAAGGTAGCGGAAAAAATAACAGCATTTCGAAGTTAATATCGCTAAAATACGCCAACAACAAATCTTATATATACATATATATATATTCATGATTAAAAGAGAAGAAAGAAGAAAAGGGGCAAGGGCAGCTGATTGGTTTCGCCCTCACTTCTCCATAGCTGAATCAAGAAATTTTATTTATAATTACAGGGAAAAGAGACACAAGGGAAGCTATGCCAAAATAAAATAAAACAAAACAAAAAAAACACGGGAGACACTATATATCTATATATATATATATATATATATATATAAAAGCGAAAATGTATGTTCGCTTTTTGTGTATGTCCAAGAAAGGCTTTTTTCAGAGGAGCAGTCGGTCAGTTGTCTAACAACTTTTTAAAACTTTTTATATCATATGTAAATCGTAATATCTCAGAGTTAACAACGAAGCTCGCCTATCTATTTAATTTGCTCAACTTCGGGAAGATAAATATTCAACAGTTTTGGCTCGCCGCATGTAGGTTAGGCCTTTTCCTATAATGTTTCCCCCTACCCCCAACTTCTTGGGGCAAAAAAAGAAAACGGCATTCCCGCACTAAATGAAATGCTACCCCGCAGTCAAAAGTTGACCTCATTAAGTCATTCAAACATGCACCTGCTAATTTAAGTTATTAAATAAATTCAAACATGTTTCTGTCAGCATGTCGCGGTGGCGCAATGGTTAACGTCGCACATTTTTTTTTTTTCACACTTTAATTTACAACTTTGCCTCAAGGGTTCGGGTTCGGGTTCGGGTTCGATCCTCATACTTACCTACCAAAACATTTTTTTTATTTTACCCCCCCCCCCCCAGAGTTTCCACACACACCTCCAAACACCCGGGCAACGCCGGGTACCCCTCGCTAATCTATATATATAAAAGGCGAAATGTGTGTGACCATTTCATGTATGTCTGGCAAAGGCTTTTCTCGTACACGCTCCCGGGTTTGTTACTATCGCTTGCAACTGTTTATATAGGTCCTAGATAATAATATCTAGGATTTGGGAAAGCGCGTCGCGTCTAGATTTATTTATATCGACTTTTACAAAATTATTGCTATTTTGGCTTCTCGCGTGTTGATTGGGCTTTTTCATATAAAAAGCGAAACTAATTCAAAGCTAACATTCTTCCTGGCAATCGCACCGGGAAGCATCCAGAAGCAATCAGCTTTGATCAATCTTGTATATCAGACAATTGCTATTCAATCTGGACAATTGGGAGCTGCTTTCCCCCTCCCCCAACATCTGTTGGGGTAAAAAAACAGTCAAATTTGGGTAAACAAACCCAGACACTGCCTCGCAGCAAAAGTTAACTGCATTACTTCTATTTGATCTTCTTAATTAGGTCAAATGGAAGCAGCAGAGTTAACTTTTATTGCGGACACCTGTTTTTATAGTTAAATAAATAAATTCAAACGTGTCTCCGTTGTATGTCGCGGTGGCCCAATGGTTAACGTTGCACTTTTTTATTATTTTTTTCACACTTTAATTTCCAACTTTGCCTCAAGGATTCGGGTTCGATCCTCAAACTCGCCTACCAAAACTTTTTTATTTTTTATTTTTTTATTTTAGTTTAGTTTTATTTACTCAAAACCACACACACTTCAAAACACCTGGGATTCGCCGGGTATCCCCCCCCCACCGCTAGTCTATATATATATATATCTATATATATAAAAGGCAAAATGTGTGTGACCATTTCGTGTATGTCTTCAAAAGGCTTTTCAAGCACACGCTCCCGGGTTCGTTACTATCACTTACAACTGTTTATATGGGTCCTATATCATAATATGTAGGATTTGGGAATGCAGGTCGTCTTTAGATTTATTTACGTCGACTTTTATGAGATTCGCGCTATTTCGCTTTGTGCCCGGTTTGTCCTGCATTATAGTATAAATATAGTGAAAAAACGTTGTGTTCTCGGCTTTCGCTCTGCTTTCCCCCACTTCCCACCATCATCTGGGGAAAGTGAAAATTAAAAATAATGATCCCGCGATGACCTCATTTAGCGTCGTCCTGTCAATCAAACCTCTTTTAGCTTTATAAGCTTTAACTTAACATGTTAATCAATTACTCTCACTCGTGGTCGAGACCGTTAAGTATTGGCATTGGTTTCCACCTCCGCGTCAAAGCTTCCGGTTTCAATCCCTCCTCCCGACCAAACATTTTTTTTATTACTTCGCTTATTCTTTAGTTTACCCCCCCCTCCATATACACAGGTTTATTTATGCCATTTTTTTCCGTTTTGGTTTTGGATTTTTTGTTTTTTTTTACATCGTCTTTTTTATAATATTTAAGCAGGATTATTAATTCCCCCCCCCTCATACACACACCTACAAATACCCAGGCAACGCCGGGTACCCCCCCCTCCCCGCTCGTCTATATATATAAAAGGCAAAATGTGTGACCATTTCGTGTATGTCTTCAAAAGGCTTTTCTAGCACACACTCTCGGGTTCGTTACTATCACTTACAACTGTTTATATGGGTCCTATATCATAATATGTAGGATTTGGGAACGCGGGTCATCTCAAGATTTATTTACGTCGACTTTTATGAGATTCGCGCTATTTCGCTTTGTGCCCGGTTTGTCCTACATTTTAGTATAAATACAGTGAAAAACGTTGGGTTCTCGGCTTTTGCTCTGCTTTCCCCCCTTCCCACCATCATCTGGGGTGAAGTGAAAACTAAAAATAACGATCGCGCGATGACCTCATTTAGCATTGTCCTGTCAATCAAACCTCTTTTAGCTTTATAAGCTTTAACTTAACACGTTAATCAATTACTCTCACTCGTGGTCGAGACCGTTAAGTATTGGCATTGGTTTCCACCTCCGCGTCAAAGCTTCCGGTTTCAATCCCTCCTCCCGACCAAACATTTTTTTTTATTACTTCGCTTATTCTTTAGTTTACCCCCCCCCATATACACAGGTTTATTTATGCCATTTTTTTCCGTTTTGGTTTATTAATTACCCCCCCCCCTCATACACACACCTACAAATACCCGGGCAACGCCGGGTACTCCCCCGCTAGTATATATATATATAAGCGAAAATGTATGTATGTTTGTGTGTTTGTATGTCTGCTAAAAACTCAACAGACAGAACAAAAATTCACAAACTTGGTCTCATATGAAAGCCCCATCCTTCGCCCGACAAATATTGAAAAATTGGCCAAAAACGTTAATTTTTTCATCATAAAATCAGCACTTTTCTACAGGAGGCGGGTCAGCAAAAACCGTCCTCTCATGACGAGATCGGTTCTACGCATGCTTCAGACGATGTCATAACCTGATTTAGTTTAAATATTTGAAGAACTGACACAATTTCATGTACGTCGTATTAGCTCATTTGATTAGAGTGTTGGGTTATTAATCTAAACGTTTTGGGTTTGAATTGTGGTGTGAGGTGTCTTCTTTTTTTTTTTTTTTTCGATTTTTTTTTTAAATTTTAATATTGAAGCAGGGTTAATTAAGCCATTTTTCACATGTTTTTCAGATTTTTTAACGTTCGTTTTTCTGTTTTTTTACTTCGCTTATTCTTAGGTTTTCATTAACACTCCCCCACACCCCGCCCGACCACACACACCCAAAAACACCCGGGCAACGCCGGTTACCCCCCGCTAGTACTTAAATAAATTCAAACGTGTTTCAGTTACTCTTTATTGCTGGCCGAGCAGGTAACGTGTCAGGTTTTTTGCACACTTTATTTTCCACCTTCGCCTCAACGCTTCGGGTTCGATCCTAACTATTTACCAAAACTTTTTTTTTTTTTAAAGCTCTCCCCCCCCCCAACACAAACACCCGGGCAACGATTTTTTTCAAGAAGTTTTAACATTGATTTTATATATATATATATATATATATATATTTATATGTATATATATACCCCCGCTAGTCTATAATATAAAAACAAAAATGTGTATTGTTTCATATGTCCGCCAAAGGCTTTTTTGGGGGGGACGCTCGAGGGGGGGGGTCACTGTTTCTTTGAAATGTTTATATACTCCCTAGATTATAATATGTCCAATTTACGAAAGGAGGTCGTCTGTATCTTTTATTTTAACGACTTTTATGTTACAAAATTCACGCTGTGATTCATTTCTCTACTACTATGGCGTGATGTTTGACCTAGAAAACCACACGTTGACATTCGTTTAAGCACCTGCTTTTTTAAACATTTAATTTCACCCATTATCACTGCTCTGCCCTTGTAGTGTCATGGTAAGTTGTGAGCCTATTTGCCTCAAGGTTTTGGGTTTGAGCTTACCTCCCTACCAAAACTGTTTTTTCTTTTACACCTACAAAAAAAACACCCGGGCAACGCTGAGCACCCCCACTAGTTATAAATAAAATCCTTTAATTCAGTTCTGGAGGGAGAGTGAAATCAGTCACCTGCCCCTCCCCCTCGCTCCTTTATTTTTTTTTCTTTGTTTCTTTTTAATCATGAATGTCAAAAAAAATGTCTTCCATTCGTAATTGCTGGATTGAAACTTTGTACCCCACAAAAAAATCATGAAATATATACTGTTTGGTGTTTGTGGGGGGAAAAAATCTAGCAAAGTGCTCAATTATAAAGAAAAATTTAATAAATTGTGATCTCAAAAATAAAAACATGCGGGCACCATTTCTAATAAACGAATCCTCATATCGGATTTGAAATAAATTTTTAAAAATATATATATATATATATATATATATATATATATGAGCAGAAGGCACCTGGCATTGCCTGGTTGTAAAATATGCTTAAATATGATATTCATGCAGATTTTGTATTTATTATTATAGTCTATTCTCTCTTAATTATTTCATATTGTACCCAGTGTACGACATGAAAAGAAACTGGAATCTTAAGAAGGTATCAATCATACCAGTAATTATAGGAGCAACCGGGCTAATGAAAAAGAATTTCAAAAACTATCTGGCGAATATACCCGGTGAACCAAGTGCAAGAGAAATACAAACAATAGCACTTAAAGGGATGGTTAGAATCTTAAAAAGATCTCTCGGTTGGAGTAACTAAACTAATGGGAGAATGTTTGGCATTTGGTAGAAAAAACAAAATAAGAAAATTAAAACAAAAAAGAGATTTGATTTCAAAAGTAAAAAAAACATGACTCAAGTGCCATCTGCTAGAACCAAAACCAAAACTTACATGATTCAAGCAAGCAAGGATGTCCGGACAATCCACAGAGTAATTATTAAGATTTATATTATACTAGCCGGGGGGAGGGGGTACCCGGCATTACCCGGGTGTTTGGAGGTGTGTGTGGTTTTGGGTAAATCAAAACTCCGGGGGGGGGGGGTTAAAATTAAAAAAAAAAAAAGTTTTGGTAGGTGAGTATGAGGATCGAACCCGAACCCTTGAGGCGAAGTTGGAAATTAAAGTCTGAAAAAAAAAGTGCGACGTTAACCATTGACCCACTGCGAGATACTAACGGAAACACGTTTGAATTTATTTAATTAATTAGATTTGGCAGGTGCATGTTTTAATGACTTTATGGATCAAGTAAAGAATAGATACCCTGTAGCAGACGACGCCGCCTGGCGGTGACAAGCGCACAATTCAACTAACACCGGTGATTCGACCTTGACATTGGCACAAGCACATGGCGGCGGGTGTTTGTAAACACGTCAAATAGCAAACATGCTCGAATATTCGGCAACAAATTTTTTTTTAATATATTTACAAAACTTTCGAAGATTTAAAAGAAAAAAATATATTTACAAAACAGTTTTTTAAAGTAAGTAACAAAACCAACGTATTTAAATAAAAGATATTTTAATAAATGGGTGTCTTTCTGTTTCGGATTTTTTCGACCCAGATTAATATTTATGTACCGTGTTTTTGTTGTTTTTTTTGGGGGGGGGGAGGTTCTATATGCGTTTTTAAGACAATTTATTATTTTTTTTATTACATTTTCACCCCAAACAAGGTGCATTGCCACTTTGGTGTAGGGGGATACTATCAGGGGCAACAACTACTGGGGTACTATGTTGGAATTTGGGCAGCAAGATGTCGGTTCACGTTACACTTGAACTTCTGCCTGCATGTCAGTACAGTTGGGGAAGCACTAAGCAGTGGCCTGGGATGGAATTCCAGAGTTTAATTATTCTTTAAAACATTACCTTCAGCGGCAATTAATATATTTTTAAAATAATATTTTTAAATATAAAATTTTGACGAATATTCGCTAGCAAGATTTTTTAGAAAATAAAAGATATTTAAATAGATCAGTGTCTTTCTGGGTGCGTTTTTAATATATTTACAGAACTTTTTAATAACTGTTTTATTCTTTTTATCAAACAAAAATAGAACTTTTATAATGACATATATATATATTATGGACTGTTTTTCAAACATCGAAATTTTAGAATTAAAGTTAGTTTTATTAAAAAAAAAAAAAAAAGATGAGGTGCTTTGTTTTCAATTAAATTATAAACTTTATTTGAACTTTCAACAAACTTTTATAGACATAAAAAATAGACTTTATAGATATTTTATAATAATTTTTTTTAAATATATTTAACAAAAAGTGTTTTTTTATCATTTCATTGTTGAATAAAATTTAAAAGTGATAAATGGCGAAAAAAAAAATATCTCGAAAAAACAAAACACCTCGTCTTTTTTTTTTTTTTTTTTTTTAAATAAAACTTTAATTTTAAAATTTCGATGTTTGAAAAACAGTCCATAATATATATTTCATTATAAAAGTTCTATTTTTGTTTGATAAAAAGAATAAAACAGTCAATAAATACAAAAATAAATAAATAAATAAAAAAAACCAGTCCATTAAGTTCAAATAAAGACTGAATAAAACTTATTAAAAAAAGTTCATTCTATACGGTTTGGGACATTTTTTTTCTGTATACGATTTTAATACAATTCAATATATATTTAAAATGCGATGTATGTCGGTGGTTAGTGAAGGAGAAATAATTATAGGCCGAGGCAATTTTTATGCATAATAAAATCACAAGTATAAGCAATCGAGATTTTAAAATATATTTTATTCACATATCTTTTTATAACTTATTTTTATAAAGATGAATTCTAGATAGAAATCTTTGGTACTGGTCGCGATTTGAGTTCCCTGCCAAACACCATAAAAAAACACTGACTTCTCCCTACGCATGAGCAAAGGACATGTTTTAGTTGCCATAGTAACTAAACGATCTTGAATTTTTATCGACTTTTTATAAGTTTTACTGTTTATGAATATTGAAATAAAAGAAATTACTACACATTTATTAATAATATCTCACTTTTATCGCCTTTGTTTTTAATCACTTTTATCGACTTTTTTTACTGTTTTACTGTTTATGTGTCACTTTTATCGACTTTTTCTTTTTTAAATAGCATTTTCTTTTTAAATGACGACGTTTTTACTGTTTATGAATATTTAAAGAAAAATAATTACTAAACATTTATTAATAAAAAAATGGGTGCTAGTGCACTTATGATCCGCGCTATAGTTTAAATCGTATTTCTAAGTTTAATTAAAGTTTAATGTTTTTTTTGTTCAATTGTAAGGTTAAAGTAGAGAATAAGTACAAAACACCCTCCCCATGTTAAGAATGGCTTAACCTTATAATTGAATAAAAAAAAACATTAAACTTTAATTAAACTTAGAAATACGATTAAAACTATAGCGCGGATCATAAGTGCACTAGCACCCATTTTTTATTAATAAATGTTTAGTAATTATTTTTCTTTTAATATTCATAAACAGTAAAAACGTCGTCATTTAAAAATAAAATGCTATTTAAAAAAAAAAAAAGAAAAGGTCGATAAAAGTGATAAAAAACAAAGGCGATAAATGTCCTTTGCTCATGCGTAGGGAGAAGTCAGTGTTTTTTTTTATGGTGTTCGACAGGGAACTCAAATCGCGACCAGTACCAAATCTTTTTATAATTTTTATTTTTATTAAATAAAAACGCACTCAGAAAGACACCCATTTATTTAAATATCTTTTATTAAAAAAAAAAATCTTGCTCGCGAATATTCGTCAAAAGTTTATATTTAAAAATATTATTTTAAAAATATATTAATTGTCGCTGAAATGTTTTAAAGAATAATTAAATAAATATTGAATTGTCTTAAAAACGCATACAGACCCCCCTCCCTCGTCCCAAAAAAAACACACGGTACATAAAAATCAATCTTGATCGAAAAAATCTGACACAGAAAGACACCCATTTATTTAAATATCTTTTATTTATTAAATACGTTCGTTTTGTTACTTACTTAAAAAAAATGTTTTGTAAATATATATTTTTTCATTTAAATCTTCAAAAGTTTTGTAAATATATTTAAAAAAGAAAATTGTTGGCGAATATTCGAGCATGTTTGCTATTTGACGTGTTTACAAACACCCGACGCCATGTGCTGTGCCAATGTCAAGGTCGAATCACCGGTGTTAGTTGAATTGTGCACTTGTCACCGCCAGGCGGCGGCGTCTGCTACAGAGTATCTATTCTTTACTTGATCCGACTTAATGACGTCAACTTTGACTGCGGGATAGTATTTCATTTACTGCGGGAACGCTTTTTTATTTTTATTTTCCGAAGATGTTGGTGGGGTCCAAATTGAATAGCAATTGTTTGATATATGGAAAATATTTCCACATTGATCAAAGCTGATTGCTTTCGGACATTTCCGGCGATCGCCACCGGAAAAATACAGCCAGATTTAGTGTCGCTTTTATTATATGAAAAAGCCTAATCCACATGTGGCAAGCGACAAATGTTGAATATTTATCTTCCCGAAGTCGAGCAAATTAAATAGACAGGCGAGCTCCGTTGTTAACTCGGAGATATAGCGATTTATATGTGATATAAAAAGTTTTAAGAAGTTGCGAGCTGACTGACCGCTTCTCTGAAAAAAGCCTTTCTTGGACATACACAAAAAGCGAACATACATACACACATTTTCGCTTTTATATATATAGACTAGTGAGGGGTACCCGGCGTTGCCCGGGTGTTTGTAGGTGTGTGTGAAAAAAACCTGAAGCCTTGATGCGCATAGTAAAATGTGAAAAAAAACAGGTGCCCGTGAAAAAAAAAACGAAGTCTTGACGTGCAGTTGGAAAATAGTAAAGTGTGAAAAAAAAAACAGGTGCGCGTTTTTGATTAACGTGACGGCGATAGGTATTCAGCAGTTAGCATTTTGTGCGGAACAGTTTTTAATGAGGTCAATAAATCGTTTTGTTTGTTTTTTAAAACCCGCTCCCTGTTTATTAGGGGGAGCGTCTCGTCTCGAAATGAAAGCTACCGTTTGATAAGACAAAGTCGACATTGACCAAACGTTACTTAGCTCTCTAGAGACCACTGGCTTTCGGCTAGTGGGTATTTATTTGCTCCCCCACCGAGCAAATTAGGCACAAGGCCAATTTTTAATGTGAGGAGTGAAGGGAGGGGGAAGGGAAAAGGGGGACCAGCTCCGGAGAGGTGGGAAATGGGAACTGGTTAAAGGTCAGGTATGTGGGGTTGCCCCCACATCTGGTGTTTGCTTGCAGTATCTGTCGGAACAGTTACTACACTTTGATCTTGTCGCCCGGGCACCGGAGGGCGCGCAGGCCAGTGTGGCCTTTGGCCAGTGGGTATTTATTTGCTCCCCCACCGAGCAAATTAGGCACAAGGCCGATTTTTAATGTGAGGAGTGAAGGGAGGGGGAAGGGAAAAAGGGGACCAGCTCCCGAGAGGTGGGAAATGGGAGCTGGTTAAACGTCAGGCATGTGGGGTTGCCCCCACATCTGGTCTTTGCTAGTCATAGCTTGCAGTATCTGCCGGAACAGATACTACACTTTGATCTTGTCGCCCGGGCTCCGGAGGGCGCGCAGGCCAGTGAGTGATTAGAGTTGAGTTTCGCTTTTTGTTTTTACCGAAAACCGAATGTAACGCGTGCCAATGCGGGAAATGTGGAATAATTAACGTTTGAAAGTCAATAAAATTAAATAGACAGGCGAGCTCCGTGGCTAAGTGTGAGATATTACAATTTATAGATGATATAAAAAGTTTTAAGAAGTTGTGAAGCGAGCGAGCGCTTCTCTGAAAGAAGCCTTTTGTGGACATGGAGGAAAAGCGTACATACATACATACATTTTCGCTTTTATATATATATAGATTAGTGTGCGTATATGCCATTTCTAATCACTTAGTGTTAGCAGTCTTAAAGTCTGTTTCCAATGCATCCATTGCTGCTGCATCGGCTGCTACCTACTGCTTCTGCAAACTAACATTCACCCACTCATTTGGAAGATGACCTTCACTGATTACTTCAGTGTCTACAGCTGAGAACAGTGAAGCTCTGAGAAGTTAAGGATGGAGGGAGAGAGGGGGGGTAAAGAGGAGGCTATTGGCTCAGACTAGAAGCAGGGATGTAATGGCGTGGGGGAGGTCTTTTTACAAAGAGGATTGGAAGGTGAATCCCCTGTTCATGTCTCTTTCTCAGTTAGGATGTCATCTGGATACACAATTTTTTTTGTGAGGTAGATTGTCTTTCTTTTCATACCATGCTCCTTCTTTATCTTGTAGGGCATTTGAAACTGAATCATAGCTCATCTGATAAAGGCGGATGTTATGTTTGTCAAGTGGTGACACTCACAACAGTCATAGACGTTCTTTTAATTGGTTCAGCAAAATTGACAACTTGGTTATAGTCAAGATTATCTGCTCTTTTACACTTACAGTTTCTGTTATCCATTTGACTGGATAATTAGACATGATCAATTGGACAGGAAAGCCATTCTTAACATGAGAAAAGAAAAGACTTATCTGAGTGGAAGATAATCACTAACCAGAAGAGACTATATCTTGCTTGTCACCATCATCTCATCTGCAGAGCAGAAACCGGAAGTCAAAAAGAGTAAACAATCTTGACTATAACTGGCAATTTTTGCTTATCGGTATTGATACTTTTATTCTATGAGGAACATTCTAAAAATAATACCTCCTATTTTTTTTTTTATTACACCTGAATGGATCAGAGGAGATTGCAAATTACATTGTGATGATTACTGAACTTATACATTCATGATCTGAAAGTTTCATCTCTCTGTTGCAGATATTGATGGTGTGAGGCTTTCAGAAAAGCAACTCCTGTCATGGATGTGTGTCAGAAGCATAGATGCATTATTAAATTCCCGGCAAAAAATGCATTGAGAATTGTTGTGACTGTAAAAAATTAATTTTGGAGCACAAAAGATTGTTTGTTTTAATGGTACCACTTGTTTTCATAGCTTTTCAACTTTTTTAGTTAAAAAAAAAAAAAAAAGGGGACTTTACTTTTGGAACGATCTTCGTATCTTTCAAAATTAGTCTGAAGATTGTTAACAAATCATCCAGCATTATTCACACATTTAATACGTAAATTTATACACGCATACATTTATCATTTGTAAAAATACTAGCAGGGAGACCCAACGTTGCCCGGGATCGAATGATGATAAACAAATGTTTCATACTCCCATATTTTTATTGTCATCGAAATTGATGAAATCGCCCATTTTTAATCAAATTAATTGATTGCCTGCTCTAATTGAACACCCATTGTGGAGCACCGGGAGGAAGATTCATATGCTTTCTCGCAATGACTGAGTTCACAATACATTGTAGCTGCATTGTACTGTAAAGAACCTGCTGTTGATTTTATAAAATTCTTTTTTATATATAATGGCTTGAATTAAATTTTAAAATGCAAAAAGTCAAGTATCATGCTTCATTTGTGTTCTAAAGAGAAACATTCATTTCGAAGATGCTCCTGTCATATCAAAGAACCTACTGTTGATTTTATATGTTTGGCCTTTCGGCTTGTGTGGTAATAAAACTTCTCAAATGCACTTCTGATATTAGGCTGTGTATAGCGTTAACTTTGGTCTAAATCAACTGTTCCTTCTGTCATCAAATTATTTCGATTATCGATAATTATTGAAGACATTCCGATACAAAATCTATCTTTAAAACATAGCCCAATCTTATCCAGGCTTTGTGTGAAATTTCATAAAAATCAGCTGAGCTTTTTAAGTCTATAAAGAACGAACTCACGCACACAAAGTTCTTTTTATATAATAGTAGAGATATTAAATATAATTAAGTAATAAGAACAGGAAAAAATAATTTTTTATATAAATTCTAGGCTTAGGAACCTTCTGTATTTCACCCATGCAAAGTTTGTATACAGAAGGCAATAAACTTCTTTTAACCATCTATAAATATAAAAGCGAAAATGTTTGTGTGTGTGTCTGCATTTTCGTGTATGTCCAAGACAGGCTTTTTTCCAAGAACTTTTTATATTGCACCTAAATGATAATACCTACAAGTTAACAACTGGAGTCGCCTGTCTATTTAATTTGTCCTACTTTCAAAAGATAAATATTCAATAATTTTCAATCGCCACATGTGCATTAAGCTTTTTCATATAAAAAAAAGAAGCGAACAGACTCACGCTAAATAAAACACTGTCCCGCACTCAAAGTTGACATCATTAACTCGTCAAAAACGGGCACCTGCCAAGTCGCACGTTTTTTGTTTTTTTTTCACACTTTATTATTTTCCAACTGCGCATCAAGGCTTCGTATTTTTAAAAACAACAAACGATTTTTGTTTTCATTTACCCAAAAACACATACACCTACAAACACCCGGGCAACGCCTGGCACCCACCGCTAGTCTATATATATAAAAGACAAAATGTGTGTGACCATTTTGTGTATGTCTTCAAAAGGCTTTTCTCGCACACAGTTCCGAGGTCGTTACGATAGCTTACAACTGTTTATATGGGTCCTAAATAATAATATGTACGATTTGGGAAAGCACGTCGCATCTAGATTTATTTACGTCGACTTATACACAATTATTGCTATTTTGGCTTCTCGTGTGTTGATTGGGCTATTTAGTATAAATATGTGAAACTAAACTCAAACAACGTCTTCTCGGCATTGTGCCGGGGAAAAACGTCCGGAAGCAATCAGCTTTGATCAATCTTGTATATCAGTCTGGACAATTGGGAGCTGCTTTCCCCTCCCCAACATCTGTTGGGGGAAGAAACAGTGAAATTTGGGTTTGCGTGACTTCTATTTGACCTTCTTAATTAGGTCAAATGGAAGCAGCAGAGTTAACTTTTATTGCGCACGCCTGTTTTTATAGTTAAATAAATAAATTCAAACCTGCTTAATGTTGTATGTCACCGTGGCTCAATGGTTAACGTAGCACGTTTTTTTTTTCACACATTAATTTCCAACTGAAGGGTACGTCTTCGATACTCATACACTCACCTACCAAAACAGTTTTTTTTTTTTTTATTATTTAACCCCCCTCCCCGGAGTTTTGATTTACCTCAATACACCTGGGCATCGCCGGGTACCCCCCCCCCCCCCGCTAGTCTATAATATAAATCTCATCTGTCTGTTTAAATGTATGTTTGTATGTCTGCTTAAAACTTTCAACAGAGGCAACGGATTTTCACGAGATCGGTATCATTTTAAAGCTCGATCCTTCGGGCGACAAATATCGAAAAATTAAAATTAGTTAAAAACATTAATTCCTTCACCTTCATTCCTGGGTACTTTTCTATAGGGAGGAGTCGTTTTTTTTTGTTTTTTTTTTGCCGATATTTTCGAAAGTCATCCCCTCTTTTCGATTGACTAGCCTTAATGTAAACCTACATCACTTCCGGTTTGGCGATGGACGCAGCAACAAACATGTCACTTTTTTTTTTGTTTCACATTCTTTTCCTCCTCAGCAGTATGGGTTCGAGCCTACCTGCTTACTACCACTTTTTTTTTTTTTTGGCTCAACACACCTCTGAACACCTGGCCAACGCTGAACACCAAGGCTAGTAAAATAAAAAGGATTCTACTGCATCCATTAAAATTACAATCCAACTCCAACAACACAACAATACCGTATAAAAAAAAAAAACTTATATATAGCCAATTAAATAAATAAATAATTATAAATATAATTAAATAAATATAGCCAATTTCATAGCAATGAACAAACCGCTATCCTTTCATTCGAACTCTGCATCAAAGAACTGCTAATACAAGCAAGCAAGAACTGTGATAACCTTCTGTGATCAACTATTCAGTCAAGCATATTCTAATCAAGTATAAAAAAATATATAGGAATATTCACAAGAAATATCAAGTACCAACCCTCACCATGTTTTTTTTTAACAATCTACCTACCTCTCAAATAATCGACTACCTGAAAATAAATAAGCTTCTTCCAGTTTCTGTAAATAGAAACCAAAGATACAATTAAATTCAGAACTTATGAAATGACTGTTTTATATGAACCTTGTATGACATGAAATGATTTATAAGGTTGGTGTGCCATAAAAATAAACGCTCCATTATTTAATAAAACCCTACATTTTGTTACAAAACACTAGTATTGTATCCATAAAAAAAAAAAAAGAATTTTTTTTTTATGGGAATCTCTCCAGACAAGGCACGAAGCCACTTGATGTAAGGAACTAAAATAAATTATGTTTCGATGATGGGTGGCCAAAAGTCCATAACTGAATGATTTTATTTTAGTAAATAAAAAAAAAATAATTCTCCTATAAAACATAGCCCAATCTTATGCAGATTGCATATCTTATTTATTTTTTTAAATAGAAATCACTCTAGACAAGGCATTAAGCTACTTGATATAAAGAGCTAATGAAATAAAATAAATACTACATCAAAGTAAAAACAGCCACCAGTAAAAGTAAGAAGGATAGATTTTAACCCAGAAAACAATTTTTCCACCTTTGTCAGAAACATCACCCATTGAATGTGAAAACTAAAGAACAGAGTAAAGGAAGTGAGAGTTATGGGGTTGCAGAAAGTAAACCTATGGTCCACTTTCTATGCTCCTATTCAAAGATCTGATGTGTTGGATCACAATGTAGTATCTAGCTTATTCCAAACAAACCATGGAATGGAAGCTGTTTAAGTACTCCTTTTAGATTTAAATGAAAGTTTTTTTTTTTGTTTTTTATGCATATTTGAATGAGAGTTGGTGTGTGTATATATATATATATATATATATATATATATATATATATATATATATATATAGATTGTTTATTTATTTTTTATTAGCGATTCTGTAGTATTTTTTTCTTCACGCTCCCCAAGCGCTTTTTTTTTTAAGAAAGGAGTTATCTGCCCTTTATTTACATTTTTTTTTTTTGTCACCCCACATTTTTTAGGGCATATTTATTTATTATTTTTTTAATTATTTTTTATTTAAATATTATGTGCATAAAAGTAAGTCATATAGACATGCATGTTTAGGAGTTTACTCCTCATCAGTACATCTAAACTTAGTTGACAAAGATTGAACGCGTCACCGCTCAGTAAGTAGTCTGGTGTTTTACCACGAAACCACGGGGTCCTTATCAATTCTTTAGCTCGATTTTTATCGCTATATCTATCTATCTATCTATATATATATATATATATATATATATATATATATATATATATATATATAAATGACTACTTCATTTAATCACATAAATTAATATATGAAAGTATAATTTTATGCGTAAACTAAGTATTTACTTCAACAGTGCTTAATACATAGGTAGAGCTAAGTAGTAAGTTAGAAAAATATATATGGCAATAAATAATTGCCATATATATTTTTCTAACTTGTATATACTAGCAAAAGTACCCGTCGTTGACTGGGTTCAAAAACAGCCTACAGAAAATGGACTCTGATTTATGAAAGTATGATAGGTTATGAAAAGGAAGGGTTGTAAAGAGATAGCTTCGAATTTGGGGGTATCAAAACCAAAGCAAAATATGATGAAAGTAAAAATAAAATAGATAAACCCCATAATTTATTATACCATACCTGTTCACACTGAAACACTTATCACAATATTCTGTGGATCTATATTAAAAAACCTTGTTAAACTTTGTGACATATTTCCATTCTATGGAGGTCAGGCGCGAACGAACACCCCATAATTTTATTATACCATATTTCTTCAAACTGAAACATAATTATCAAAGTATACTTACAGATAGATATTAAAAGTCTTTATTAAAGTTTGTGCCTATTTCCATTCTATGGAGGCCAGGTGCGAACGCAGACCCCACAATTTTATTATACCATCCCTATTTAAGTTAAAACATACTTATCAAAGTATTATATACATCTATATCAAAAACACTTGTAAACGTTTTTTTTTAATTTTTACATTTTTTATTTCCATAATTTGTGGACCAGGTGCGTACGCAGACCCTACAATTTTAATGAATCGTCATTATTCCAGGTCAAACATACCCATTCCTGTGTCTTGATACATCTATCATTATATGTGATCAGTTTTCTATAATAGTCAACCATATAGGAGCCTATTGGTGACCAGATACACACACAGACGTTCAGCTTTATATTATAGATATATATAATTTCACAGTGCATTTAATGGCTCGTCTAGATAAAACATCATAAAAGATATCACCAGCCTCCTTTCTTTGGGTTTGACAGATGACATTAAAATAAAATATGTATTATATACATTTGAAGCCAAAACAACGCATTATTACAGAATAAACAGACATTTATTTTGTTTGAAATTTGAAATTCATAAATATATTTCGAATATATACTTTATCATAAGTATGACTTTCCTTCTATTTTTTTTTTTTTTTTTGCCATGTTGTTGTTGGAGCAAAGAATCAATAAGTAGAAGTCCGTTTGTTGTTTTTACTGTAGTTTTTTAAATGTCGGAACGGTGCATTGGTAACGCGGAATTCACGTTAAGATTTTTATTTATTAGAGGCGCCTCTAAGGAACAAAAATCTTAAGATGACATTGTTTTGTGATTTCTTCGTTGTGACATATTATAAAGATTCTTTTTGATGTCTTTTACCTGTTTTATTGGATGACATCATCTCTTTGTGATGTCATATGCTTCGGATTTAAATCCCCAACACAGCTTTTCATGGTTAACAACTGATTATCCTTACAATGATATTAAGACTAGCATAAATTCTTGGAAGCAAACGAATGTGGTCATTGCAAGAGACTTACAAGCAAAGGAGTTTTCCAAGGAAGGACTTGGAATGTTTTGTTAAAAAATTTCTCAGATACATATTATGAATTTGTATCTATATATTTATATATTTTTTTATATATTTGGGAAAGCAAGCATTTATTAAGTCGCCTGATGAGGACTTCTGGTTTTAATCAACCATTTGTTTTAGACATTAACATGTCCAGTGTTGCGACCATTTAAATTTGTTTATATTAATAAAAACATATCTTGCTCTTCTTTTATTGAACACTCTTAATAACCTTGTTAAATTTCATTAGTTATCACTAGAGCTATGACAACAGAATATTCTTTTCATTGTTTTGACTCTCGAGTATATATCCAACACAGTTTAGACACAATCAACCGAGAACTACATCACTCTATATAAAAGCATATAAGATAATGGATACACACTCCAGAGTCAAAATAATGAAAAGAATATGTTTTTGTTCTAGCCCTAGTTACCACTCTTGAATATTTTTAACCTGGTGTGTGTGTGTGTGCGTGCGTTATATTTTTTTTAAAGAAGTTTTGAATGCTGCGGGTTACAGCATGATCTTCACCGATACCTTTGGGAAAGGTATTGATCTTCTCTCCAGCCTAGAACTAAATAGTAGAGCTCTCAAACAATGGTGGCTTTGCTTAACCTGACACAATCTCCTTTTGCATTGTGTTCTGCAGTCCTGAACATGCTGCCTCAGAATTGTGTGCATGAAAATATATCACGTTCACATTTTCAGAGTTCTGTATTTGCTATGGTGATATTCCTAAGTTTTATGCATTCTCTAATTAGCTTAGTAGCCTCTGTCTATTACTAACGGTTTTATAACCATGGCTTCAAATAAAAAAAAAATTCAGTCATCCTGGACTCCTTGGACCTAACCCGATGCTAGGACTAGTACTACCATATCAGGCTGTCTCAAGATATCGGCTTCCTGATTTAAAATGCACCAAACATTGATGTTATTTTTCTTTCTCTCTCTCTCTCTTGCACCCTTTTTCTCTCTCTCTCTCTCTTGCACCCTTTTTCTCTCTCTCTCTCTCTCTCTTGCACCCTTTTTCTCTCTCTCTCTCTCTCTCTTGCACCCCTTTTCTCTCTCTCTCTCTCTTGCACCCCTTTTCTCTCTCCCACTTGCTCCCTTTCTCTCTATCTTGCTCTCTTTCTCTCTCTCGCTCCTTTGTTCTTACCTTCTTTCTCTCGCTCTCTTTTTCTCTCTCTCGCTTCCTTTTTCTCTCTCTCGCTTACTTTTTCTCTCTCTCGCTCCCTTTTTCTCTCTCTCTCTTGCTCCTTTTTTCTCACTCTCTTTCATGCTCCTTTTTTCTCTCTCTCCTTCTTTTCTCTCTCTCTCCTTTTCTCTCGCGCTCCTTTTTTCCTCTCTCTCGTGCTCCTTTTTTTCTCTCTCTCCTCTCTCTCTTGCTCCTTTTTCTCTCTCTCTTGCTCCTTTTTCTCTCTCTCTTGCTCCTTTTTCCTTCTATTTTTCTCGCTTGCTCGTTTTTCCTTCTCTTTTTCTCGCTTGCTCCTTTTTCCTTCTCTTTTTCTCGCTTGCTCCTTTTTCCTTCTCTTTTTCTCGCTTGCTCCTTTTTCCTTCTCTTTTTCTCGCTTGCTCCTTTTTCCTTCTCTTTTTCTCGCTTGCTCCTTTTTCCTTCTCTTTTTCTTGCTTGCTCCTTTTTCCTTCTCTTTTTCTCGCGCGCTCCTTTTTCCTTTTCTTTTTCTCGCGCGCTCCTTTTTCCTTCTCTTTTTCTTGCTTGCTCCTTTTCCCTTCTCTTTTTCTCGCGCGCTCCTTTTTCCTTCTCTTTTTCTTGCTTGCTCCTTTTTCCTTCTCTTTTTCTTGCTTGCTCCTTTTTCCTTCTCTTTTTCTCGCGCGCTCCTTTTTCCTTCTCTTTTTCTTGCTTGCTCCTTTTTCTCTCTCTCTCTCGCGCACTTCCTTTTTTCTCTCTTTCTTTCGCATTTCTTTTTTCTCTCTTTCTTTCGCATTTCTTTTTTTTCTCTTTCTTTCGCATTTCTTTTTTCTCTCTCTCTTTCGCGCTTCCTTTTTCTCTCTCTCTTTCGCGCTTCCTTTTTCTCTCTCTCGTGCTCCCTGTTTCTTTTTTTTCGCGCTTCCTTTTTCTTTTTTTTTCTCGCTCCCTTTCTCTCTCTCTCTCTATTTTATTCCCTTTGTCTATCTCTGTTCATTTCTCTTTCACTTTTTCTCTCTCTTGATACTTCTTATACTCTTTCTTTCTCACTTTCTACATCTCTCTAGTTTTCTCAACCGATGGTAGCAAATCTAACCGAAATAAAATATTCTATTTAAAAATGTTTATTGAAAGAAAATTATTTTCTTGTCGTCAACATTTCTGAACATACAAATCTGGTTTATTTTGATTCTTTGCATAAAAGAAGTATTTCTATATGGTCTGCTCCAATCAAAACTGATTCCAATAGTTTATAAGTGTGTCTTGTGTACTTTCTGAAATCATTTTGGTCATACCCACACAGGCAGAATATCCGATTTTCTTTGATATAAAGGTAATGTTCAAAATAATGATAAATAATAACACATATGAATCATTTAGTATATCTTGAGAGAAACTCTTCATGTCAATATTATTTTTCAACACTTCATTTCATTTTTCACATCATCTTCAATGTAACACCCATTTTACATACTGGTATGTGCTGGATGTTTTTTAGAAATTGATTTTCAAACTAATCTATCTTTGGCCAGGTGTTTAGTTTATGTTGAGCAACATGCGGGCGAGCGTTGTCATGGAGGAGAATTGGTCCCTTCATATTGACCAATCTCTGGCACATACGTTGGAGTTTCTGGTACATTTTCAATTTGTTGGCAGTACTTTTCTGCCGTAATCATTTTGCCATGATTCAAGAAGCTGTGATGAATGAGACCGGCCACAGACAACCAAACAGTCACTGTAACCTTTTTTTTTTTTTTTTTTTTTTTTTTTTTTGGCTTCAGGAAGTGTTGTAGAGCTTCTCCGGCATCCAACCAATTCCAAATGTCACTGGTTGCCATAGAGAATTCACTTTTCATCACACATCACAATCCGCTCGAGAAATGAGTTGTTTTTGTTGCACTGAAGGAGCATAGAAGACACCTCAAAACAATGATTTTTTTTTGATTATCGTTCAATTTATGCGGCACCCATTCATCCAACTTTTTTGACTTCCCTTTAAATAGCGAACGAATGTTGATTGGTCGGTCTTGAGTTCAACAGCAACTTCTTGTGTGCTTTTGTGAGGATCGGTTCCAATTAAGGCTTTCAAATGTTTATCAACCACAGTTGGCCGGCCATGATTGTCTTCATCTTCGAAGCTCTCATCACCATTGCAAAATTTCTTGAACCACCGTTGTGCAACACATTCGTTTGGTTCTTGGGCCAAACGCATCATTGATATCAGGAGCTGTCTCGGCAGCTTTTCAGCCTAGTTTGAACTGGAACAAGAAAATTGTGTGGATTTTAATTTTGTCCATGCTGTTGAAAGGCCTACAAAAAAATGAATGAAGAGATTGAGAATGGTAATGAATAACACGATTCGATAGAGCGAAAAACATGCTTCAAAATGATATATAACATGGCTATATATATATATCAATGAATTCATTCAGAAATCACAAATGAAAGTAACATATGTGAGGAAACGATATTGTTTTCGCACCAACCTAATAACTCTTGCTTCCTTTATTTTGTCCTTTAGTCCTTACATTCCAGTAGGGGGAAGAATAGTTTGTTTTTTTCTTTGAGTCAGAATCTATCGATCTAACACTTCTTGTTTGCTAGTTTTGACCTTGAAGTAGTTTGGGTTTTTTTTAGTTCCTTACATGAAATATCTTAGAGTTCCATGAAAAATAAATAATTGAAATAACAATTTCAAAAAGTTTTACAATTTTTAATTGAAACAAATAAATTTCTGACATGTCACATTTGTGTTTTTTCTTTTGAAAATATTTTAGGTTAAAAAATATGCCATACTAACAGGGCATAAAATATGTTTAATTATGATATTTTAATCTGTCCAAATTTTGTATATATTATTATAAAGTTGTGATTTTTTTTTTACATGGGGGTCACCACTTATCAAGGCCCGAAGGCCACTCAGGGATAAGGGTTATTGCGTGTACAGTAATCAATGAGATAGTATTGTAGTAATTATTAGTAGTGGGGGTTTTGCTAGAGTGTCTTACTTAAGGGGGCAGTTTGTCAGGAGTTTGTTTATGTTGGACTTGAAGGCGTCCAAGTTGTAGTCAGGTGGGAAACAGGCAAGCGGCAGAGAGTTCCACTGGCGTGCAGTTCTAAGAAAGAAGCTTTGCTCATGGTATCTACATTTGGATTTTGGCACAGATAAAGAGTGGGGAAAATTATTTCAAAAGTAAAAAAAAAAAAGTATTTAGGTGCCATAAGCTAGAATCAAAACCGAAACTGTAGCACTCAAAGCTGGTGACGTTACCACTGTACCAACGTGACATGCATATAGAGTGATTAAAAATTGAAACTAAGATGAATGTACAAAATGTCTAACGATTTTTTTTTCAATTTTGACTCATTTTTGACCCCTTAAAAACAATTTTAACCGGCTAAAGACCCATAAAAGAATGACCTTTAAAAAATCCAATCATTTGAAGCCCCTAACGCCACTCTGCCACTTTTAATTTTCGAGGAGATAGTTTGGAAATATGGAGAAAGTCAGACAGCTGCTTATGTATTAGATTTCTTATTTATTATTATTTATTTTTTTTACATTTGAAACTGTTCAATTATAAAATTGTTCAGAAAAAGATTTAGTTAAATTTAGTTATGACCTCGTATTGTATGTTTTTTTTTTTGTTTTTTTTTTCTTGAAAATATTTTATGTTAAAAATATGGCAAATTATCTTTTGTATTTCTGTTTTCATTTGAAAATACAAAAGGTTCAATGATAAATAGATTTCTTATATTTCCTAAAAAGGCAATTGAATGTTTTTCTATACTTTACGTTGAACCTGTCCTTACTAGTAAGAAAAACATTGGTAGAATTTAATTTTATTCAAATTTGAAAGTCTGTTTATGGTGACATAGAACAAAAAGCAAACATTGAATACCTCACGATTTAAAGAATTTTTTTTATTAAAACCGTTCATCTCTAATTATAAATGTGTTGTGTTTCTCAGTTTAGGGATGCAAGTGTAAACAAAGCCCTATAACAAGATCAAACACCAAAACTTTTCATAAGTAAAATTATATTAACAATCCAATGGTGATAGTCATTTTGTATTAGTTTTTTTTTCTTTTTCTTGTCAATAATATCGTGGGCATCTGTATTTACACCAGATATCCATAAACAATTTTTTAAACTTTATTTATGACAATTAAATTCATAAAAAATAAATATGGTAATACAGAATTCAGGGCTGAGAACAAAAGTACAGAGAGGTCTTCATTCGTTCTTGGGTAGCACTGAAGGTGCCTGTTAATCTAGAATATTTGTGTAAACTAGCAGGACCTGTGGAAATTCCACAGGGGACTAATTCATATGTAATATATTGATGTTGGCATTCTGTGGATGTTCAGCGTAAATGGAGACACCCTGATATTATTGTAGCTCTTTTGTTAAAACTGCAAAAGTATTTATTTAAGCTAGCAGGGACGCCTTAAATATGATATTTTAATTTATGCAGATTTTGTATATATTATTATAGTCAGTTTTCTGTTGGTTCTTATATATCATAAAGTTGTGATTTCAAAAATAAAAAGAAAAATATATCCGTATGACTTAGGTGCATCAGCTTAAACCGAAACCAAAACTTATGAAGAAAAAAAATATATAATTGAGTTCCTTTACGTATAATTGAAACAAACAAAAACTTATGAAGAATTCTTGGTAAAATTATTTATTAGTAAAAATGGAAAGTCATAACAATTAAACGACAGTCACTCGGAAGAAAAAAGATGTTAGCGTGACACACAAAATAACACGCATGCTATCGTATCAATATATAGATTATGAAAATGGTTGAAATATTATGAACTTTCTAGATGGCATTGATAGAGGAATATACAGCCAAGAAATTATTAATCCAATTTTGAAAAGTCTGATACAAAAGAATTTTTGATGCATTTGCGCACAATTTAGCAACTGTTTTATGAGATAGAATATTAAATTTTATCATTTGATAAACAATGTCACATCTATTTTCAAAGCAGTGGATTTTGACTTTTTGGCCTTTAAGGTCATCAGTACTTTCTCATATTTTTATGTAACAAAAAATAAAATTTCATGAGCAAAGATTCTTTCTTAGAGTTGCCTGTCTGTGGATCACAATAGCACAGGGCAAGTCCAACATAACAAGCTGTCTTCGTAAATAATCAATTTCTATCCAATTTCCATCATTACGAATTATCACAGCATTCTGTCATTAGCTATTGTTCTTGAGTGGATTCTAGGCCTTGATAAGCGGTGACTCCCTTGAAAAACAAATCTGTTGCACCTATTTTCAAACCAATGGCTCTTGACTTTTTAGTTTTAAAGTGAACCAGAAGGTCACCAGTACTTTCTAGTATTTGTATGTAACAAAAATAAATTTTTTTTTATTTTTATTATTGGAATTCTTTTGTAGATGATTAATTTTTATTTATTTATGGCTATTATATTCATTTTCTAGTTGTTGTTTCATAACGTGGTGGCCAACTATTCCTTTGGCCTTCATTAGGTGGTAAATCACGATGGGAAAACGTAAACCATCAACTAGAAAATGAGGATAACAGTTCGCAAATAAATAAATAAATTACTCATCTCAGTAATAAAAATAATATACCATCCGGCATGGACCCGATAAGAATGAAAAAAAAAACTTGGATATATAAGACCAAAAAAAATCCAACCTTGATCACCCTTCAGGACCTGTGGTGTAGTAGATAGACGTTGAATCTCTACTGATCCAGGTGAGCATTGTCTGAAAATAGTGGTTTTAATCCTACTCAAAGCCAGCCAGAGGCTTATTTGGCCGAAACGTGGTGAGAGACAACAAGAACGATGGAAGGTAGTAATTACTGAGGATACAGTCAAGAGACTCAGCATTTCTATCCAATTGCGGTTTGCCACTTGACAAAGGCCAGAGGCATAGTTGGCCGAAACGTGAAACAACTAAAAGATGAGGATAATAGTCTGCAAATACATAAATAAATAAAAAAATGTAATTGAAAATAACGTTCTGGAAACGTGTCTGTCTTACCATCCACACAAATTAAAAACTTTTATTTTTTTAAGTTATTTTAATCTGAAGATGTGTAAAAACTTGGAAAAAATGTGAAATCTTTTGCTTTAGAGTTCGTAGCGACAAAGTTTTCTCTTTTGGTGTCCAAAATGAAAATGCTTCAACTCGTTTTTGTGTATGTAACTTGCTTGAATTAATGAAAACATTTTTAACCAATCGGATGCATTTCTTTGAATTTATCAAACTCGTTGTTTTGGTCCACAACGACTGCATAAAAAGCCAGATTTTTCCTTGAATAAAAAGTTTATGCCAAAGTCCACAACCGCTAATATCTGCTTTCCTCCAGCTTCTCTTGTCCCTCCGTTGAGTATCTGAGGGAAGATTACGATGCATTTCTAAAGTTACGCCCGCACATATGGTTATAAGGATACACACTCTGATGCAAACGCATACACACAGCGCATTAACCATCAAGCAATGGTTATTGACATTTTATTAATCCCTTGACGAGAGAGGGATTGGACCTACGAACTCTCTTTCATTCATTTGTTTGCACTTTTCTATCAATAATCTTGCCCTGGATTTTTTAAAAATTTTGCACAAACATTAGTCATGGTGAAAGTAAAGCTAGTTCTTTAGGTCATCAGAAAGTCATCAGTACTTTCTAGTATTTTATATAACAAAAATGAATATTATTCTAAACAATGTTCGGGAAAAGCGTCTCCCTTACAACCTGTACATATTAAAAACTTTTATTCTGAAGATGTGTAAAAGCTGAAAATCGTTTGCTTTAGAATTGGTGTCACAAGTTTTGAAGAACGTAAAAATATCAGGTTGTGTTTAAAAAAAAAAAAAATGGCTGACTGTTGATTTAAATAGTGAATCTAAAAGTAGAATTTCAAGTGTCTCATAGTTAATGATGCAGACATCCGTGCTTGTTGCACACGCCCAAGTTTTTAAGAAATGAGACTCCGATCGACTAATTTATAGGTCATGAAAATTAGAGGAATTCTTAGCCATTGTCTGAATTTATGTTTCTTGAAGTAATGTGTTGCTAGCTGTACAAAAAAAAGAGAAAATAGATGTGATACATTAGAAATTATGAATGAATTTCTACTACAACACGTCTATACATCTGTTTTTGAAAATCCAATTTCTTGTCTCCATAGTTTATAAATTATTTTTTCCTAACCGTTTACCTTAATATTTTGATTTTTTATCCAGAAAGTTTCGCTACATGCTTGAAAACAAAATTACACCGCTTATAGTTTTTGGTCTGTTTTTCATTTGTCAGGAACAGCATGCCATTCTCAACTCTTGTCTGATCTGCCCATCTCTTTTATGGCTGTCCTCTTGAGCTTTTGTCTTTCTTGAATTCTTTTTGATGTGATTTCTTTGCATAGCTGAAGTCTGATAGCTGGGAAGCATGTCCAAACCACAATAATCTCACGTATCTGAATTTTTGAGATGAGGATTGATTATTCATATTATTTGAATTCTTCAGACTACTGTTCTCATCTTGAGTGTCATTACATAGGATCTCTATCCAGCCATAGTTGACAGAATGAGAGCATACTACTTCCATGAAGTAAATAAAGGGTTCTGTTCGAAATTCCATGCACATTCCTAGAGTTCAACAAGATACACCTGAAGAACAAGTCACATTGACTGAAACATTGTGAAAATGACACTCAAGATGAGAACAGTAGTTCAAAGAATCCAAATAACACGATAATCTTGTTTTTTGAATTAATGCTGTTGATGGATCTGTTAATAATAATCAGCCTCTATCTGATATTTGCATTTCTTTGTCTATTTTGCAAAGTTACTTTAATAAGATTTTTTAGGCACGGAAATGTTCAATAATTCACTGTATTTCTTTTTGCACTAATCTTTTTGTTTGCATTTCTGCTTATCTTTTTTTTAACAAATGAATACTACAGGAGTCATTCCAAAAGTAAAGCCTCCCTTTATTTTCTTTTTTTTTTAATTCAAAAAGTTTAAGAGTTATAGAAGGCGGGAATGGGACTATTTAAAATGAGCCACTTTTTGTTCCAGAGTTTATTTTTCTATATAGTCAC
This sequence comes from Euprymna scolopes, assembly GCF_053919585.1. NCBI lineage: Eukaryota > Metazoa > Mollusca > Cephalopoda > Sepiida > Sepiolidae > Euprymna > Euprymna scolopes. The sequence continues at coordinate 154,155,013 of NC_136488.1, forward strand.
CACCATTCTCAATTCACTTTTTGCCAGGAATTCAATGTATCTCTGCTTTTGATGCATATTCATAAGGGTTGCTTTCTTAGAGTTGCACACCGCCAATATCTGCAATAGAGATGAAACTTTCAGGTCATAAATGCATAAGTTCAGTCATCATAACAATGTAATTTGCAATTCCCTCTGATCAGTTGAAGCAGAATAAAAAAATAGGAGGCATTACTTTTGGAACGTCCATCGTATGTTTCAGAATTTTTTTAGACGAGGATTAATAATTTGAATCATCCATACTATTGTTCTTATTTTTGTTTTCATAATCTTTTGGCCGATGTAACTTTCAACAACTCAAATTCAGTTTTGTATAAAATATTGACTATGGATTAAAAAAATTGCAGGAATAGTCCAAAAATTTTCCAAATCTCTGAAAATTGTATTTTTTTTTTTTTTTTTATATCAAATCTAATTTATAAAACTCACTATGTCTATCTTCATTTTTTAAAAGTGCATATCCTCCAAGACGCAATGCCGTAGAGCGGCTTAAAGCAGGTCAAATGATTGCATTTTTTGTGGGCCATTCTTTTATGGGTTTTTAGCTGGTAAAAATAGCTGAAATGGGTTCAAAATTGGAACTTGGCAGGCGTAGGTCGACTAAATGGGTTTTTTTGTAAACATGTACAAATATATACCTTTATATGTTAAAATCAGTCCATTTTTAACTATTTATTATCCATTTGATAGCTCCAACGGTAACGACTAAGGCTAGAGTGCTATGTTTTGGTTTAGATTCTAACTGATGGCACGCAGCCATTTTTTTTTTTTTTTTTTTTTTACTTTGGAATTTGTTAACTTAAATGGAACGGCTCATCCCAAATTTTTTATTCAAGGAAAAATCTGGCTTTTTATGCAGTCATTGTGGATCATCCCAGAGTTCGACAAGATACACCTAAAGATGTATCTTCTGGTGTATCTTGTCAAACTCTTGGACAAGTCATTCCACTTAAGTTAACAAATTTACCGAATTTCCATTAGTAACAATTGTTATATTGTCCAATTGACTATTATACACTCTTTAACCCTTATCCTCTGGGCATTGATAAGTGGTGATGCCTATGTAAAAAAAAAAATGACTACTATATATTAATATATAATAATTGATAGAGAATTGACTCTAATGAATATGCATAATTTAAAATATCATATTTAAGCATATTTTACAACCAGGCAACACTGGGCGTCTAGTTAGTAAATAATAAGAGTGATTACAAAATATTTTCCTGTCATCCAATTTTATATTAGACCATCCATGACATTTTGGATGAGTTTTTGCTATATATATATATATATATATTAATAAATATGTAGAAAAAAAGTGAACCTTTGGTTTACTTTAAGCAACCTTGTAACTTTTGTGACCTTATTTTGTCCTTTAGTCCTCACATTCCATGAGCGATGTTTCTGGTAAAGGAGGAAAAATTGCTGTTTTCTGTGTAGGAATCCATCTAACACTTATCATTGACTAGTTTTTGATCTTGAAGTGGCTTCTTTTTTTTTTTAACTCTTAACATCAAGTGGCTTCATGCCTTGTCCGAAGCGATTTCTATATAAAAAAGTATTTGAAAATTCCAAGTTGTGGCTGCTACTGATGTTGTTATTGAACAGCAGCATTCATTTCTTATAAATCAGTTGATTATTGTTGGCATATGTTTCCCAGATATCTTTTAACTCAGAATTCTTTCTGAAAGACATCAGGTATTTACGAGAGGGACCACGTGAAAGTTGCCAACATCCCAAGTGAAAATATTTTGGTGGAATGAACTGGGTTTGAACTTGGCACACCCAGGTTGTCAGCCAATGTCATTAAACACTTAGCCACAATCACCTGCCTGTGGCTGCTGTTTGGCAAGTACCATTCATCCTTTATGACATCATCCATTAGTCAATTTTTTTCTTCTTGATAATAACCATTAAATATGTATGGTGAACAAGTGAGCAAAATTCATAGTATGCTATACCACCTGTGACTCATTGGGTCAGTATTTGTTATATACATTATTAAATATCTCCCTCTCCTCCTCTACACAAAAACGTTGGTACATTGTATATTAGTGCCTTGAACCAATTGTGATGAAAAGTAGATTCTAAGAAAATCAAGAATTTGAAGAAAGACTTGGAATCTGGGTTTAAATATCTTTATTTTATTTAGCTTAGTTTTTTAGTTTTTAATTATGCTTACAACTGTGAAAGTTGTGATGTTTATTTTTAAAACTTTGGTTCAGTTTTATTTTTGTGTGTATTTTTTTTTTTCCGAGATACAAGCGAAAAGAAGAAAATATTTTTTTCTTTAAATTTTTTTTTAGATTTTCTTGGTTGAAAATTTGAAGAAAAAAGAATAATACATTGTCCTTTTTTTTATCATTTTATTTTTATTTCATTGTCATTTCGTTTTTGTTTTGATTATCCATTTTTTTCTTTTACTTAATTATTGCAAATATTCAAGATGACTTTATTTTATACGCAATTAATTTGACATAAAATATTACAATTCTAATAGGTTTAATATAACATCCCAGAAATTGCTTGCAAAAAGCTGTAAGTAAATGGGCTGAGGTTCTGCCAAAAATTAGCATCAGCCAAGGCTGAAGGGCTGTCATCTGTTAACTGTAAAACCCTCATGTTTTCTCTTTCTTCTTTTTTTTTTTTGTTTTGTTTTGTTTTGTTTACTCCTTCTTTCTATTACTTCGGACCAGGATCAAAGTGTAGTATCTGTTCTTCAGATGCTGCACTACACTTTTTGGTCTCGGTTAATGGAGGAGAAATCCTTTATGACTGATACATTTTTTTATTTTTGTTACTGACCAGAGTGCCCCTTTTTGGGGAGCTGGGTTCCCCCCACATTAAAACCGACCTCATGTCTAATTCTGCCCTCGTGGGGAGGCAAGTTAATATATTCTTTCTCTTACTTCTATTATGCGGCTTTGAAACAAACAAAAATGTTCACGGCTGCACAGCGTTGCTTGGTTGTAAAATATATTGATATGATATTTTACTTCATATATTGATATATGATATTTTGATTTATGCAAAGTTCGTATTATGGAGCCAATTCTGTACTGATTATTTTATTGTACACAATGTATAGTAGTGATTTAAAAAATTTTACAAAAGAATATCATTTGGGTGCTATCAGCTAGAATCAAAAGCAAAACATTTAGCTCTCCAGCGGTATTTGATTCAATAGGAATAAGGATAGATGGATATCACAACTTTAAAAATAACGTTGTTAAACGTATAAAAATGCCTAGCGGATACAAATTAAGATGGCCAAGTTCTGATTTTTAAATTTTGACCCCTTAGCAGACATTTTTATTTTGTTTCCGGTTAAAAACCAAATCAAATTTATTCCACAGTTCCAAATACCCCACATATCAAGTTTAAAGTTTATAGACCAAAAATTGACAGAGTAGTTTGGTAGAAACCATTCAGCAGACACACAAAGGTCACTATTTTATTTTTATACACTAGTGGGACCTGTGGAAATTCCACAGGGGACTAATTCATATGTAATATATTGATATTGACATTATGTAGATGTTCAGTGTAAATAGAGATACTCTGATATTATTGTAGCTCTTTTGTTAAAACTGCAAAAGTATTTATCTAAGCTAGCAGGGACGCCCGGTGTAGCCAGGTCGTAAAGTATGCTTAAATATGATATTTTAATTCTTGCAGATTTCATATATATTATTATAGAGTTAATGTTCTATCCATTTTTATGTATTATAAAGTTGCGATTTCAAAAATAAAAAAATATATATCCATATGACTTGGGTGCATCAGCTTGAACCAAAACCAAAACTTATGAATAATTCTTCGTAAAATTATTCATAAAAAAAATGAAAGTCCATAACAATTAAACGACAGTCACCCAGATGAAAACGTAACACACAAATTAAATAACACACGCTATCCTATATATATATATATATATATATATATATACTAGCAGGAGTGCCCGGCATTGCCTGACGTCTTACCCCTACTCTATGATGCAACCGGAAGTGTGAAGCTTTTAAATTTAAGGTAGTCAATCAAAAAGATGACTTGCGGAAATGGTATTGCTTTTAAACCTCCCACTAAGGTCGTTTTTAATGTGAGGGAAAAGCAGTCCTCCCCAAAAAGGGGGCACTCTAGCAGTATCCAAATAAATAGTAATTGTCTCAGTATGAAGGATTTCCTCTACATTGACCAAGGACCAATTACAGAACAGATACTATCCGGACGAAGGCCGGGAGATGGCGTCAGCGTTTGATTAGTTTCATTTTATTTATACAAAAAAGACAAACAAACACTTGAAACGAGGAAATCTTTTAAAACTCGATCAAAAAAAAAAAAGATAGACAATATCCGTTTACGAATCTTAGATATTACGACGTAGGAAATCTACAGACAACGTCCGTTCACAAATAGTAGATATTACAATCTAGGGAGTATATAAAAAGTTATAAAATATAGTACCCCCCCCCCCAGACAGACCCCGGCAAAAAAAGCATTTGCTGGACATACAAAAACACGCGCAGCCTTTTTGTCTTTTATATATATAGACTAGCGGGGGTGTCCGGCATTGCTTGGGTGTTTTGAAGGTGTAAAAGAAAAAAAGAAAAGTTTTGGTAGGAAGGTAGACTCGAACCCAAGACGCAAAGGTGGAAAAGGGGGGGGGCTGGCATCTTACTCACTCGGCCATGAAGCGAGAGGAATGGAAAGCATTTTAATTTAGTGATTAAAAACTTAATTGACAGGTGCGTGAACTTAATAAGGTCAAACATCACGCCATATGGGAAAACTTAACTTTGGCTGCAAGCCAGTGTCTGCGTTTCCCACAAGATTTTGGTCCAAATGAGTAGCAGTTGTCAGATATAAGGAGTTTCCCCTGCATTGATCAAACCTCATTGCTTTTATGGACGTCTGTCACGAGAGCTGTGTTTATGCTACAGATTCAGTTTTGCTTTTATACTGAAAATCCAAATAAACATGCATAGACCAAGAAATATTGTGAAAATAGCGTGTAAAAGTCGCCCGAATTAAAAGATACACATGAGCTTGTTTTGTAAATCGTAGATATTATAATTTAGGTACCATATAAAAGGTTCTAAGAAACAGTAACCGCTTTGAGCGCTCCCCCCTCCAAAAGCCTTTGCCAGACATAAACAAAAAATGCACACACACACACAAACATATTTTCGCTTTTATGTTATAGATTATTCCATTAAAGATCTCCTTTACTTTTCAAACACTGAGTTAGTAAAGAAGTTGAGAACATTATTTCCTTCTACTTCAATTGATCATTTTAAAATGTTTTACAATATATCTTTTTTGTCTCTTGATCTTACTGGATTCCAGGACAAGAATTCATTGAGTTTAGGGGAGTATTTAATAAGGCTGAGGAAAATCTGGGAAGAAATAATAATACATTTTCAAGAAAGAGGGATAAATAAAGGATGCCCTTTTCTCTTCCCTGGAACCTCTTTCCCACAAAAGAGACATATCGAGTCTGTCTCTGCTTTATTGCTATTTTCATGGCAAGTGCTCGTCTGAGCTCCAATCTATGGTTCCCCCTGGCCTGACTTTCACAAAAAACACTCGTCTATCTTAAACCACTATCAATAATTTCCCCCACTCTTTGTCTATGCCTAAACCTAAACGTAGATTCCATGAGCAAAGCGTCTTTCTTAGAACTTCACGCCTGTAGAACTGTCTTCCGTTTTCCTGGTTTCCAACTGAGTACGATATGGTTGTCTTAAAGTCCAACGTGAACAAATTCTTGATAAGCCATCCCCTTAAGTAATCCAATTTACCAAATTTTCTATTACTAACGATGACTGACATGTTCCCCTTGACCACTGTACACTCAGTAACCCTTATCCTCTAGTGGCGTCTGGGCCTTGATAAGTGGTGGCTCCCTTGTAAAACACAAAAAAAAGAAGTAAAAAAAAAAACCTTTGTTTGGAAGTTCAATTTCTAAAAGCTGTCAAGCACATGCCAGCATATAAAACAGATGTTAAACCAACAATAATGAAGATGAAGAACCCTTAATAACAGGAAATTTTATGGAATTTATAACTTTTCATAATATAAAATAATGCACTGGGAGGGGGGATATTATAAAAATGGTACAATATTTTTCACTAAATATTTATTTAAAAAAAATAGGACTAATGCTTGTTTTTTTTTTTTTGTTTTTTAAGTGTATATTGCATTTCTTTTTTTTTTTTGTTTTTTTCTTTTTAATCTAAGACCTATATGTCATATTTTAAAATTTATTTTTTCATCCAGCCTCAATTATTTTTTGACTTATAACATGTTAAGGTAAAACCAGTCGACTTTAGCATATGTTTATGAAGTGTTACTTTAAGAAAAAAATAAATGAGAAAGAATGTTTAATTCACCAGAAAGTTTTGATAAATTGTTATTGTAAGTCGATTGCAACATTAAGTTGGATTTAACTTTACTTAGTCTTTTAAGCTTCAAGGTCATTTCTTAGCATCATTCTCTTTTTCTTCTTTTTATATTATATTTTTTTTTTTTCCAAAGGTTGATATCATCAGTGCTGAGAAGTACAACCTTTAAAACTAACCTCTTTCTTGTGAGAAGATGTTTTCATTTTGTTTATTTGTCTTTCTCTTTTCTTTTAATAGGATGAGTGCCTCAACCCCTCAGACTGAAAGCACTATAATGACTCGCTCGAAAGGTAATCCTTTTTCTTTCTCTACTTTTTCTTTCTCTACTATTATACTTTGCAAAAGCTTGTGCTATGTGCATAAACAAAAGAAAAGAAATTGATTTTATAATTAAATACACACAATTAATCTCTGAACTCCCATATTGGTGTTTTTTTTTTTTTTTGTAAACTAGAAAACATCCCATTTTGACAAAAATATTTGTAGATTGAAAGAAATGATTTATACTTAATGGTAATAAGAACAAGCTAGATGTGCATACGTTGATGTTAGCAAAAAGATATTCTCTCTGCTGTTTTAAAAGTAATTTTTCATGTAGAGTTTACATGTGTGCTAAGACAAAGAAGCATTATTTAAGAACATCTGGAATGTGTTGTACTAAGGTGAGAATGTTCAGGTTTTCATAAAAGTTGCATTATTCAATCAATTTTTATCCAAAAATACATTTTTTGATAAAGGACAAAGAACCATCCAAAATATTAAAAAATATAACATATATAGTTTACACACTTTCATGTAAGGCTATTTTTTATTTGTCAAATATGAAAAAGACAAGTTTTTGCTGACATGGGGTGGGGTGGGGGGTTTTAAAAGAATAAGAATAAGATCAATTCTTTAAGAGGAGACTTATCGGGATAATGCAAAGCTCAACAAATTGTTTTGGAGCTTATATAGAGTATCAATAAAATAAGAAAATCACGATATAAAAATATATACTGATGTATACAGATTTATTCATTTATTAAATAAGGATGATACATTAATTAGGGGCGTAGGATAAGTAAAACTCTATATACCATGGTATTTTGAAACCTAATGCTTTTCATCAGAAGAGCAGAGAAGATGCTAGGTAACATAATGAGGATGAAACATCTAGCGATAGTTACATTCGGAGCGAAATAATCGTGCAGTGAGAGATAAACTATTGAGACTGTTTGAGAAGGGAAAGGGAGAACTAAAGTGATCTCTGTGATCTAGGAGGAATATAGCTTTTATTAAATAATGAAGGTAGGTGTATAGCATATCTGCCATGGTAGGTTTGATATATGCGTTCTCTGGAATAATATAGGGTAAGTGATTGAAAGGCTTCGAAATACCATGGTATAAAGAGTTTTATTTATCCTATACCCCTAATTAATGTATCATCGTTATTCAATAAATAAATAAATCTGTGTGCATCAGTATATATTTTTATATTGTCTTATTTTATTAATGCACACTCTGTGTGTGCGTGTGTATATATAAGCCTGAAGAGTCTTTGAGTGGATGAAACGCGGAATATTCAGTGTAGTTTAATCGCCATATATATTTTGTAACTTACTAACTAGCTCTACCTACGTATTGAGCACTTTGAGGTAAATACTTAAAGTTTACGCATAAATTTATACTTTCGTATATTAATTTTATGTGAGTAAATGAAGTAGTTATATATATAAGATTGTAGCCAGCAACAATTGTTGATTTTTAAGATTTTTAAATATTTTTATAATGTGTTTCAAGCCTTATTTAGCTCTCTTCAGATATTGTTTAGTTAAGTTTTTTTAGTTAGAAGTTTGTTTTTTGGTGAAAAGTTTATGGGATTTCTTTTTGGAGATCATTTTAGTTCGACTAGAACGATTGTGCTTTCGAAAAATATGTGGATGTGAGACTGGATGTCTCCAGTGAGATTGGTTAAGAGTTCATTCAGTCAGTGTGAAATTCATTTGGTGGATGAGATGTGCTAAGTCTATTTGGTGAATATTATGATTTTTTTTTCCTTTTTATGTGTGTGTATGTCAGTGCATGCATGCATGTGTGTATATGATGATTCTTGAGTGTAGAGCCATTCTTGTAATAGAAAACTGATGCCAAAAGAGTTAAAAGAAATAACCCAATTGTAAAGAAAAGAGAATTATTCGACTGTGAATATTAAATGTAAATATCAAGCAGAAATTACAAGTATCAATCCAGTCAGAGAAGCATTTAATTTTAAAGAATGCTAGGTAAAAAAAAATGGTAGTACTAATCCAGTCAGAGTTAGCCGTGGTACTTAGCTTTGTCAAGACGAAAAGCTATGACTGAAATATTCAAAGAGATTCAGTATCTTTTATAAAGCGATTCTGGTACTTGATTTGTTTAAATCACCCTTGGCTATAAGTATAATTGTCCAAATCTTTGTGATCACACCCAGTTCAAATATGCCAAAATTTTTTAGAAATATATAAATTTTCTAAATATAAGAAAAATGGAAAAAGACAAAAGTTTTAACATAATTTATCATTAACGACATAACCTCTCTTTGTTTATAACTTGCTGCAATTGTTTTCAAAATGTTTGAATGAGATTTAAACAGGTCTTTTTGTGATTTTCTTCCATTTTACAATAGTGATATATTCATATTTCTGAGGATTTTTTTTTTTTTTTTTTTTTTTTTTACTAATGATTTATTTGAACTTTCAATTCTTGCCATAGATTTTTAATAAATTCAAGTCAGAACTCATTGAAGGTCATGGCAGAATTGTCATCTTTTTCTGAAGTCATGTAGTCACTGAGTTAGAAATATGTTTGAGTTGATTATTTTGTTGGAAAATAAATCGCTAACCTAGATTAATATTTTTCACTGATTTGTGAAGAGAGGTTCATCATTTCCATGCATTTCTATTTAAACAATGTTGTAATGTGAGAATATCGTATCCAAACTTTTGATTTTTTTGTATCGTCTTAAGTTTTGTTTATTGTTTGTTTTGCCATAGTCATTATAAATCAAAAACCTAAGCATTCATGTTATGAAAGAAAATGAAAAAGTGCATTATATTTTTTTCTTTTTTTTAAACAAAGAAATGTAAAGTCTATTTTATGCTTTTTTTTTTTTTTTTTTTTTTTTTTTTTTAGAATCTCCCTGGGAAAAAGATATTTTGAGTTTTTTATAATTTTATTAGCTATTTAATCGCTAGTTGGTGTAGTGATTAATGCGAAATGATTTAACACATGATGTAATATGCAAAAATTAGTCTAATTAGATTTTAGTCAATATCCTATATTTCTAGGAAGATACCATTTTCCCAGCATCTAGATTATGTCTCTCCCCCTCTCTCTCTTTTAGACTGTAATCTCACACCATCTACCAAGCTCCAGTATTATTATATATTATACTAACAGGGAGACCCAGCATTGCCTGGGATTGAATGAGGATCAACAAATGTTTTACACTTCCAATATTTTTATTGTCATCAAAATCTTTGAAATCACTCGGTTTTCAGTCAAATTAATGGATTGCTTACTCTAGTTGGGGACCAAACGCAATGCACCAGGGAAAGCTTCATGTGCCTCCCCGCAGTAACTTAGTCCACAATACATTGTAGTCTACATTGCACTAGAGAACCTACTGTTGATTTCATAAAATTATTTTATATAATGGCTTTAATTAAAGTTTTAAATGCGAAAGTCAAGTATCATGATTCAATTGTGCTCAAAACAGAAATATTTATTTCAGACACGAGCCTGTCTTATCAAAAAAACCTACTGTTGATTTTATATGCTGGAAACTTGTGATGTTAGGCTGTATAAGGATGTTAACGTTGGTCAAAATCAGATTGTTCCTTTCTTAATCAGATTTTTTTTTTATTATTGATTTTGCAATACTTTTTGGAAGCATTCCAGTACAAAACCTGTCTAAGAACACTTCCAGATGCATAAGGTACATTCATGTGAAATTAAAAAAAAAAAAAAAAATCAGCCCAGCCATTTCAGAGTCCATAGGAACGAACTCACACACACATAGTGCCTTTTCTAGTAGATAGAGATGTCTTAAACTTGCCACACAGATTCAACACTATAATATTATAGTGGAAGTAATCAGATATTGCTTCTATTAAGAATTAAACCCCAACAGAAGTAACATGCGATGATTGTCTCTTAGGGGTGAAATCTGTGGCAGAAGTCATATTGGATCTGTTAGATTTTTTATTTTTAAAATATCACTTCATCAGAAGCGGCATTTTCTGTTTCTGTGAATGTCTGTCCATATTTTAAATTTTACATGAAAACTTCTGGTGTCAAATGGCACTGATACTGTGGAAAAAGATTCTACACTGTGAAATATTTATTTGCGCAAAATATAAAAAAATTACAATTTGACCAAATTAGGCACAAGGCCAATCAAAAATATGGGGATAATGGATGTCATTGGTCATCTTTGGTCTCAAATACTTAAAATTGTCTATGCTACTCTTAACTAGAAATATATAAGTTGCCACAATACCACTTTCCAGAGGCTGTACTATTTAAGATAAGCCCAAATTTGAAAGTTTTATTGAACCTAAATATGTACAGAGATTACATTTCATTGGCAAGTCTTGACTAAAAGGCCAAGAAGCCATAACATTTTTTTTGTGTGTGTGTGTTAAGATAGTTAACATTTGTTTTCTTTTTTTTTTTTTTTTTTTTTTTTTTTTTAAAGTAATTTTACTTTTAATGTATTATTAAATACCAATAATATTGTAGGATCTGTCTAGGTCCAGAGGGTCTAATCTGTAATATATAAATGTCAATGCGTGTCTGTCTGCATGTTTCCTATAGAGAGAAAGGTTGGAGGATTTACAGAAAAACTAAAAGTATATTTCTATGCACAATTTTATGAGAAAGACAATGGAAGTGATCTTAAATCTCTATGTACCTCTAATTGTTCCTAATCTATCTGCTCCCTCAAAGGGATGGAATCCTTTTAAAACTTTAAATATCTATATCTGATTTTAATAAAATTTAAACCGCACTAATTGACAGTTTTCCAAAATTTTGGTTTCTACCAATTATATTAGGGAGGCAAACAGAAAGGCAGAAAAAAAAAACCCAAACATTATGTGTATCGTTTGGTTTCATCGGACTACTACAATGTTTTGTTCGATGTAACCTCCGACCTTCTTCAGGTGTATCTTGCTGAATTCGGGAATGTTTCTATCAAACTTGGGAATCTGCACAAAATTTCGAATGGAACCCTTTATTTACTTCACGGGTGTAGTATGCTCTCATTCCGTCAGCAATGATTAGATAGAGGTCCTAAGTAATTCACAATTGTATTTTTTGATCGCCCACACTAAGAATTGAACAAATTCTCATCTCAATAATTCAGAAACATAAGAGTTATGTGTGGTGTTATATTTACAATGCCTCCCCACGGGACAGAGTTAGACACCAGGGTCGTTTTTTAACGTGGAGAAAAGGAACAAAAATAAAAATTGTCTCAGTCGTGAAGGATTTCTCCTCCACTGACAGAGAACAAGAAATTGAAGTGAAGCATCTGAAGAACAGATACTACACTTTGATCTTGTTTATATATTTTATTGAGAAAGAAAAAATTGAACATAAAAAACGTACAAAAAATTCAATTCAACAAAATTAGGCACAAGGCCCTACAAGAAATTGGGAGGGGGAGGGTACAGGGTCTTTTTGACTACGTAACAGATGAGACTTTGAAGTCTTACTCTTGACTGGCAACATTTACCAAAATACCTCAATCACTCTGTGGATCCTAATCTAACTAATAACCCCAGCGTTCAATGTAAAATTTAACTATGTACAATTTGTATATTCATTTCTGTATGTTGTGTGTGCATTTTTTTTTTTTTGTGTGTGTGTATGTGTGAGAAAATAAAGTTCGATTTCATTAGAAAGAGTTCTTGAATTAATTGGCATAAAATGTTCGTGGAGTGGGAAAAAACTAATGAAAATGTTCATTTCAAAAATAAGGAAAATCTACTAATGTGTTGTTAGTAAGACCCCCCCTGTACTATTCTATGTGGCTAGATCCCCCACTGTTTTCCGGGGAACCGAAAACAAGCAGAGCATCCCTAATGGGGTTTGGGGAAGTCGCCTTAATGGAGGTGGGAGAAAATAAAGCAACGGATGGAGGGGGTAGGAAGGTGACCTCTGAGTAGAGGGATGATCGGGGGCATCAGAAAATAAAGATGAGGAGCAGGGGGGGTTGGGCAGACTCAGAGGTTCTCTAATACCAAAAAATAAAATCAGGAACAGGATCTCATTTGTACCACCAGTCAAGAGTTACTTTACTGAACTTATAATGCTAACCTAGGCGGGATGGGTTCCGTAGGACCCAGCACCGCCCATGCCATGCCTAAGGAGGGAACACGTATTGAAACTTGGCTCCTCGACGGATGCACAAACTAGTGCTGTGCACCCACCTCTTGTCAAATTCCACTCTAGGCAACCTCTTCCAATCGCATCTGATCTTTACTTTAAGCAAATGTTTAAAGTAAACGATCAGATCCCGATCAGGAACAGATGTCCCTTCGTGGACCAACTTGAGGCGCGCGATCCAAATGGTCATGCGCGCTACTGCTAGGATCGCCAGGAAAACCAAACTTTCCTCCCTGGGGAACGGCGGCTCCATGTTGTACACAAAAGTTCCTACGTCGAGATCGAGCAGACACTCGGCATCGATGCGAGCTGTTACCCCCTCGACGTACCTTAATAGGGGCTGTATCCGGCTGCAACTAAAAAATGCGTGCTCGATTGTTTCGGGCTCGCGTTCGTCACAGCACGGACAGAAGCGGCTGGTATGTTCTTTATACCGGAAAAGTACGTCGAAGAGGGGCAGCGCATTTCGGACCAGTCGCCAAGTCAGGGAGAATTCCGAGTTATTCAGAATCTCCCGTCCCGGCGCCCAACGCCATTGAGAACGGACAACCTCCATCGACCATCCCATCCGCCTACAAAGTGGATCCTTCGCGGTCCCCTCCACTAAATCCCGATACAGTTTCTTCCTTGGCTGATCGAGGACATTGGTCCCCGGCAAAGCTCTAAGAGCGGTTCGGCATTCGGAGAAGAACTTGGACTCCCCCTTCGGTCTACGACGACCTTCTACCGAAGGGTTGGGTTTGAGGTTGGGAAACGAGTTCTCAACCACAGGGACCCAAGGAGCGTCTCCTTCAAGCGAACGACCCAGGAAAGCCAATCTCTCGGCGTTTCTATGACACAAGAGACTGGGCTGACCCAGGCCTCCCTCGCTCGGATTTTGAACACAGACCTCTCTGCAGACATAATGCTTACCCTCGTTCCACAAAAGTGAATCGAGGCGCCCTTGTAAGCGGGTTAGTCGTTCTGCAGGGAGAGGAAGTACAGACAAACGGTAAAGGATAAGCGGAAAGACGTATGTAGCACACGCCTCCGCCCGACCCTTCAAGGACAATTTCCTTCCAATCCAAGTCTTTACTGACGATTTGACCTTAGACTGTACTTCCGACCAATTCTTTTCCAGCTGAAGTCCCGGTCCAAACCAGACACCGAGAATGCGGACCGGTCCATCGGTCCAGCTGAAAATACCTGGAAGCGAGTTTACCCCGGTCCAGGCCCCCAACCGCAGGCCAACAGACTTGCTACGGTTGAAGATGGCCCCTGTTACTTCTTCGTATCGAGCGAGCGCCTCGACCACCGCTTGAACGTCCGTGAGGCAAGACACGAACACGGTGACGTCATTGGCGAACGCGGAAACCCTGGCTCGTGTGCCTCCAGGGAGAGCTATTCCGCGCAGGACTGGTGTAGCCGCCTCGTCCCTTAACTTGCGAAGGAGGGGTTCCAACGCCAGGACATACAACAGAGGCGACAGCGGACAACCCTGTCGCACCGACCGAGAGACAGCGAATGACTCCGACAGCTTACCGTTGATCTGCACCGCTACCGTCGGCCTGTCATACAGAACAAAGATCCACTTGCGGAAGTCCGGATTAAATCCGGCGGCCTCTAGCACAGATCCTAGGAACCGATGGTCGACCCTATCGAATGCCTTGGACTGATCCAAACTGATCAGCGCGGCTTCGGCGTCGTCTTCTGTCCCCTCTATGATCGAGCGTATCAAGTGCAAATTGTCTTGAATCGATCTCCCCTTCACAGCATAAGTCTGGTCCGGTTCGATCAAGTCAGTGATGACAACCTGCAAGCGATTCGCAAGAATCTTTGCCAAAATCTTTAACTCTGTGTTTAGCAGAGTCAAGGGCCTAAAATCATCAAAGTTTTCCCTCCCACCATGCCGTTGACCTTTCCTCAGCAATGTGATCACACCCTTGGTCACCTGTCCAGGGATGGAACCCTGGGCAAACCAATGGTTGAACATATCCTTCAGAATAGGGACCAACATGGGCGACAGCCTCAAGTAAAACTCGTAGGGTAGACCATCAAGCCCCGGGGATTTGTTATAGCCGACCTGCTTCAACGCAGTAATGACCTCATGTTCAGTAATAAGACCATCACAGCTAGCCGCCCGAGCCGCCGTGAGGCGGGGCGAGTCAGCCAAATAGCTGCCAAACTCATCAACCCTGAGTCCGGGTAGTTGAGTGAAGCGCACCGATAGATGCTCCCGAAACCCCTCGCAGATCTCCCGAGTCGATACTAAGGGGTGTCCTTCCAGGTTATGTACTTTACGAATGTACCCATCCGAACCGCGCCTTAAAGCAGCCTTACGCTCAACAGCGTCAACATTCACAGCCTCGTTAGAAACTTTCTTTAACCTAGCCCTAACTACTTGACCTTCATACCGCTCGCTAGCCAAGCGGTTGAGATCTTGTTTAGCTAGTGCTAACTCTAGGGGGTCTCCCCCCTCCACCGCCCGGGTCAGCTTATCCTCTAAACGCTTCTTTGCCTTAGCCTTATCTATCGCGAGGCGTTGGCTATACTGGACAGAGAAGCGCCTAATTTTGGCCTTGAGACTAACCCACCACTTACTCCCTGTAACCGCCCCCACTAAAGCCCGCTGAATTAGCTCAGTGACCTTCAACCGGTAGTCCTCCAGCTCCAACAAGGTGCTGTTGAACTTCCAGTATCCGGCCAGTTTAGGCCTAGCACTTAAGCTCAAACGGGCCATAACAAGTTTATGGTCCGAGTGTCCTAGCAAGTGGAACGTGGGGCAAGATAGGAAGTCTACATCGCCTCTTCTAACTAACATCCGATCCAAGTAAGTGCTTGGATGGGAAGGCACTACAGGATGCCACGTCCACATCTCCCGCCCCGGATGATCCAGACGAAATCTGTCGACGAGATCGCACGAGGCCATCAGGTCAGACAGACTGCTGTCACACCACGCCGACCCGCTAGTCCCCCCGACCTTATCTATTTTGGGATCAAGGATTGCATTCCAATCCCCCATTAAAACTAACCGTTCCGGATCCACTAAGAAGCCCTCCAACCGTCGAAAAAAGGTTGCCCTCTCTACAGCAGCATTGGGAGCATAAACAGCAACAATCCGAAAAACACTACAATTAACAGCAACATCAACAACAAGCGCCCGCCCGTCCTCGCCTGCGTGAACAACATTCACCGACGCTGACAGGGTGCGACTCACTAGCAAGGAGATTCCACGACTATAGGTATTGCCATATGCTGAGTAGACATCGTAATCGTTTACCAGCACCTGACAATCCGCGTCACAAACAAAGTGGGTCTCCTGGATAGCGGCAATATCTACCTTGAGGGACACCAAGTCTCTCACAACGCGCGAGGCCTTGCTTCGACACCTGATGCCCCTCACATTCAATGTAGCCAAGTTCAAAGACATGATCACTTACCTCAAGCACTGTCACAGACGGGTCTGAAATCCTGGGCAGTGAGGACATGGCAGGCCTGGCCAAGGCTGCCGGTAAGTAAATCCGATGAAGGTGATCCATCCTTGGCCACGCCCCCCACGTCCAGGGGGAAGGTTAGTTTGAGTGCCCTGTATAGCGATGGGTGTACATACATGGGGATTCTACCCTCACATTTAAAGAAAATGTTGGTCAGTGAAGGATGGTCCCTATCCACCAGCTGCTGGCCTGGGATCGCATTCTTCGCTGCCTTAATCATTGCCCACATTCCTCCAGTCCTACCGTCCTTGTTGACCCTAACGAAAGTGGTCAACAAGGGAGCGTCCTTGAATTTAGTGGGGTCTGTTACTAGGTCTCCACCGACTTTTTCAAAGTTTTTGAGTTTATTGTACCGGACCTTCTGTTGTCCTTTAAGGTCCGGAGCCGGTTGGAGAGGGTCTGTTTCACAAATCCTGCTTCCTGGCAGGAAGGGGAGCTTTTTGGTCCGTTCAGTGCGGACTTTGGGAGTGGGGGAGGGGACCTCTTTTGGTTGATGGGGAGGCTGAGCGCTTGGGGAGGGGGTAGCCTGCTCGTTTTCTTCTTTTTGGCTCCTGTCACGGGATGAGGGGCGGGAAGAGTTTCTTGGGGCCTTTATAGGAGAGGGGGAAGGTTGTTCGGGTTGCTGGGGTGTTGGGATCACAGGGGGCTCATCCTGTGTTGTTGTTGCGAGGGAGTCCTTCTCAGTCTCAGTGGGGGTAGGAGGGTTTGCGCGTGTCTTGCGGCTTTTCCTCCTCCTGGCCCTCCTGATCTCTGTTGCGCTCAGGGCCATAGAGACTGTTGTCTCTTCCTCTGCCTCTGACGCGGCCTCCTCCTCAGATTCTGGTAGTTTCCTCTTGTTTGAGGAGGAGGGTGTCTGTGTGTCCATTTTCTCCGTCTCGCTCTTCGGTTGTTCTTGGTCTTGGGTGACTGTCTGCAAGGATGGCTGTTGGTTGATCTTGCCTTTCTTTACGACCGTCACCCAGCCTGTCGGTGCCTCTGGAGGATTTGCGGCCGGCGCGGGAGCAGCGGCTTGATTTGTTGTCACGCTTGTTCCCGCTGCTTTTGTGGGCTTCTTCCCTCCATTCCTCTTTGGACAGTCCTTCGCCATATGCCCTTGTTGTGTGCACAGCCAGCAATGAGGCCTCCTCCCTTCCACTATAAGGGAGAGTGTCCACTCTCCGAACTTGAGTGTGGCTGGGATGGCGTAGAATCCAGCCTTGTCCAGGACCATCTGTACTTTGTAGTCCCCGGTCATGATGTTTCTTAATCCGCGGACCGGGGTGACTTCCTCTACGTCCCCATACTGGCTTAGGATAGCCCCCAGTTGTTTGGCCTCCATATAGCAGGGGACGTTTAGAGCAGAAACATTTGCTCTCCTCTTGTTCATATAGATGGGTTGGAGCTTTATGTTCCTGCTCTGATGGCAGGTCCTGGACAGCCTGACTGCATCTTCGGAGGTGGGGAGCAGAACATCCCACTGTGCGTAACTCCTTCTACAGATGTAGTTGGCGGGAATGTTCTGCTCCAGCAACACGTTCATCATGGTGTCCTTGTTGACGCCCGTCAGACCCCTTGTCTTGGTGTCTGAAGTTATCAGAGAGAGCACTCTTTTCTCCAGAACTTCCACTTGACCCGGGAGGGGTTGGATGTTGTTCCCCTGGGTATACTCCTTGTAAGTGGAGTGGAAGAGTGCTCTGTAGTCTTCGGGCGTCAACTTCCCTTGCTGCTCTTTGGGGCCCCATGCCGGTCCTCTATCCTGGTGGGTGTCAGCTGGACTCGGGTTGGGGGGCGTAGCTGGTGTTGTGGGGCTCTCTCTTGTTATGGGCATTTTTGGTTTCGGAACTGGGCCGTTACCAGGCAAAGTAGGCCATTGTGTCTTTGGCGTTATTTCGTCCTGGCTTGGTTTGCTTTCCGGGCCGCTCCCCTTTCTTATTTTCTTCCTTTGCTGGGTGGCTGTCCCCTTGGGGGATGGAGGTGTCTCCCCTTCTGGTGCCGTGTTTCCAGCTGGAGCCTTGGTGGGTACTGTCAAGGGTGTCTCTCCTTCCAGCTTGCTTTTGTTACCACTGGCCGGAGAGTCACCCCTTTTCCGTATTTGGTCCTCTTGGGGAGTGTTGGGGGGCCAATCACTGTCTTCCCCGCCGAATAGTGAGCAGATGGAGGCTATTACGTCTTCATCCAGCGCCTCGGTTTGGTCCGCGGTGCTGATTTCCTCCTTTTCTGTTGGGGAGTCGCCCTTTGGGGGAGCGGGGGATGGGTTCCCCGGTCTTCCTCCCTTTGTTCTGCCGTCCTGGGGTGCAGCTGGTTGGCTGGGTTCTGCACTTTCCCCAGCTAGTGACTTAACGGCAGCTTTTTCCGCTGGGTTGCCCTCGTGGGGAGCGGTTGCAGGTGCTTTTTGGGGGGTCGCCGCGGGCTGCGGCCCTACCCTCCCGCTTTCTTCCAAGGTCGCCGCGCGCCGGGGCCCTACCTTGTTTCCTGGCGCCGTCTCGCCGGGAGATGCATCAGCTCCCTCACATAGGGAGTCGTTAGCAGTTGAGATGCTGCGCATTTGGGGTGACGTACCCCTCCTGCCTGGCATCGTGGCGGTTGCACTGGCCGCTGGCGCGGACCAAAGTGTAGTGGGGGAAAAGAAAACCCAGGGGAATGGAGGGGGAGGAGGGGGAGGAGCGGACTTTGAAGAAATTAGAGTTTTTGACTTCCCCTCACGGGGATGTCGGGTTAGCAGCTCAGATCCCCCCGCGAGGGGGGAGAGCAGAGAAGAAAGACGCAGTGGGTGCTAGCGGGTCAGAGTGCCGCGTCGCAATTAAGAGAGAGAGGGGATAGGCATCCCTGCCCACAGAGGGGAGCAGAAACGAAGCACCCGCCCTACCCCACGTCACCCTACCCACTAACTTACCCCAACGGAAGCGAGAAAGAGAACCCTGTCTGCTCGATCCACTGGGAGAGCAGCGAAGATAGACAAAGTTTGGGCCTGGCAGGTCAGAGTGCTGCTCAGGCAATTAAGTGTTGAGAAATTAGACCATCCCAGTCTCGAGAAGTGAGACCGAAACGAAGAAAAAACAACATGCAAAAACAACAAATGAAAAAAGAAGGTCTCAACTACCAGCGATAGTGGTGTTGGTCCCTAGATTCCAGTCTCCCAAAAGAGGGGATCGGTTTCCGGGTCCAAGCTACCACAAATGTGGAGTCAGTCCTTTAGGTCCTGACTCCCCAAAGGAGGGGGTCGGTCCTTGCTAACAAAAGTTAGTAAGAAAAAACACCTTAACCTAGCCCGAAAGCCCGGTGGTGGGTCAAGTTTAGTAACTGAGAGAACAGATGGTATTTATTTGCTCCCCCACTGAGCAAATTAGGCACAAGGCCGTTTTTAATGTGAGGTAAAAACCAGCTCCCCTAAAAGGGGTCACTCTGGTTACCAAAAATAATAATTGTCCCAGTATAGAGGGTTTCCCCTCCATTGACTGGTACAAATTATCTTAAGTGCAGTATCTGCCGGAACAGATACTACACTTTGATCTTGGCCCGAAGGCCAAGTGTGGTGTTATAAATTACAATGAAAAAAAAACCAAAAAAAACAATGTTGCTCATTAAACCCTGAACAATGTTTGGGTTTTGTGTTAATGTATTATATATTCATACATTTAAAAAAAAAACCCTACAAAGCAAACCTTTTATTGTGGCATGAAATAAAATGAAGCCACAAACCACATTCACACTCATGAATGCATTCATATAATCTATATATCTATAAAACTGAAAATGTGTGTGTGAGGACAACACTCATCCTATATATACTCAACAAATTTTTGATCTACAGACTTGAAATTTGGTGTATAAGGTATTCACGCATGTGGAAAACTTTTTAATCGGTTTTCATCTGGAAAAAAGGGCTGCTAAGGGGTCAAAATTGAAAAAGAATTTATTTGAGAGTCAACAGATTTCTGTTTGTCAACTGTTTTACAACGGCACATGTGCGAATTGTTCACATGACAGTTTCCTTACTTTAAGAATAAGTAGGTTTGAAAACACTTTTTAAATCCTGGCAAGCTGGCCTGATGATTAGCATATTTAATTCACTGTTTTTGGTTTCAATCTCAGCTCTAGTATTTTTTTTTTTAACTTAAAAGTGAACTGTTTAAAAAAAAACATAATACTTGCATGCACACGTTTCCGTTTTTTTCCTTTGTTTTTTTTTGTTTTTTCCTTTGTTTTTTTGTTTTATTCTATTGGGGAAAAGATTACAATCTGTAGAGAATTGACCGTAATAAATGCAAAATCTGCATAAATTAAATATCATGTTTATGCATATTTTACGACCGGGTTATACTGGATGCCCTTCTAGTAGAATACATATTTCTATGTATATGTGATTCTGTTATTTCTATTTATTTTCGTATTATGTGAATGATTCCCAACCAAATGATATTGTCTCGAGGCATTCTCTGGAAATATTGATTTCTTATGTATGTACCAGTGTGTCAGAGTATGAGAGAAAAAGAGGACAAATATTCACAAATGTAGGGAAAGAAATTTTCTTGGTGAACAATGTAGAACGCACATGCACACGTGAAACAATTGCAATATGACTGGATTCATACAATGCATCTTGTTTTGTGTCTTTCCTATGTTTTTTTGTTTTGTTTGTTTTTTCAGTGAATTTCAAATCATCACATATTCTGAAGACTTTGTTTATCCAAACAAAACTGGTCATATCTCTTGTTGGATGTTTTTTTTATATCTTCCTGTGTTTTTTTTTTTTTTTTTTTTTTTTCTTACATTCTATCACTACAACAGTTTCATTTTACAAGATATCATGCATTAAGTTATGAAAATAAGTATGGCAATTAAGCTACACAGAATTTTCTGCATTTTATCCTCGCAAGGGTTCATCAGATAGTAGCAGAACATTCTGTGTAACTTAATTGCCATACCTATTTTCATAACTTACTACCTAGCTCTACTCATGCATTATATATATATATATATATATGTATATATATATATATATATATATATATATATATATATATATATATATATATATAGTTTCCACAGCTAGATAATGTCGCAGCTCACAAGAGCCATGACAGCCAACAAACCAGAAGCCCAAGACTCGAGTATTGCCCTCATTTGGGCTCATCGGTTGGACACATCCGACCTCAGGATTCAAAACCCGAGCCTCTTGCATGCAAGATGAGCATTCTACCAACTTTGCTTAGTTGGTAGAGTGCTCGCATCACATGCAAGAGGCTTGGGTTTTGAATCCTGAGGTCGGATGCGGCAACTGGATGGGGATGGATGGAGTCATATCAAGATGGTGGCGATCAGGCTGGCTTTGGTGTTGTGGAAGGTCATGTTGATGTTCTCGACGTATGACCAAATGAAGTAGACTAGCAGGCTCAGGTCAGGGGAGGAAAGGGAGCCAGTGAGAGAAGGATACAAAGTCATAGCACTCTTTCTGAAATTAAGCCTTAGTCTCTTTAGACTTGTGAGCTGGCACCAAGTACTGCTGCCATATCCAGGGTCTGCCAGCAGCCACCTGATTGCACCAGAGGCATATCCAGGTACACTTTGAAGATGTGAGGTGGCATGATGTGGCTCTCACTTGAAACCACACCAAAGACCATAACCGTGGCTGGAAACTTGGTTAAGCTGTGCCCTCAAGCATTGAACCATTCTGATTTGCATTTTGAGGATGCTGACAATGGTCCTGTTGTCATAACTTGGATCGGTAGAGGACATGAGTTGTACAGCGGTGCATCTCTGATCTCGTTCTTATTGGTTCACAAAACGGGATACTCTTTGACCCAACCGTAACCCAATTTGTATTTCATGTTTGCAAGGGGTGGGCCAGCAAAATAATGTATTTTAAAACATTAAATATGATTTCCACACTTGTAGGACAATTTTGTTAGGAAATTCCTTTTTTGCAGATATTATTTTGAAGCTAACTCATTCTTTTATCTTCAACCCAGGCAACGCCGGGACATAGGTCCTGCAAGTTTTATATAAATAGAAATTGTTTTGCTTTGTTTTGTTTTGTTTTTTATTTACAGTTTATCAGTGATCGGTTATGAATGAATTAATTTTTTTGTTTTACAAAATAAAATTTTGATTCCTAAAATAGTTATTCAAGAAGGTGTTAATACTATTATTCAAAGAGATCAATTTTATTTATACTAATGTAACCCTCAAACTAACAAATTATTTTAAAGAAAATAACTCTATGGGAGGCAGGAGATACAACTAAAGAAAATAACCACTTTAGTTGTATCTCCTGCCTCGATAGAGTTTATATTTAGAAAATTATACAGGTATCCTAATTTAAAAACTTAAATAAGTATGGGCTTGCTTGTAATTTGCAGGTTTGAAGGACAAAATAGTTCAAATAAGTTTTAAAACACTATTGGAAAGAAAAAAAAAACTTTTAAAACTTTTTGACAATGCAATGAACGGTACCTTTTTAATTTTAGCTAATTTTATTTCATCTGGATAAATAAAATTCGACAATTAAGTTTGATGTTTACTGTGTTCTTTTGACCAAACATGGAGTGGAAATTTACCAAGCTTTGTATGAAGGCATCTTGGAAATACTTTCACTCAACAAGAGTGCAAACAAGATACAGACATTTTGAAAATCACTTTGAGTTAACGTAGACAAACAATGATAATAAAAAATATTTTTATCAAACATTTTTTTTTTTGTGTATGTCAATATACATTAGTACAGTAAAGTTTCCCGACGTTTGAGGATTCAGAATTGTCCCTTCTGATTTTTTAATTATTAGAAAGATTCTCCATACGAAATCATGTTAACATTATTTGTATTTTGAAGGGATTTATTAAAATTAAAAAAAAAAATTATTGAAATATATACAAATAAAAATAACGAAATTAGTCTTTATTTGCACAATTTAACAAATGCTGTTTTTTTTATATCTTGATAGTAAATAAGAAAGTTGTGACAGTTATGTAGAGCTTCTGGTGTGGCAGTGGTCGTAACAGCAAAAACGTCACGTTTTTTTCCCCGTTCTTTTCCTCCTTTGCGTTACGTGTTCGAGCCTGCCTTCCTACTACCACTTTTTTTTTTTTTTTTTTGCTCAACACACATCTCCAAACACTCCGCAATGACGAGCACCCATGCTAGGCTTTAAAAACAAAACAAGAAAAACATTTATTTCAAGCAGGCATGGAAACAGGTTGTGTTTTTCTTTTTACGTTTTCTTCCTTGTGGCATGGTATCACTAGGAAAGCAAACTTTGCTTTTCTAGTGATACTGTTCCACAAGGAAAGAAAAAGAAAAACACAAACTGTTTCTATGTCTGAAGTAATTTTAAAGCCTTAAAACTTTAGTAGGTACATACAAAATGAATGCCGATGCTCAAAATTAAACATTTTGATTCCTCCGTTTGCTTAAAAATCACCAAAAATCAAGAAATTAACCAATTTTAATGAAATTTTCAATATTTATCAAATAATAATCATGGAATATATTGAACCCATTATTTTTATTTAAATCTTAGTGAAAATGTATTTTGTTTAAGCAAAAAATACCTTTACTAAAGTTATGGTTTTCAGTAGTAAAAAAAAAAAATGATCAAATTTATTTTATTTTTTTTTTTTTTAATGAAAATAAAGCATCCTAAAATATAACAATTAAAAAAAATAATTGATTTTTACCGGAACATTACAATAAAAGCCCCTAAAGTCTGTATTAATGAATTCGATATAACTCGAAGAAAAATTAATTTCTCAAACTACCGATATTATCATTGAATTAAGTATTGTTTATTTAATATTTTCACACAAAAAAGTTATAAGAGCAAAAAATATTTCTACTTTTTTTACAATTACAGGTTTTGCATAATTTTTATATGTAAGATTTTAATATTTTCCTAGCTTGAATGAATGTGAAACTTTCACCGTAACATCATTTTTATATAATATTGAACAATAATTTAAAAAAAATTAAATTTAAAAACAGGAACATAGAAAAATGATTAAATTAAAAAATGGTAAAAATGATACAAACGTTCAGGATAGGAATGTATGGATGCCTGTCTTGGGGGGAAAAAGAAAACTAACATCTCCCCTCCTCCCTTTTAATAATATGACATCAATTTCACAGTCTTTCGACTGGCTGAAATTTTGGGCTCCGTATATTCCGTGTTTACAAATCTTTTGTTTATTGCGCTTTTGTGAAAGACAGAATCACTTCTGTTTTTGAGCTAATTAAGCTATTTTTTGTACAAACAAAGTTTTTTTGTTTTTATTATTTAATTCAATATCTTAGGACTTTACTAATTATCTTTGAAATAGACCCAGAAAACTAATATTTATCTTTTAAAGGATTTTTACAATGAATTTATTTAACTTCAAAATTTAGCTGAATTGGTTAGCTCGCCATGAAAACATTTTCATAACTTCTTTTGGTCATGTGTACAAATATTTTTTTCCTTTTGGAAATTAAGTTTAGTCTTTAATCTTTCAAATACAATCAAAAAGTAGTCGAAAACCTACAAAAAAAATTATGATAAATCGGCTTTCAAAACTATGACCCCCCATCTTTATTTGTCCATTTTTGCCCGTAACTAAACTGTAGAAATTCCTAAAGTCACAATGTAAACCACACATGTCAAACATTCAATACGACTTGTATTTTACTTATGACGTTTCAGCCTTCAGATATAATTTTGAAGAATTAAAATTGGTAAATAAGCAAATAAATTCTAGCTTGAATTAAAGTTTAAAAGCAAAAGTCAAGTATTATGGCTCATTTGTGCTCCTAAACCAAATATTCAATTGCATTTGTGGGGTGAACGGTCGTAGCTGGATTGTGTGTGTGTTTGTGTGTGGATGACCACAGTTGGATTGCATGCATGTGTGGGTGGATGAACGGCTGGATTGCATGTGTGTGTGTGTGTCAACGACCGTGGCTGAATTGCATGCATGAATTTGTTATATGCTCTGTAGTTACTTCGAGCTTCATAAAATAAAAGAATCGGCATAAATAAATGGTGAAATATAATTGAATAAAAATATTTCCACACACACACACACACACACACATATATATATATATATATATATATATATATATATATATATATATATATATACATGCACACACACCACATTTTTTATCACTTTTCTATAGGTTCTGATTCTGAAAGTAGTGCAAAACCTCCTGGGAGCAACCTCAACACTCCTGTTACGCCAAATAACTGCAGTATCCGAACTCGAGCATCCACTGGTGTTATCTCGGGATCAGTTATTAAGACAGAGGTAAAGTCTGAGAGCTGTCCAAGTCCATCCAGTGATACCTGTTCCTCTCGATCAGGTAAGACTCGGATTCATTTTCTGTTTTCTCATTGTTAAACATTTTTAGAGTTCTTACTTAATTATATAAGTATGTTGTGTTTTAAACTTTGGAATTCTTCAAATCTGGGTACTGGATATCAGGATAAATACAATATCCCCCCCCCCCCATATAAAAAAATTCTTCAAAGCTAGATGCTAGACATCCAGAAATACCCCCATATTAAAAAAATGAAAATTTAAAAATATATATATATGATATATGTATTTGTGACAAAACAAAAATATCATATTCCAAAAATCATATAAATTGATCAAGTAGTTTTATAAGCAATTAATGGAAATTTGTAGGTATTATAACAAATATTGCAAATTTGAATGATTGAGTTATCTACTTTTTTTTCTTTTAATTTTTTTTTATAGATCGTTTCCAAAATTACGTATAAGATAGTCGCTCTTCTGTTACATTAATTTGATTCTGTTACATGAAATTTGACTTTCTTATTTAAAAATGAAACTACTTAATCAATTACATGATTTTTGGAATATATTTTTGT
Organism: Euprymna scolopes; assembly: GCF_053919585.1. Taxonomy (NCBI): domain Eukaryota; kingdom Metazoa; phylum Mollusca; class Cephalopoda; order Sepiida; family Sepiolidae; genus Euprymna; species Euprymna scolopes. Next base: position 154,181,191 of record NC_136488.1, read on the forward strand.
TTTTTGTAATGGTTATGTATATGGTTTTTTAATATAGGGGGAATTTTGAACAAGAACTGAAATGTGTACAGAGGAAAGTCTTCCTTTTTATCTGTGTATTAATCTTTTTGATTGCATATTTCACCAATTTGAGTTTCAGGTGATAAAAAAATTTATGAATTCGTAACAGCAAGTCTGACATGGAAGTTTTTTTTTAAAACTGATCACAAACCGTGATTATCTGCATTTTTATTTTTTTAGCAATCAATAATAAATAAAATTTCAATGCATATTTAAATAATTTAAAAATTTAAGATTTTTATCTAGAATTCCTCCTATATATTAAAAACAAAATTAAAGAAAAATCTGTATGATGCACGTACCCATGATGAAATGAAAATATCATATTCTAAAAATCACATAAATTGATCAAGTAGTTTTATTTTTAAATAAGGAAATCACACTTTATGAGTATCCGAAAAGTGACTGCCTCAACCGACATTTTGAAAAATATCTCTAGAAACAAAAGGAAATAACTCAATAATACTTCATAGTTACTAGATTTATGTTGTAATGCCTACAAATTCCCATTAATTGCTTAATGATTTTCTTAATTAAAATAAAACTAGTTGATCAATTTATGTAAGTTTTGGAATATATTTTCATTTCATCACAGAAACATACATCGTACAGATTTTTCTTTATTTTTATTTTTTGATATTGGGGGAATTCTGGACAAGAACCAAGTTTAAATACTCTATTCAGTTCTGGTGCATTTCTTTATTACTTTGAAAACAAAACGGATTATTAGAGAACATTTTAATACTTATGACACTGATTGGAATCAGCCATATTTCCCGCTTCCTTTGTTCCAGCTCATTTGACTCGTTTGTCTAGTGGTCTCCATCAATTCGCTGTTTTAATACCTCATTGTAATTCAGCTTCCTATCTGGTGGCTTCTTTCCAAGTACTGCAAGGTTGTGGAACTCTCTTCCTGCTCACTGTTTTCCTTCTACTTTTAACCTTGATCTTTTCAAGACTAAGGTCAATAGGTATTTGCTGTCTTTGCGATAATCATCTTCTGTTCTTGTTAGCTTCTTACATCAAGTGGTTTCATGCTTTGTCTCGAGCAATTTCTATTCTAAAAAAAAACTCTTGTCTTTTATCATCCTCGGTCTTCCTTCTTTCTGTTCTCACTCCTTTACATTTTTCAAATCTCCTTCGACACATCTACTTGTATACCAAGACTGTATTCTTTTCTCTCTATTCTCTATTTGCCTAATCCATTTGGCTATTGCCTTTCCTGTTTTTTTTTTTTGTTTGTTTTTTAACTAAAAAAAATTTTTTTTTTTTTTTTCCCCAAGCCCTTGGTGATGATTGCCTCTATTTCAACTGATCTACCCAATCCTCTTTCCTTCTACCTTCCTCCATCTCCATCACTCTTTCCCTTTTTCCTCGTTTTCCATATGCATCTTTGTATGAATAGGTATTATCATGATGAAGCTTTATAAGCAAAAAAGAGAAATATTAGTCTAAAGCATAGGTTGCAAACAATACCGAGATAAGCAGAGGAAATACTGATAATATTTCAGAACTTTCCTTCTAAACTGGTTGCACAATCAAAGCTTAAGCCTACTCTACTATTTAATCCATAACTGGAGGAAGGGTGTGCAAATTCATACCTTTTTCCCAAGGGTATTATTGAAACTGATGCAACAGGCAACTGGGGACTGCCTGCAAATTTAGTATTTCTTTCACTTTCTATTTCAACCCACATGAGGTGAATGCCATGCAACAAACAAACAATAGTCAAACCCGGCACACCAAGCCTAGGATTTGTAATCAAAGCCACTGCAGCACATCACTTCCATTTAGAAGTGTATATCTAAAAAAAAAAAAACATTTGTCGATTTTTTTATTTTTTTATTTTTATATTTACGATACATAATTTCCCAAATTACTTATTACTCCTTCATTTTAAGTATTACAATAATTTTCGTATATTTTCTTTATCTTTTATTTTTATATTATTTTCCTCACCTTTCTCATTGTTCATGATACACACTCACTGGATTTAAATCCTGAGCAACTCCTTCTTTTTCACTTGAACTTATTTTTTTTTGTCAACAAAGCATCCTTTTATCCCTGTCTGCTGATCCCAGTCCTGTGCGAGGTTACCAAATGAATTTCTCTTTTTTACTTTTTTCTCTTTTACTCCTTTTCCTCCTTTTTTTTTATACTTTTTTCCTCTTTCTTTATTTTTCCTTTTTTTTCTTTTCCTTTTTTCCTTTTCCTTTTCATCTTTTCCTTTTTCTCTCTCTTTTTTCTCTCTCTTCCTTTTTTCTATTTTCCTATTTTATTTTCTTCTCATCATCTTTTTTCTTTCCTTTCCACCTCCCTTTTCTGATTTTTCTTCTCTTCAACTCGGTACGATATATATTCATTTGTACTCTTATGTAAATATTTTTTCTTTCTTGGTTTTTATATATCTGAAGAAGGTATGAATTGTAGTAGTTATTTATCTCTCTCCCATAGTGGAAGATGTGGCAGAAGAGTTGGATAAGTGGGAGTGAAGAGCCAGCACCCCTGAGGAAGAGCACACTGACATTCAAAAATGCCTGAGCAGTCCCATTGCCATTCCCCAATAGAGGTACCTTAGATAGCAATAAACTTACACCACCTGAAAGACAGAAGGCAATGGCCTGGGAGGGTGAACTTTGTAGAATTGTATAGAACATCAGCCGTTCTTCAGTCCACAGGAAAATGGCCAAAATGCTCATACTTTGTTGGCATTGGAGCTGATATGTCATAATCATGTTGATACACCGGCACTCAGTCATAAAATATGCTTAAATATATTTTAATTCATGCAGACTTGCCCAGTTTCTGTTCTGTCTCCTCTTGGATCTTCCGACCACTCTGTTGTATCAATTAAGATAAAAATGAAATATAATAAGTCCCCAGACGTACCTCTCCATCGTACAGTATATAGATACAGTATGGCTGACTGGGATAGCTTGCGTACATTTATATCGGATCTACCTCTGTGTTCCATGTTTAAAAAGGTGTGTCCTCTATAGTATCAGACCTGACGGGATGGTTAATTGTAGGTATAGACCGTTTCATACCCTCGAAAAAGTTCCAGCAAAAACCTAACAGCCAGCCATGGTTCTCTCCAGAATGCGCTGCTGCCATTACGCACAGGAATCACTTTTTCCGCTGTTTCCAACGTAATAGATGTATGGAAACTAAAGTCACTTTCAGGACTGTCAGCAACCATTGTAAGAAAGTAATAAAGAATGCAAGAGTTGTATGCTCAATCCGTCAAGTCCAAAGTAGCTGAGCAGCGGCTTGGTTCCCACCCGTTTTGGCAAATAGCAAACAGAATCCTGATCAGAAGCATGTGCTCTATCCCAACTATCATCAATGGACCTGAGATAATCTCGTCAGCATCAGACAAAGCCAAACTCTTTGCCAAGAACTTTTCAGCTAATTCTACCCTTTGCGACCAAGACCGCCAACCTCCAATATTTCCTCCTGTATCAGAAAACATGCTATGTGATATGCATATATCTGTACGTGATGTTGCCAAGCTGATCAAAAACCTTGATTCCAGTAAAGCAACCGGCCCTGACAGTATTCCAATTATAGTACTCAAAAAACTTCAACCAGAACTAGCGCCCATACTTACAAAACTGTTTAAACATTGTCTTAATGAGAATTGCTTCCCATCACCCTGGAAAATCTCATCAGTGTGCCCTGTATTTAAGAATTCATGTGATCGCTCGTCCCCCTCTCAGTACAGGCCAATAAGTCTCCTGTGCGTCATGAGTAAGTTGCTGGAATCTGTGTTAAATAGAGAAGTAATCAACTATCTCAGCAAAAATAACCTTCTTAGTGACACACAATATGGTTTCCGTTCTGCTAGATCTCCAGCAGATGTGCTTACAGTTATATCTCATAGAATTAAGAAATCTCTTGACAGAGGCAACTTTTCTAGGGCAATTGCTCTTGACATATCTAAGGCTTTTGATAAGGTATGGCATAAAGGTTTACTTCACAAAATCTCTAGCTATGGTATAGCTGGAAATGTCTTCTCAATTATTAAATCATTTCTTTCTGATAGGTTCATAAGAGTAGTAGTTGAGGGGCAAAAATCGTAGTCTCATAGGAGATATCCTTTTCTCTTCCCTGCAACCTCTATCTCACAGAAGAGATGTTGTGAGTTTGTCTCTGTTGTATTTTTATTTTTTTTGGTAAGTGTTCGACTGAGCTTCAGTCTATGGTCCCCCCTCACCAAACTTTCACAAGAAACACTTGTCTAGCTGAAAACACCATCAATAATTCTCCCCACTCGTTATCTGTGCCTAAACTTAAACGTAGATTCCATAAACAAAGCTTCTTTCTTAGAACTGCACACCTGTGGAATTGTCTTCGGTTTTCCTGCTTTCCAGCTGACTACAATATGGTTGTCTTCAAGTCTAACGTAAACAAGTGCTTGATGAGCCGTCCCACTTGTTAACAAATTTACCGAATTTCCATTACTAACGATTACTATATTGTCCAATTTCTACTGTATAATCTTTAACCCTTATCCTCGAGTGGCCTCTTGGCCTTGATAAGTGGTGATGCCTATGTAAAAAAAAAAAAGAAAAAAGAAAAGATTTTCGATTTATTATAGCAGAGCCAATTATCTATTAAATACTATATTGCACTTAATATATTGTACTGATTTCAGAAGTTTTTTTTTTTTTTTTAAATTACTTGCATGCCATCAGCTAGAATCGAAACCAAAACATTTAGCGCTCCAGGCGTGTTCCTTACTGTTTGAGTTAGCGACAGATAGATAAGAAAGATTTAAAATGAAACCACTTCAAGCTATGAATGAATTTGCGGATGTGCAAAAGTAATAGAAATATGTTGGCAAGTTGAGATGAACATTTTGCGTTTCAACTTGCCGACATATTTCTGTATTCATCCATCCAAACAAAGATTTTACTTTTTATAACTCATCCTTGGTGTATGATTACTATTTTCTGTTAATTTAAGTGTTATGTGACCAGTACTTTAAAAGTTTGTCAGTTAAATATTTTCCCACACACACATACATCTACTGTTTTATTTATTTTTAGCATAAATTTTAATTTATACAATCTGTCTTGCAATGCATACATATTTTTGGACTAAGCTAAAAAAGGCTGAGTTTCATAGAGTAACAATTCACAATAAAATATTACCAAATGTAGAGTTTGTATTCCTTACTGAAGGAGGGCATCACATGACCAAATTTGATAGATCACTCAACTAAATTACATTAACTCCTAGTTAACTTATTAACTCTTGCTTATTAACCCGTTTGTTATTATGGAATTCCAAGAACTTTGGTCGGAAAGAAAAACCTTCCTTCATTTTTCCTTGTTATTGAGCATTATTAAACAAACATAGTAAAATGTCATGGCATTGTTTATCCATCTCCTCTATGTACATTACATCTAGAATACAGTATAATAGAGTGTGTATGTATATATGCACACACATATACCAACCAAGGGAAGAATGTGTGGAAATGAAAGCTGGGAGCTGGGGTCATGCATTGCATGGAGATAAATGATATGAGAATGATACAATGGGTGTTTAATGTGAATATTAAAAACAGGCTTAGTTCTGTTGAGCTCAGAGGAAGATAATATCTGGACAGTATCAGGAGATGTGTGCAGAACAGGAGACTTTGATGGTATGGCCATCCAAGAATGGATTAAAGTACTAGTAGATGTTGAACAGTTGAGAGGTATTAGTTCACATGGAAAACACGAGGAGGGGGTGATAAAAATGAACTTGTTTATTTTGTCTTTTAGTCGTCACATTCCATGAGTAATGTTTCTGACAAAGTGGGAAGAATTGCTGTTTTAAGGGTTAGAATCTGTCCCTTTCACTCTTACCATTGGCTGTTTTTTGACTTTGATGGAGTATTTATTTTATTTCTCTTTTTTTTTTTTTTAAGCTTCTTACATCAAGTAGTTTCCTGCCTTGTTTGGAGCAATTTTTATTAAAAAAAAAAAATGGGTACACAACCTGGATATGATTGAGCTATGTTTTATAGGAGAATTTTTTTTTTTTTTTTTTACTACAACAAAATCATTTAATTATGGACCCTTTGAACACCCACCATCTAAACACACATTTATTTTAGTTCCTTACATCAAATGGCTTCACGCCTTGTCTCGAGCAATTTCTATTAAAAAAAAAAAGATGTTAAACCAGATATGATGCCATTTATATTAAATGCAATTAAATAAAGAAGCTTTAAAAATTTAAGAAAAAAAATTGTTCATCAAATATTAGTCAGATTTTATTTTTTTATTTTGTGCTTTGTATTAATAACCATAATTTTTGTATGTTTATTAAATTTTGATTCATCATTTCTTTAAGGTACTCCACAATCTTTCAAAAGGACACGGGGGAAAATAGATGATCTATATATTGTGCAGACCCCACCAAAAAAACAGAAAATTGGACGAAATGATGGTACCGGAATTGTAAGACTACAGAATGTTTTCACTGAATTTTTAAGATTAAAATAAAAAAAAGTAAAAATAATATTATTATCAACGAAAATCAATCCTTTTAGTAGAATATTTCAGTTCAAATTTTTATTCTTGAAATTGATGCGGTCAAAGCAACTTGTAAATCATCTTCAACATTGCAGATGTAATGAAGAAAAAAAATGTTCATTTGTTTGTTTATGTTTTTGAGTTTTGGAAATGAGGATTGATAATTTGTATTATTTGGACTAGTGTTCTCATATTGAGTTTTATTCTCACAATGTTTCAGTTGATGTAACCTCCAGCCTTCTTCAGGTGTATCTTGTCGAATTCGTAAATCTTTCTGTTGAACTTGTAACGGATAAAGTGCTAAGTAAAATTCAGTGGTAAATGACACTCTTTTGGAGGTTGAAGGTTCTAATCCTCAGTGCAGACGATATTAAGAATACAACTGCAAATTGCTTAGAATTTCTACTCGGTCATGGATGATGAAATGACTGCATGGTACCTCCGAGGATTAATTAAAGTGTTCCATTTGAAATTCTGTACAGATTCGCTGAGTTCAGCAGAAAGATTCCAGAATTTGACAACATCCACCTGAAGAAGCTCAGAGGTTACATTGATCGAAACATTGGGAGAATAATGCTCAAGATGAGACCAGTAGTCTGAATAATCCAAATAATACAAATGTTCCTTTAATGTTTTGTTTTCTTCTTTTTTTTTTTTTTTTTTAAAGTACTTGTTTTCATCTGAATTAAACTGTTACTTGATTTTTTTTTTCACAATGATGGTAAGTTTTAAAAATTACCGAGGGAAAGAAGGTTAAATAGAGTGTTATGTTTTAAATTGTAAGTTATATCCAGATAAATGAATGTTGCAAGTTTTTTTTGTTTTTTTTTTCTTTTTCAATATAACATGTTGGTATGAATTTATTTTTAAATGGTTTTTATGAAAATTAAATTTAATCATTGAAGTTTTGGTGCTTAAATTGTTAATTAAACAAAATTATTTTAAAATAAAATTGATTTTAAACACTTCATACAAACATACTAGATTTGTTCTGATTTTTATATTGCTATGTTGCTTCTCTCTCTCTCTCTCTCTCTCTCTCTCTCTCTCTCTCTCTCTCTCTCTCTCTCTCTCTTTCATTGGCTTCAAATAATAAATTTTTGTTTAAAACTTTTGTATTTTTACTGCAGAAAATTTAAAAATAAATCATACAATTTTTATATATACTAATCAATTTTTTTATTTTTTATTGCAGAATAATAAAAATGATTATTTTTGCTGGATCTGTCATCGTGATGGTGTAATGATTTTCTGTGAATTGTGTCCTCGAGTTTTCCATATAAAATGTCTGGGCATTGAAAAATTTTCCTCTGAATGGGTGTGCCCTGAATGTGAGGTATGTTATGGGTGAAGACTTTGAAAACAATAAGGGAAGAAAATTTTTTAAATATAATTAAAGTAATTGAATAAATGAAAAATATTAAAAAGTTACTTTTTCATAAATAGTGAATTTGCTCAACTTTTATTTCAGAAAGAAAATAGTGGTTAAATAAATAATGGGTTAAATTGAGACTTTGTCTTGTCTTTGATAAATGAATGTAAAAAGTCATTAAAATATTTTTATTGAGGTTTTTTTTTTTTTTTTTAATAAAAACTGTTTTTGTCTAAAATTCATATAATATAAAAACAAAAATAAAGAAAAATCTGTATGATGTACATATTCGGGATTGTGAAACAAAAATATGATATTCCAAATATGATGTAAATTGTTCAAATAGTTTAATTTTCATAAGGAAAATCATTTCCAAATGATTAATAGGAATTTGTAGACATTACAACATAAATCTCGCAAGTTTGAATTATTGAGTTATCTTCCTTTGTTTTGTTTTTTCTTTTTAGCTTTTATTCAAAATAGTGGACCAGATAGCCGCTCTTTGATTACTAATAAAATATAATTTTCTTATAAATAAAACTACTTGATTAATTTACGTGATTTTTGGAATATGATATTTCCATCTTTTCACGCACATGTGCTAACCAATCTCTCTTTCTCTTTTTTAAACATCTGCTTATCCTCTTCTTTATAGATTCTGTCTTTCTTTTTCTCTCTCCTTACATTTTTTTTTTTATTTTTCACGTTGATAATTCAGAACAAAATAATAAAATACACTCTCCCTTGGTTTAAAATTGAATGAACATTTTCCCTGAATGGCTAGGTACATCATAAAAAGTTTTTTTATTTTTGTTTTTCAATAGGGGAGGAATTTTAGACAAGAACCAAAATTAAATTTACAAGTCACACGTATATTTCAGTTAGGGGATACGTGTTTGCAGTTCATGTAGAGCGGCGTTGACACTCTTCTATATACAGCACCTGGAATTCCCAAATGGTTACCCATTTTAGTACTGACCAGGCTCAACATTGCTTAACTTGGATGATTTAATAAGAACTGGTGTGTCAATATAATAATGTTGGATGTGTAAATTATATTAGACCCTCTGTATATGATATATCTTTGTTGTCTCTGATTATTTTTTTTAAATTATAGATACAATATTATATTTCTTTTTTTTTCTTTCCCTCTTTGCCAGCGTATAATGCGTGCTGAATGTGTGCAAACAAGATCTAAAGCAATGTCAATGGTGTCTCTAGAACAGTTTTCTGCACTTCTCAAACATGCCCTAATCAGAATGAAACACCAGACGGTAAGATTCTTCTTTTTTTTCTCTCTTCTCAAAATTTTCATATTCAAGTATAAAGATTTGCAAATGGCTTTTAACAAACTTCTCCAGTTTATTTCAGAAAATGTTTTACACTAGTGCTATTTTTAACTTGATTAGCTATTGGTCAGATTCCGGAGTTTAAAATAACCAATCAAGTTAGTTGTTAGAAATTAGCTGAGAATTTCCTCAAAGGGCAGTGGAGGTTTTCTCTAGTTTTTCTTTAGTTTTTTTCTAAGAACAAGAAATACCTGTTTTCTATCTCTGCTGAAAAGCCTTCACATTCAAATAACAATTATGGTATAATCTGTGACTGGTGGAATTGATAATTTAACAATAATTCACTGGTGTGTAAAATTGCAATTCTTGATATGAGGCTTGTTAATAAAAGATTTATTCAGTAATTATTAGTAACTAGTGGGACCTATGGAAATTCCACGGGGAACTAATTCATATGTAATATATTGATGTTGGCTTTCTGTAGATGTTCAGCGTAAATGGAGACACTCTGATATTATTGTAGCTTTTTTTGTTAAAACTGCAAAAGTATTTATCTAAGCTAGCACAAACGCCCGGCAAAGCCCAGTCGTAAAGTATGCTTAAATATATTTTAATTCCTGCAGATTTCGTATATATTATTATAGAGTTAATGTTCTATTAATTTTTATATATTATAAAGTTGTGATTTCAAAAATAAAAAAAAATATCCATATGAGTTGGGTACATTGACTTGAATCGAAACCGAAATAAAAACTTATGAAGAAACTATATGTATCTATATATATATATATATATATATATATATATAACTTGAGTTCCTTCAGCTATAATCAAAATCAAAACTTATGAAGAATTCTTAATAAAATTATTTAGAAAAAAGAAATTGATTACTGAAGTGCCATCAGTTATAACTGAAACCAAAACTTATGAAGAATTCTTTAGTAAAATTATGTATGACAAGAAATGGAAGTACATAACAAATGACCTGGATGCAAACGTGACACAGAAAATAACACACACGCTATCATATTAATATATTAAGATTAAATTAATATAATTCCAAAATTTGTATTAGAACCAGCAGACTGCCTGGTGTTGTCTGTTCGTAAAATACGCAAAACAATTCCTCTATCCAAAGAATAGCAGGTATGTTCAAAAGCAACTTCATTTTTTTTCATTGTTTTATATGGTTCCGAGCAACGCCGGGTAGCCCTGCTAGTCTCTGGCTCTTCAACTCACTCATCTAACCTAGTGTTATATCTGTAGTGAGCACACAAGTCTGATAACACTTTGTCTCCTATATGAAAACTTATTGAAGGCTCTTCATATATATATATTGGCATTGGCCAGTTGTAAAATATGCTTAAATGATATGTTAATTTATGCAGAGTTTGTATTTATTATTCTAGAGCCAATTCTCTATTGAATATTATATTGTACCTAATATATAGTAGTGATTACAAAAGTTAAAAAAAATATACATATATGACTTTGGTGTCATCGCCTAGAATCAAAACCATTTAGCTTTCTAGAGATATTCACTACTATCTAAGAACATATGGATATCAAAGCTATCAAATTTATGCAGTTAATATATTCGGTTTTTAAGTTTGAAAAGATGCACCTGAAGAAGATTGTAGATTTCATTGGCTGAAATCAAGATGAGAATGGTTGTTCAAATAATATAAGATTTTTTTTAATTTATACATCCTTATATCCTGAAAGTCACAAGTGTATGAAAGTGAATAGGTCTTGAAATACCAGCTACAAAAGAATCATTAAAAAACGAACTTTCAGTGGAGCTTAAAAATCTATTAACATTAGTCTGTGCCCAAGCTAAGACAGAACTCGGCTAATGCTGATTTCATTGCCTTGAAAAAAAGAGATATTCTAAACCCCCCCCCACACACACACACATACATGTGTCAAATTTGATTACTTTACATCTGTTATTTTGTTTGTATACACTGTGGCTTTTATGTTTGTATCTTGTTTGAAAAATCAATTTCATATTAATTTTTGGTTTTCCCAACACCAGTCTGGCAGAAGGCCACTTGTTCTGAGCACATTATTTAACACTACCAGGATCATGAAAATTTCATGTAATGAGAAATATTTTCAATTAACAAATAAATAAAGCTGATATTTTTCTGAATCGTACAAAAAATAATGTAGTAAATATGAGTTTATTAACGTTTCTATGAAAATAGTGTCCATTGTATTTTAAATATTGAACTGACCCAAATAAAATAAATTCATAGGTACTAATAAATACTCAGAAATTAATATTGTGCTACATAGTTTAATACAAATAATAAAATTACCTTGCAAAATTTACTCATTCAATCCAGCACATCTTCGCAGACAATACTCTTTATTTTCATTGTATCTTTCGAATGTTCCATTTTTTATTTAACTTTTCGCTGACTTTTTTCTTTGGTGAAGAATCATTGCATGTCGAAATTACTACAGGTTTCTTTCTCACACCATTATGACAATGATCATATATTATTATGATATTCGAAAATGAGGCTGCAAGAAAGTGACATAGGTCACTCATATTCTTTCCGTGGTTGCCAGATTGGCCCTTTTAAAGCCAAATTTCACAAATTTGGTGTTTTTTGAAGCAGTTTGGCTTAAAAAATTTGTTTTTTTTCACAGCATAACGTACGGACTAAGAAAAAGAACAAGCAGAATATTATATAGATTAGACTTAACCGCCGTCTTTTACATCTGATCATTTGACTGATGTAATTGGTGGACATGCAGATTGTTTAGTTTTGATACGTGCATTTTCATCTGAGCATTAGCTTCAGGAAGTATGCATTTCTCTTGATTTTAAAATTGGAAGAATGGTAAATTGATGAACAATGACAATTTTTATTTAAACCAAACATTTATTTACTAGCAGATCACCCGGCGTTGTCTGATTGTAAGATACGCTTAAATATGATATTTTAATTAATGCAGATTACGTATTATAGAGACAATTCTCTATCGATTATTATATTGAATCTAATATATTTTAGTGAGATAAAAACTAAAAAAATATAACCTTGGTGCCATTAGCTAGAATTGAAACCAAATCATACAACTTTCCACCTCTAAGCTACGCCCATATATATATATATATACGCATTTTATTTTTTATTACCGTATCTTTCTGTCTGAGAAAGATACGGTAATAAAAAATAAAACGCATATTTGCTCTACAACAGTATTGAGCACTTTCTTCAGTTTTTATTAATTACCATTTCTACTATATATATATATATATATATAAATTCATCTGTCACCCTTTTTTTAAAGATGGATTGGCCCAATCAACAAAGACAAGATTCAAGTAGGCAAAGAAGGATGCTCAAATGGTCCACAGAGTTTTATAGTTACATAGATTTATTAAAACTCCTTTTTCTGAATTAGAAGTTACAGGGTAGTGAAAGATTAAAATCCTCCTACATATAAAAACCTTACATTATGTCTATCGAATATAAAACTCTGGTTTTTGTCCAGAATACCTGCCCGTATTAATTAAAAATCCAAAACAAAGAATAATCTGTATGATGCATATACCTATGACGAAAATGAAAATATATTTCAAACATCACACAAATCGATCTAGTAGTCTTATTTTTAAATAAGAGAATCAAATTTTATAAATATCTCATGTCTGACTGCCTCGACTGCCATTTCGCAAAAAATTTCCAGAAACAAAAGTAGATAACTAAACTACTAAATTTATGTTGTTATGCCTACAAATTCCCATTAATCACTTAAAAATCATTTTCTTATTTAAAAATAAAACTACTTTATCAATTTAAATACTTTTTGAAAAAGGATATTTTGTTTTATCACAGGCACATATATCACACAGAATTTTCTTTGTGTTTTTTTAATATTGGGGGAATATCTAGATAAGAACTAAAATGCTTACAGCAAATTTACAGTCTTCAATTTCAAATTTTTCCGATGTCAAATTATTAAGCTAACTAATCCACTATCAATTTCTCATATTAATCTCTAGCTAACCTTAAAATCAAAATCCCCATAATCACACTGTATAACACATAATATATCTGTGAATAGTATTGAACCAAGTAATTTTTTTCAATCCTGATTTCTTTTTATTATTCCAGAGTTCCCCATTCCGTCAACCTGTAGATCTGTGTGCTGTCCCTAATTACCATGATTTCATTTATCATCCAATGGATTTAACTTCTATTGAAAAGGTAAGTAAAACATTTTCTTTCTTTGATAATACAGTTTTCATAAATCTATTTTGCCAAACTGTTTCTTTTAATCGATTGTATAGCAATAACTTGTACATGGGTGTTGTAGAACTGCACCCTGAAATATTGGAAAGGTGCCACTGTCTTGTTTGTACTACGGGGGAGGTTGTTGTGGCTTACCTTGCTTTCCAGTCATATGAGCATCATAGGCAGTCAGAGGATTAACCTATATGATGATGATACAGGCAGGATTGGAAGTTGGTGCTAGTTATAAAGGAAGGATTGCTGCTACATAATAATTGTAGATAAGAATAGAGCTGCTAGATGATGATGATGACAAAGACAGTGATGTTAATGGTGATGATGACAGGTGTAAAGTATAATAAAATATTCTATCCATACAATAATTGTATTTTTCTCTCCTTTGGTTGATTAGTATGATGGTATGACACCCTGTACTGTCCCACTTGACAATCCGCCAACCCCAAACATTGTGTGACATAGTTTTGTTCTCCATCCTCTATTCTTATGGCTGTATCATCATTTTCTCACTGCCGGCTGTCTGTGTGCAACATACAAGTTTACAAGTAGAAAAAATAAAAATAAAACAACATGAGAAAAACACAGATTCTCTCTCTCTCTCTCTCTTTCATATATATATATATACACACACACATACAGGTTGGACTTTGGGTGTGTGTATCTACTTGCTAAGGTTCACATCTATCTCTACTCTTGAGGTCATTTCGGTCAGTTACTGTCAGTTCATCTCAATCTTCCAAAGCTTTTCCAACTTGACCCAAGCCTACCTTCCTATCTATTGTCTACTGCTAAATCCTATCTCCTATTTATTTTGTTATCCAATAACCTACTTTTTCTTTTGTTATATCTTTTGCTTCCCCTTCTCTTATTTCCTAGCATCTATAGTATCGTAACAGTAACGCTAGCAATATGTATGCGATAAATCAAGAGGAGGTAATTCATTCAGACTCGAGTAATAGTAATAGTACAGCTTTTTTGTATGCATAAACAATAAGATAAGGAAATTGGATAAAAGACTAGACCTGACCTGACACATAAAGGTATACTGACTTTGAAAAAGAAGCAACCAAAATGACAACAACTCTTAAACTTGCATATATGAATTATTAAACTAAGATCATAGAATACATGAAAAGCAAATGGCAAACAATATATTCTCAAACAACAAATTATTACAGTTGGAAAAGAAAATGTTGAAATGTTATCCGGTCAAGAACAAGACATAGTATTAAATAGGCAGAATTTGAAAACATACTCAAAATGGAAGCTACACCTTGGTGTACTATAATAACTGCTCACTGTCAAATATATTTGTATAACATACAAAAATAACTGCAAGAAATATTATTGTGTATCAAACTGAACCATTGTGACTACATCGCAATTAACAGAATCCTAGCAAAAAATATATCACTTTCAGGTCTTATAGAAGAAAACTTCAAACATTGTTGAAAATTTTTTATTTTAGAAAGAAGTGGCCATACAATGTAAATATTTTTTTTCTTAATCTTAAATTTTAATCTTTAAAAAGTACTTAAAAATATATATGAACATCTACTCTCTCTGAAGACATCTATCATTTAAAATTAAAAAAAAAATGTATTTAGGGAAGTGTTAGAAGGCTATCCCAATGCAAAGAATGGAAATCAAGCCCCTTTAAGAATACTTAACGATGCATACTGTCTGTGGAATTATAACTAAAGTAGTCAACTAGCGTCTATATAATGTTCACAACTTCCGCTCGTGCAAATGCTCTACACAGACATGACAGAAAAAAATAGATACTAAGATAAATATTTTTCCTTAGGTTAATATATGCTTATTTATATTTACAGATAAGAATAGTGCTGAAATAACTTAGATGCAATTTTAATGAGATAGTATAACAACATTGAAGCCTGCTACAAACCAAAAAAGCATCAAACGTATCAGAATTTCTGCAAGGATGAATCATGGATTAACATAGCAGGAAATCTTTCAATACCCCTTTCTATTGTTAATATAGTGATCATACAATTCACAAGAAAGGACAAAGAGTGCACAAAACCTTATCTAGGTCACCCCGGGCTTCACGCGCTGGACTACTATGGTAGAGCTGCAAGAAGGAAACCTCTTCTTTGTCCTGCCAATATCAAGTGCAGAAAAGATTAAGCTCTTGAGATGGTGGAGAGACCTATGACCTTTTGGACCAATGTCATTTTCTCTGATGAGTCACGATTTGCATTATTTCCCGACAGTGGAAGGGCAGTGGTATGGAGGCTCCCTCAGCAAGAGTTTGATTTAAAAAAAAACTGCAGCCAATGCTGAAACACGGGGGGTTTCTTGGTTATGGTATAGGGTGCAATTTGGAGTGATGGTCGCTCAGACCTGGTGGAGTGCAAAGGAAACATCAATTCTGCTGAATATGTTTCAGTATTACCTGAAGGACTCCTAATATTCTCACTTGGTAAAATGAACCATGTTAACTCCCCATTTATGGAAGACATGTGTTTGTAGGTGTGGAAAAAAAAAAAAAGTGCTAGTAAGCAGGTTCGAACCTGTGATGCGAAGGCGAAAAAGAAAGTGAAAGAAAAGTTGAGAGTTTTACCGCTACGCCATGACACGAGCAAAAGTAGTGGGGGTGCCCGGGTGTATGTAGGTGGTGTAGTAAGGAAAAAGTGGTAGTAGCGGGGGAATCAAAACAACAGTAGGCAAAGGTGTTAAAAAAAAAAAAAAAGTGTTAGTAGACAGACAGGTTCGAGCCTGTAACGCAAAGGAAAAAAAAAAAAACCTAACGTCTTAGTTGATGTCTCCATGGCGCAACCAGTAGTCACAAACGTCAGAATTAACCATAGTACATCGAAAAGGGAATGATGACTTGCTAAAATGGCGACGTAAAAATCGACCCGTTTTTGTACAAAACGTCCGAGTTTATGGTGAAGGAATTAATGTTTTGGGCCAATTTTTTGGATATTTGTAATCCGAAGGTTCGAGATTTAAAATGATACTGATTTGGTCAGATTCTGTTGCCTCTGTGGAACATTTTTGCGAGACATACAAACACACTCACACACACATTTTGCCCTTTATATATATAGACTAGCAGGAGTACCCGGCATTGCCCGGGTGTTTGGAGGTGTGTGTGCTCTTAAATCAAAAAAAAAAAAGTTTTGGTAGGTAGTTAGGATCAAACCCGAACCCCTGAGGCGAAGCTGGACAAAAAACGTGAGACGTTAACCACTCGACTAGCAAGAAAAAGTAAGTGAAAGACGTTTGAATTTATTTAAGTAGAATTGACAGGTGCCCGCTTAATAAGGTCAAATAGAAGTCGCGGAGCTAAGATTTATGACGACCTAAGCAATGGCTATTCAGTGGTTAACATTTTCTGCGGGACAGTTTTTAATGAGGTGAAAACCCAACTTTGGGGAGGAAAAGCAGCTCCCCTGTTTATTAGGAGGGAGTGTTGTCCAAACGAAAGCAATCGTCTGATAGGACGGTGAAAAGCTGACATTGACCAAACGTTTACATCGCTTAATTCGAATTCAGTTTCTCTTTTTTTATACCGAGCAAAAGAAACACACGGCGATCTAAAAATCTGGAAAAAATAACATTTAAAAGTTGGGCAAATTAAATACATGCGTGACCCCCGTTGTTAAATCGTACATATTATCATCTAGACAGCATATAAAAAGTTTTAAGGAGTTAGCCGACCGAGCGCTCCCCTGAAAAACCCTTTTGTGGACATACAGAAAAAGTGCACATATACATACACACACACATTTTCGCTTTTATATTTATAGAAGATATTTATTTATTTATTTTTCAGATCGGAAGTTATTATTTCTAAAAAAAAATTTGTATTGTCTGCAGTGATGGGACGATTGCAATATTTTACCCAATTCCATACTAAATTCTTGATTCCGATACAATTACCAATTCCATACTAACTTCACGATTTCGATTCTTTATAAATCTCTAAATGTTTAACTATAGAGTTATTTTTCCAGATTACCATAAAACATATGTTAAATGTACAGATATTTTCTCAAACGTAAAAATACACTTGTGGGGATGATCTATAGATTTTAATTTTACTATTTGTTTAAAATCAATAAATATTATTTTATCATTACTACCAGCAGTGGAAGATTTTGTTTTAAACAAGATCTAATAAAAAAAAAACATAATTAAAAGGAATCTTTGGTATCAGAAAATAGCCACAAATTATTCTGATTCTGATACCCCCAAAAGTTCTGATTTTTCTGATTACCGATTCAGATTAATCGTCTCAACACTAATTGTATGGCTTATAATGGTTTTGGTTTTAACATTCCATAGACTCAGATTAGTGTGACAAGGTTTTTTTAAACGATACTATTGGTGAAAGTAAGTTTGGTAGTTTGCAAAATTCAAAGCAAGGTTTTAATGAGAGAGCATAAAAAAGGGAACTGGTATTGTAACATATCTCCGCTATTTAGATACATACGCATATTGACGACCCATGTGCCAAGCTAATGTTATGTCAGCATTTAAGCTGTGAACATGACATCACGGAATGAAACGAATATAGAGGTATCAAGATCAAAGGAAAAGGAAGGAAGAAAAAATGTGTCGATTTGAAAGGTATGCTTGACAAGTACACGAGTCTCATTTTTGTATCCCTTTGAAAGCGAGCCAGTCGACTGGTGGTCTTAAAGAGAATTACTGCCACACAACAGCGAATTGTAGTTTAAAGCAAAGGACTGCTATCTGACTAGAAAAGGAGCAAATCTGTTGTCGTATTGAAAATATGCGTCAAATGTGAAACCGGACAGAATAAATAACTTTGTGTCAAAGTTATTTTTTTTTTTTTGTCATTTTGTGAGTATCTACATATGTTTCGTCCATCTTAAAAGTAATCACAACATTACGCTATTGCCGAAATGTACTTTTTTCTTGAATATTCATTTAGCGAAACAGGATGTCTCCTTTTTTTTTTTTTTTTTTTTTTTTTTACAAAGGAGCCTTATCAAGGCTTGAAGGGCCACTCAAGGATAAAGTTTAGTTAGTGTACGGTATTCATTGAGACAATAGAGTAGTAATCATTAGTAGTGGAAGTTTTGTATAATTTGATTATTTAAAGCGACAGTTTGACAAGAACTTGCTTACATTGGGTCTGAAGACAACCATATCGTAGTTAGCTGGAAAGCAGGCCTGTGGAACAGAGTTCTACAAGTAGGCAGTTCTAAGAAAGAAACTTAATTCATGGAATCCATATTTAGGTTTAAAGAGTGGAGGAGATTATTGATAGTGGTTGTAGCTTAACGATGTTTTGGGAGGTGAGTAGACAAATACATGTGAATGAGAAATAATTATTTGTTTTGTAGTTATTTTTTATCACCTGCTTTGTATTGTTTTTTTTTTTTATCTTGATTTCATTATTGTTTTTTTATCATCATATTCATCATTCATTTGTATTTTAACCTGTTTATTCCAGAATATTAAATACAACAAATATGCTTCCACTGAAGCTTTTCTTGCTGACGTCAAGTGGATCCTACACAATTGCATCATATTCAATGGAAGTAAGTTTTTTTGTTTTTTTACATTATTTTTTTTAACTAGGAAGTTTTATTCACACATTTTTGTGTTTCTATAGTATTAGTCACAATTTAAAATCACATTCCACATAAAAACACTTTTATGTCATTTTTTTGTCATAATGAAGTAAGTATCCTCACCAAAAATTAGAAAAAATGATCGACTAGAAGATCGTCTAGAACTTTATTTAAAAATAAAATTTTTTTTATAGAAATTGCTCTAGACAAGGCATGAAGCCATTTGATGTAAGGAGCTAAAAAAGAATACTACTTCAAGGTCAAAAACTTGCCAACAATAAGTGTTAGATGGAATAGATTCTGACCTGGAAAACAGCAATTTTTCCCTCTTTGTCAGAAACATTGCTCATGGAATATAAGGACTAAAGAATATAATAAGGGAAGCAAGAGTTATGAGGCTGCCGAAAGTAAACATAAGAAGCATCAGTCTTATCATATTTTCTTGATTCGCCATTGATAACAGCGGAAGTTCTTGTAAAGCAGGGGAGATAAATTATTATTTCATTAAAGCAAGTAAAAATGAATGACATAATAAAACTGCAATTTGTGATAAAATTGATTTTTACTTTACAAGTAAATCAATCTTTTAGTTGTTCAATTTTTTTTTTTTTTTTTTTTTTTCTGTGTTTTGGTCCGGATACTTATTTCAGCATGACACATAAGTATATCACATGCAGATTTTCAGTTGTAACTAATGCTGTAGAAGTACCCACATATCTTTTAGGACGTTTTCTTTTTTTTTTTTGTAGATATTACACAAGATCGTTTGTACCATACTTTCCCAAAATAAACAACCACTTTCATCTATTATGAGATTAACCAAAACTATAATTAAAGAACTTTCCAAATCTTTTCAAAGGACTGGGTAGGGGGGGTAGTAGTAGTAGTAGTAGTAGTAGACAATCTATCTCTGGAGAAAATGACCTGCACCTTATTGTTTCAGAGGATTGCTCTGGAGCCTTATTCAGGAATGGCAGTCCCTGCAGCATGGGCGCAGGAAGGAAGATGATGTGCTGGGGTTTGTGGCCATTTACTGCTGCTTTCTGCATCGTCTCCTGTTCTCCAGCATCAGATTTCTGTTCTCTCCTTTTCCCACTCCTTGCTGTACAGCACCCAATCAAGCACCGCAGTCTGCCAGCTGCCCAGGTCAACACCCGTTACATTCAAGTCACTTTTGCATATGTATTTATAGCAGAAAGGCAGGCAATCCCTAGGATGGTGTCCTTATAGGGTAGATGTGCTGTAAAACAAATAATCCCAATTCCATTTCATTAATGAGATGAGTATTATTTATTAATTTTATTTATTGTGGATTATAATCCTCATCTTTCTTAGTTGTTGTTTCACAACGTTTCGGCCAACTATTCCTTTGACTTCCATCAGACCTGACTATGGAAGATAGATAATAAATAAACGTGGATTTATAAGACCAAAAATCCAACCTTGATCGCCCCTTCAGGGCCTGTGGCGTAGTGGATAGAGACGTTAAATCTTTACGGTTCCAGGTGAGCATTATCTGAAGATAGCGATTTCAATCCTACCCAAAGCCGGGCAGAGGCTTACTTAGCCAAAAACGTGGTGAGATGACAACAAATATGGATGGCAGTAATTGCTGAGAATGCAGTTAGGAGATTCTGAGTTCCTATCCCGTCGAGGTTACCACCTGACGAAGGTCAGAGGAATAGTTGGCCGAAACATGAAACAACATCTAAGAAAGATGAGGATAATAGTCTGCAATAAATGAATTAAAATATATGGTATTGTTTTTATATTGTAGTTTAGTTTTTTTTGTTGTTTTTTTACACGGTCGTCACCACTTATCAAGGCCCGGAAGCCACTCAGGGATAAGGGTTAAGATTGCTTGCAATATTTCCCCCCCCCCCCCGACAAAACTAAAACTATTCAACTGTATATTTACACAATAGGTGTGGGAAGTATTTATTTGCATACAACTGTAATAAGGTTACATACGTAATTAGTTTTAATGGAAGGGGACGGTCTACCTCTCCTAAGTTGAAAAAGTTATAAAAAAATAGTGATGATTAGACTCAACAATATTTAGTGCTAGAATCACAGGCGACTTGTTATAAGTCAATGTGTCCCTCAGAAAAAAGGTGCTAATACCTGGAGGTGAGGCATTAACTGAACACTTCCTCAATCCAATCCAAGGGTTGAGTGCCTAAGCAAACAAAACCTCTTATGCTAAAATCGGCAATGAGTTGATTTTTTTTTTTTTTTTTTTTTTTTAATGAGAGAGCAGTTGTCAATTCAAACAATTGAGGAAAGGTCTGATTTCTTCAAGTAGATGTAATTACTCACAATTATAGTTTAATACTTCTCAAGCAGCATTCAATTGATCTGTAATAAATTTTGTATTATAATCTTTATTTCTTTCTGATGTTTTCAGCTCATCACAAATTGACTGCCAGTGCAAAAATGATAATAAAAATTTGCAAACATGAGGTAAGTTATTTTGTTATCATTTCAGAGTAATATATAAACAGTTTATTTTTTATTGAAAGATTAAAATATGTTAACAAGAAAGAAATGATAAGCTTAATAAATGGCAGGGGGCACATAAGTGTTTTTTAGGTTTTCTAATTTTATAAATATTTGATTAAAAATAATTGACTGGGGCGCACTAGAACAAGAAACAACCAAAAGAATTACATTTTGTGTCTGAATACCTTTTTCTTTTCTTTTCCCTCTTATTTTTCTTTTTTTTTTTCTTTTTTACTTTGATTGCAAGGTTTTATCACTTAAGATATGTTAAAGATTTTTAAAACAGAAATCTAATATGTACAAAAATAATTTTGTAAAACATTAAATTTAACAATGATAAATTAATCTTAATAATTTTTTAAAAATCCATTCACATTATTTTTGTAATCCAAACAATAATGTCCATATACAAACAATAGAAAGTTATTAGAATTGCCTTAAATGCTTTATTAAATCTTTATGTAAGAAGTTTGGTGCAACTACACTGTAATAGCAAAATTCAGAAAGCAAAAAAAATCGATTTAAAAAACAAGAATATCTACTAACTTTTTGAATCAATTTCAACTTACTTGGCATGCCAGAAGTGCTTAAATATTTACAAAAACGAGTTTGTGACCTTTATCATAAAACTAGCCTTCTGTGCCCAGCGTTGCCTGGGTGTGTGGAAGGGGGTTGGTCGAGCAATCAAAACCCTAAAAAAAAAAAAATGAATTTAAACAACTCAAAATAGTAGCAAGTACCTTGCGAGTGAAAAAAAAAAAAAAAAATGAGGAGTAGTAGGCAGGTTTGAACCTGTAACTTGCAAGAGGAAAAGGAGGTGAAAAAAGCAAACAGTCTTATCGGTGTGCCATGGCGATTGTGACATCACGGGCGTTTGAAATAACCTGTTTTATGTGACGTCATTCATGCAAGGCTTGAATGATTTGCAAAAATGTTGACGGTAAAAATTGCCCCCTCTTTGCAGATAACGGTCCAGTTGATGGTGATAGAATTAATCTTTTTGGCCAATTTTTCGATATTTGTCGTTCGAGACATCGATCTTTGAAATGATACCAATTTTGTCACGTTCTCATGCGTCTGTCAGAAGTTTTTGCGAGATATACAAACACACACATTTTGCCTTTTATAAAAGACTAGCAGGGGTACAAAACATAAAAAAACAAAAAAAATCTAACGTAAGGCAAACGAACGTTGAAAACAGAAAAACGAACACGTGAAAAATGGCTTAAATGAGCCTGTTTTGATATTAAAATTTAAAAAATCAGTGGATACCCGGGTGTTGCTAAGAATAAGCAAAGTAAAAAAAAAAAAAAAAAGAAAAAACCAGGAAAACGAACATTACATGAAAAATAGCTTAAATAATACAGGGTTCAATATTTAAATTTAAAAAATCAAAAAAAAAACAAAAAAAAAACATCTCACACCACGATTCGAACCCAAAACGTTTAGATAATGAACAAACGCGTTAACCAACTGCGCTAAAACGACGGAGATGAAATTTACTCGGTTTTTCAACTATTTAAAATAAATCAGGTCACGACGTCATGACGTCATCTGACGCATGCGTAGAATCGGGCATCATTACGAGAAACCTGTTTTTGTTGACCCCCCCCCCCCCCTGTGGGAAATTGTCGATTTCGGGGTGAAAAAGTTAACGTTTTGGGCCAATTTTTTGATATTTTTCAAGTGAAGGATGGGGCTTCGATATGATACTGAGTTTGTGAATTTTCGTCGCGTGTGTCGAAAGTTTTTAGCATACACACAAACAAACATACATACATTTTCACTTTTATATATATATATACTAGCAGGGCTACCCGGCGTTGCTCGGGACCGTATAAACAATGAAAAAACAAAAGCAGATATTGAACATATGTTTTATTTTTAGGGGCGAGGAATCTTTCATCTCAAGTTTTAGTGTTACAAACAAACATTTGTCTTTTATATATATAGATAATGACAGGTTTTTTGGGGGCCCCCCTCGAAGATAACTGATCAGTTGACCAACTTCTAGTGGTCCGTTTGACGTGAAATTTCGATATTTGTCATCCGGGTGATGGGGCTTCGATATGATACCAAATTTGTCAAGTTTGGTTCCGTCTTTCAAAAGTTTTAGCGTTACAAACAAACATACATACACACAGACGTTTGGCTTTTATATATATAGAAGAAGAAGATATATAGATAGAAGAAAGAAGAAAACCATTGCTATATATATTCATAACATAACAAGGGAAGTAATTCAATGTTAAAACAAGGCAAGTAGCTAATATTTATGAGTGTTAGCACACAACTTATAAAAATCATTGGCAATAGTTATATGCTATTTACCTCCCTTTGGAACTCTCCAATGGTTATTTTAGCCAAAAATTTTATTTTTGTTAATTTTTCTCAAAAAATGTTTTCTTTTGTAATTTTTCTTCTACCTTATCGTTTTTCATAATTTTTGGATATATTCATTACTTTGACACGACAATTAAGTAGAGACCATTGGTTTGCCATGAAATTCAATATTAAAAATTTTGAATTTCACTATTAATAGTGTAGTTGCAGCAGAAATTCATATGGCATGTAAGGCACATAGAAAATTTCTGAAATTAAAGAAAATAGTTATCAATTTATAGTTTGCTGCCCTAAAAATAAACAGCCTGTATAGTAGTATCATATCAGTTAAAATTCTGATATAGTCGCAGCCCTAATCTATTAAGATTACAGCATTTCTCCCATTGTTTTTTTTTAATCTGCTCTTACATTATTATTAAAGTCCTTTCAAAGAACTAATTATTGACATTTTGTTTCTTCAATAGATGACAGAAATTGAAATATGTCCTGATTGCTATGCAAGATCATGTGAACAGACTACAGAAGAATGGTTTTGTGAACCATGTGTAAGTGTCGACTCAGATTTATGCCGATGTCCTTCTTTAACCGGATTTTTTTTGATTATTGAT
Organism: Euprymna scolopes; assembly: GCF_053919585.1. Taxonomy (NCBI): domain Eukaryota; kingdom Metazoa; phylum Mollusca; class Cephalopoda; order Sepiida; family Sepiolidae; genus Euprymna; species Euprymna scolopes. The sequence continues at coordinate 154,205,742 of NC_136488.1, forward strand.
TTTCAATGCTTATCAGATGCATTCCGATACAAAACCTACGCAAAAGTACTCCCAGACACATCAAATACCTTTGTGTGAAATTTACAACCTATCTGCCCAGCCATTTCAGAGTCCATAGAGTACTCACATGCACACACACACACACATAGAAGAATTGTTCTGTGAACCATGTATAAGTGTTAACTCAAATTTATGTGGACTTCATTCTTTAATCACGTGTTTTTCAATTATAGATTTATTTTCATAGTGTAGGGTTGGTCTCCTTGCTGCTTTGGTTGCTTGGAGACCTAGGTAGAACATACCAGTCAAGAATCTGTTCTTGACAGTCAACTTGATAGGTGATTTGCAAGTTCCTGGACCATCACCTGTCGAACTGAAATACGCCGCCTGGGTGTTACCTAAGAGCTTCACTTTCCCAGTTTATTGCTTGTTGCCTGGGAATGCCGACAGGGATGCTCAAGCAGTTTTTGCTAGGCCAGAGTGCCCTCCTTTAGGGACATTGGCTTGACATTTCCACTTTCCAACCTTGTGTCACATCTTGTTGAGATGTGTAGTAAGTCAATATCTACTTATCAAACCCATTCTGATACAAGATTTACATAAGAGCACTCCCAAACAAATCAAGTACATTTGTGTGAAATTACAAAAATATCTGCCCAGCTGTTTCCGAGATCATAGGAAACAAATTCACACACAAGGTTCCTTTTATATAATAGATAGATAGATAAATTGAATTGCATAATTAAATTATAGAAGTCATATATATATATATATATATATATATATATATATATATATATATGGCATAATGTAAGCAAACTATAAGGTATTTGCAGCTTCTCTTCCAATTTTCGGAATTTTTTAATCATGTCCAAATGCATTTTATTTCGTTTTGGTGGATTGATTGTTGTTATTTCTTCTGATGAGTTAAGGGCAAAATAGATTCACTGATTGATATAATAATTAAGTGATTAATTTTGTGCTACGAAACAGATACTGTCAAGAACTGTAAATATCAACTGAATTAAAGGAATGAATTGTAAGATGGTCAACATCATGAAATTTGGAATAAAGACTTTTATCATTCATTCATTATATACTCTATAATTACATTGACCTTAAATAAGGATTAGGATGTATAAAAAGGAAATATAAGTGAATAAAGAATATTTTCACAGAAATAAATAAATAAATAAATAAATATATATATATATATATATATATAAATTGAATGGCATAATTAAATTCACTGTAAAAAATCGTATTTGTCTAAAGTTAACTTTTTTATTTGAAGTGATTAAACAAACTTTCTTTCATAATATGTTAATGTAGTTTGCTTGAAGCATTGTCAAGTGTGTATATAAAGATAATTTATAGAAAGCAATACAATGCAGAGGTATAACAGATAGAAACAAATTAATACATACATAAGTGGAACAAGCTATGCAAATTCGCCTTTTATCAATACAATAAATATATATATATATATATATGTATGTATATATAATCTTATAGTATTCTGAATTTTATTGGGTTTATATTATTGATAATTCGATAACGGTTTATATACCAATAAATTTTAAGTCAGAATGAGATGACTTAAATTATAAACTTCAAAATTACCATCTTTTGTAATTGAGCATTCATATATTGTTTGTTGTGTTAAAATCAAGAGTTCAAAGAATGGGTTGATAGCAACAAATAGTGTATTTCATCTTTCGTTACAATTGTTTTAAGACTATTCGGACAAATTCAAACCCTATATTGTTCGAAAATTTTCACAAGAACGGCTTCTTATCAGATGTTGTGAAAAAAACACTTTTACAGTGAACAATATGAAATCCATTTCCCTTTTAAGGAAAACTATGAGAAAAAAATGTTACCTACATCTCTTCCTTCAAAGGTTTTTTGTTTTCTGTTATATATATATATATATATATATATATATATATATATATATATATATATACACACACACACATATATAAACAGAAAACATATGTATGTATGTAATTTTAACATTGCATGGTTCTTCATCAGTGTGGTCCATTGACTTAGAATCAGTGCTTTATGCTAAATTGATGGTTGAATATAGTTAAATGTGTTCATCTTTGCATTAAGTACTAATCTCTATTAATCTCTAATTGTTCATCAAACCTATTCCATAATACTTAGTTTGCTGCACCTTACCATAGCAAAGGACCATTAAAAATTTCAGCCAGATTGGCCCAGTAGTTTCCGAATGAAATAGAGACAGACAGACTAAGAGAAATATAATATAGATCTTAGAAATAGTTTATATCATTCATATTCATTCCAAGTGATGGCCAATAACTAAGAAAGTAAAATGATTATCCACATTTGGTCACTACACTGGTTCAGATAAACCCACTGAGACAATAAATAATTTAATAATGCATTTTAATTTGGTGCTGTGACCAGGATTGACTGCAATAATTGTGATAATTTTTTGAGAAGTCTCAAGCAGCCTTCTAAACCATCTACAGGCCTACAGACTTGACATATAGGGAAGATGTTTTCTAATGTTTATCTAACTTATATTTATCAGTAGTAATTTACCTGTTTTACTTGACTTTTTACTTTTTATCAGAAATTTATAATTCATAGGAATTTGGTCTTTTTTATTTTTGTCTTTTTACAGAATAATCCCCATCGTATTGTTTGGGCAAAGTTAAAAGGTTATCCATTTTGGCCAGCGAAGGTAGGTATCATTTTTATTCATTTTCAGCTTCTATTTAAAAAGATATATTTTTATAACATTACTTAATGGTTTCTTAGTATTGATATTCCTAATAATGATTTAGAAATTATAATTAATTGCTTTATGGTTTTCTTTGACAGTGGTATTTATTTATTGGCATTTATTTGTAACTAGCAGTTCAGCCCGGCTTTGCTCGGACCCTATGTGTTGTTCATAACTTTATGTGCATATGTGTATATATATTAAAAAGTTTGACTCATGTCCAGATAACCTACATCTAAAATTTCAGGTGTTTAGACTCAAAAATGGCGGAGGAGTTTGGTAGAGTCTGCAAAGGTTAACTCTTTCAACTTTGACCTCTTGGCAGCCAAATTTTCGCCCAAAAACTGATTATAAAGCTTGCTGCATGTCTGAATACCCTTTATGTAAAATTTCAAATGTTTAGACCCAAAATTGCCTGAATAGTTTGCTAGAGACCACAAAGGTTAAATCTTTTGAATTTTGATCCCTTTGTAGCCCAATTTTTGGCTAAAAACCAATTGAAAAGCTTGCCCTATGTCTGAATACACTTTATGTAAAATTTCAAATGTTTAGACCAAAAATTGACTGAGTAATTTGGTAGAGACCGCAGAGGTCAAATTTTTTTAATTTTAACTCCAATTTTGACCCCTTAACATTTATTGTTTTAGGCTCAAATCAAGTTAAAAAGTTTGATCCATGTCCAAGTGACTTCAAAATTTCAAGTGTTTTGACCCAAAATTTGCGGAGGAGTTTGGTAGAGTTTTCAAAGGTCAAATTGTTAAACTTTGACCCCTTGACAGCCAAATTTCTGTCCGAAAACCAATTAAAAAGATTTTCCTTAATCTCAATACCCCTTATGTTAAATCTTGAGTCTGTAGACTGAAAATTGACAGAGTAGTTTGGTAGGGAAATGTACACATACACACAGACAATTTCACTTTTATAGATATACTAGCATTTCAGCCCGGCGTTGCCCAGGTGTTTGGAGATGTATGCTGAGAAAAAAACAAAAACAAAAAAAAAGGTCAATTTTTTTAACTTTGACCCCTATTATGACCCCTTAACATTTATTGTTTTGGGCTCAAATCAAGTTATTAAGTTAGATCCATGTCCAAGGAACCTATATCTAAAATTTCAAGTGTTTAGACCCAAAATTTTCGGAGGAGTTTGGTAGAGTTCTCAAAGGTCAAATCGTTGAACTTTGATCTCTTAACAGCAAAATTTCTGGCCGAAAACCAATCACATCGATTTTCCCAAATCTCAGTATCCCGTATATCAAATTTCGAGTCTGTAGACTAAAAATTGACGGAGTTATTGCATAGGGAAATGTACACAGACACTTTCACTTTTATAGATATATAGATAGATAGTATCTTTGTTTTTTTTATGATACTTATTTTTGTCTTTTTTAATGGTATTTACTTTTTAAGATATGAGCATAAACATGTAAAAATGAAGTCACAAACATCTGTTAATTGCTATTTTATTTTGTTAACCACCATTATTAAATTATTGATTATCCATTCACATTTAAATTTCTCAATTTTTATTTAAAATTCATCCTATTTTAAGAAAGAAAAATAAAGAAATCTGTATGATGTACATATGTACCCATGACGAAATGAAAATACCATATTCCAAAAATTGTAAATTGATCAAGTAGTTTATTTTTATATAAAAAAAAAACAATTTCATGAGTATCCGAAGAGTGGCTGTCTCGCCCACCATTTTGTAAAAAGAAAAAATTTCCAAAAACAAGGGAAATAACTCAATTATTATTCTTACTTACAAGATTTATATTGTAATGCCTACAAATTCTCATAATTCATTTAAAAATTATTTTCTTTAATAAAATAAAACTACTTGATCAATTTATATGATTTTTGGAATATGATATTTTTGTTTTGTCATGGGTATGTACATCATACATATTTTTCTTCTTTTTTTTTTAATATAGAGAGAATTCTGGACAGTAACCATCAATATTATATATATAAAAAGCAGAGTATAATTTTATTTCAGGATAAAAAGAAAAAAATTTTATCCAAATTTTTGGTGAATACCAAATAAAATGGGATAGATGGTTGCTTTAATACAATTGAAGCAAAAACATTCTTTGATATTAATTTTTCAAAGACTCTTAATGCAGTCAAAGGGTTTTGATATTTTATCTTTCTTTTCAGGCATTACGGGATAAGAATGGAATGGTTGATGTACGATTTTTTGGAGCTCATGATCGGTAAGTTGAAACTGATTTTAAATAGTGTTAATACACTTTATTTTCGCATCTGATATTTTTGTATTAATATGATTACGAATGAAATTTTAAAAAAATTTTCCTCGTCACTGGTTATTATTACAAAGGACGTTCCAAAAGTAATGCCTCCTATTTTTTTTATTCTGCTCGAATGGATCAGAGGGAATTGCAAATTGCATTGTTTTGATGATTGAACTTATGCATTCATGACTTGAATGCCTCATCTCTCTGTTGCAGATATTGACAGTGTTAGACTCTAAGAATGCAACTCCTGTCATGAGTGTGCATCAGAAGCAGAGATGCATCATTGAAGTCCTCTATCAAAAAATAAAAAAAATTGAACCAATCAACATTCATAAGCTCCTGTTGAACGTTAGGAAGCTGATGCAATTGATGTCAGAAAGTTAAGAGATGAGTTGATCAATTTCAGAGTAACGACAGAAATGTGAGTGACAATGTTCACTCAAGACATTTACGATTTGTTCATTGCTGGCAAAAGTGCATTGAGAATGGTAGCGACTATCTAAAAGAAATTAATTTCAGAGCACAAAAGATCGCTTGTTTTAATGGTACTACTCCCATCTTCGTAGCTCTTCAACATTTTAATTATTTAATTAAAAAATAGGAAGCCTTACTTTTGGAACTTCGAGCTTTAGATTTTCATTTCATTTAACTTCAGTGTCAAAATTTAAGGGACCCTTTCCTGGGGTTAGCACTTGTTCTTTATACAAGATATATAGATATTCAAGTGTGCAATTAATTTTCCTCTCTTCAATCAACCAAATAACTATGTTATAGTATATCTTTCTTATGGTTTCTTAGCCTTACCGGATTCCAAGAGAAGAATTCATTTAGTCAATGAAGTATCTAGCTTAGTGTTGTTGCTTGGAGAAACATCACTTAGAGAAGGTGCACCATTCTTCATATAAGTGAGTATGTAGTCATACTGAGAGGATCTTATTTGGACTTTGAATACTAAAGGGTAGAATGATAAAATTGTCACCCTAGAAAAGACGACATGATTGCATTTCTGTTTGATCAAATCCAATTTTCTTTTTTTGTTGAAGACCATCTCATGGTAGGCCAGTTGTGTAGAAATCCCAAGAGCGATAAGAGCCTTCTATCATGTCTGAAAGTGACACAATGTTCAACGAGTGAGGGCACAGCTCAGTGAAGTTTCCGACCACGGTTATGGTCTTCAGTGTGGTTTCAAGTGAGGGTCATATCATGCCACCTCACATCTCCGAAGTCGGCTTAAAACTCAACTCCAAAGTGTACCTGGATGTGCTGAAGAGTGTGATAATCCTCTGGTGCAATCAAGTGGCCGCTAGCAGATCCCACATTCAAAGAGATCCAGGCTTGGTTTCAGAAAGGAGTGCTACAACTTTGTACCCTTCTCTCACTAGCCCCCCCCCCTCTCATTTCCTGACCTGAACCTACTGGACTACTTCGTTTGACATGCTCCTAGTTAAGGACCCATATTGAGGCGGTGATTGAGGCTGAAGACAGCTACATTGAATAGATATCAGCTCTACTACATAATCAAGTTGCCTGAATTGATTTTTTCAATAAAATTTTAAAAATAAAACTATAATCTTGTTTTCTTTAGGGCAACAAATTTATCATTCCACCCTGCATGTTATTTGGAATATTTAATCCGGGTTTACTTCTTGGCAAATTATCCTTATGCCAGGTTGTCCTGACAAACCCCAGTGCAGAGAAATCTTAAACACTCAAAGATATTGTCTAGTAAGCATTCAAATTCTTGTAAATTGCTTTATTTTTAAATTTGGAAACAAATATAAATCCTAGAAAAGTAAAAGTTTGTACACTGAAAGAGCATAATTTTTTGTCGAATTCCCAAATATATTTTTAAAGTTATGCTCACTTTTCTGTTTTCAGGTAATTTTAACATCGCTTTATTGCAAGTATCTGGAAATTTATATTTTAGGTAATAAAACAATATTCTCACTTCATAATTCTACTTTAATGTAACAAAGAACATAATAAGTAACAAAAACGAAAGACAAAATTTTTATTGTTGTGTGAAAACTCCATTTACTTGTCAGTATCACTTTCATTTTTCAAAATAACATTAAACAATCTCTTATCAACAGATGAAGTCAATCGGTGGATTTGAGAAGATGTTATACCACCAGCAACTTCCGTAATCCTTCTCCAACGTACGTCTTTCGATGAAAATTGAACTCCTCCTTCATAAACTTTCATCTTCAAAATTGACCAGAGCTTTTCAATGGGGTTGGGATCTGGAGAACGAGGTGGCTATATCATGAGATTATCTCCACTGATGCATAGAGATCCAAGAAGGGCTGTCGTAGCATTGGCTGAATGGCAAGAAGCATTGTCCTGAATGAAAATCATTTAGCAGCGACACGACAATGGGAGGTCATCAAGCAATAGCAATAAATGCTCATTTAAAAATGCAATATAAGATTAGCTTGTCAGTTTGACACCTTCTGGCACTGGGAGAGGTTCATTGCAGATTATTCCAGCCCAAAACATGCATGACACCTTCACCTCCCGGTTGGCGACAGACTCCAAACTTTGGCCCACCCTTTGGTCCATCAAGGGTTGCTCTGGCCTCATTGGTGAAAAGGATATTTTGGAAGTTTGTTTTCATGTATTTTTGAGTTCAATTCCTAGATTTTTTTTTTATCAATTTTGTTTAAAACAGGTCTTGCTATTGATTTGAGGTTCCTTGCAATATCATTCAACATATTGCATTGTGTCTGTTTGGACAAAGAAGGTATTCCCGCCTTGTCAAATATAACAGCGGTGGTGCTGCACGGCTGCGTGATAACTTAACAGCGAATTATTCTAATACTGCGAGAAGAAAATATCCTTCTTGTGCGTTTGTCCTAGCTTGGTTTGATGTTTCGATTGTCTATGAATGAATACAATGTTCTTCGATCTCTCCCAAACTTCTTGGCCAGATTTACAAGAGACAAACCTTTTGCAAGACCTGTAACAATACGCTCCTTTTCTGGGCATTTTGGCGACCTGCAAGAAATCAATAGACTGTTAAAATTACATGAAAACAGAAAAGTGACCATAAAAAACAATTATGGAAATAACGTACTTTGTTATGCTTTTCAAGTGTACAAAGCTTCACTTCTCTGAGGTTTATATTAATTTCCAAATTAAAAAAGCTTTGACGTGCAATAAATTAATTTACACGGTTTAGTTGACTTACATGCAGATTCCATGAACAAAGCTTCTTTCTCAGAACTGCCCACCTTTGGAACACTGTTCTGCTGGCATGCATCCCAGCTAAATACAGCATGGTAGCCTTCAAAACTAATGTAAACAAGTTCCTGTTAGGTCATCCTCACAAATAATCAAATTTTACCCAACTTACATTACGAAGGATTACTTCACTACCACCTTACATTCATTAACCTTTATCCTTGAGTGGCCTTCAGGCTTTGATAAGTGGTGACTCTCAAGATAAAAAAAAAAAAAAAAGATTGTCAAGTGAAAGTTCAAATTATTGAATTAATAACAACCCACTAGATACAATTTATATATCTGAGAGCATTTAAGCAAAGCAAGATTTATTTTATATATCTGACTATCTGATAGCTCAGCGTTGCCCAGTCGTACAATACGCTTAAATATGATATTTTAATTTGTGCAGATTGTGTATGTATTATTATAGAATCAATCTTCTATCGAATATTAAATATTAAGAGGAATAATTCGTCCGGTGGACTAATTTGCAAAAAAAAATAAAATAAAATAATGATGATGTCATTCATCAAATTCCGTCAATGTTTGTTTACAATTGTCATGTCAGTTGATATTTGGGCTTGATAATGAATGCCCTAGAAAAGTCACTTCTGATTAATGTTTAGTTTTAAAATATGCAACTGAAGAAATGATTTGCAGCGATTTTAAATGGTATCTCTTCTTTTATCGTAAATTGAAGTCATTAATAAGAAAAAATTAAAATAAAATGGTGAGGTACATTCGGGCTTGAACACTGGATCATTTGATCTATAATTGAATGCTCTATCACTTAGCTATATCTCTAGGTTATAATAAATCTGTTTTTTTTGTTTTTTTTTAAAGAAATGATTTGCTGAAGTTTTATTATCTCCCTTAGCTGGTCTAATGTAAAATATTCTCCTGTAAAAATCATTCTTTTTTATCCAAAAGAGAGAAAAGCTATTTTTAAGATTGGATTCTTTCAATTTCTGATACTTATCAGATGAATTTCTGTACAAAATATATTTAAGAACACTGCCAGACATATAAATTAGCTTTGTGTGAAATTTGCAAAAGATAGGCTCAGCCGTTTTGGAATCTATGAGGAAGAAATTCGCACAAGCACACACACACACACACACACACACACACACACACACACACACACACACACACACACACACAAAGTGACTTTTCTATAATAGTAGAGATCTGAAAATTGAACTGAAATTTAGTTTATATTTCGGATGGAGGACTCTAAAATATAAAAAGAAATTTCCTATTTTGGCTGTTAAGTCAAAATCTGGGCATATTGTGCAACATTGAAATTATAAGTGATGGTGGTGAAGAAGAAATCTGAATATATCTCACATAACAAAGTATTGGCTTTCTTCATTTCTTAAGCTTTTAAGTTAGGATTGCTTAAATTAGAAAGGGTAAAAATTAAGGATTGAAGGAGGAGGAGGTGGGGTCTTAAAATGTTTGTTTTTTTTCCTGTTCTACTCTGTGTAATTTTTTCCATTCTATTTTTAATGCAAATTATATTTTTTTTTTTTTCGTTCTACTTTTAATGCAAATTATATAAAATCTTACAGATCATGGGTGCCAACGTCACAGGTGTATGCATATTCTAAAGAATGTCCCACAGTAATGCGATCAAAAAGAAGTGGTTTTGATTACTCAATGTCTGAACTGGAAATATACATTGAAAAGTATACGTAAGTTTCTTTTTCTTATCATTTCTTAATCACTAAGAGTCTTCACACCAGTCATTATAAGTGATCTGATTTTTTTTGTTCTCTGATAAAAACTAGTTGCTCTCTCTGGAGTCTGAGTGACAGTAAATCTCCCTAGATATCTTGTACTCTCGATTTCATTGCATGATAACTTTCTTTGTGGTCTCTCACTAGTTTGTAATTTCACATTGGCAACGGCTGATGGTTTTCTCAAATTTGAGTGAGTGAGCTTCCGCCAAATTCCAGTACTCAGTATCCTTCCAGTTGAGGTCTGGACGGTGCAATCAATCTAAAATATAGAAAGAAAACATTTGGAAGATTTATGTTGTAATGCCTATGAATTCATATTAATCTCTTAAAAATGATTTTCTTTATAGAAATAAAACTACTTGATCAATTTATGTGATTTTTGGAATGTAATATTTTTGTTTTGTCACAGATATAGATTTTTTTTCTTTCTTTCTTTTTGTTTTTTTAATATAGGAGGAATTCTGGGCGAGAACTAAAAAGTTTCATATAAATTTTGTGTTGTTTTGCACCCCCCCCCATATATTTCAAAATCTTTTATTTAAAACAAAATGATTTGATTACTTATTTTTCACAGCTTAATGATAAAAAAAAAAAAAAAAATTTCATTAAATGATTCCAAACTGTTCCTAATACTTTTAATAATTATTGGTATTACAGTGAATTTTTTCATGTTTAATATATCCTTCAGCTCATCTACTGTTAGTATCTATATAATAATAACACACTAAGGCAATTTATATATGTACATATTTTATCACTCTCCATTCTTTCTTTTAAATATGGGGTCGCCCAAGATACAATGAAAAACAGAGTAATCTTTAAAATTTCACCTGATATTGCTGTTGTGTTGAACATAAAACTGTTCACATCTCTGCAAATTTCAAATTGATGTTTAACATTGCAAAAAGAAAATGTCATGCATATCAGGAATTATATGCCGCACTTTTGAACGCATTCTTTATCTTAAAAAAAAAAAAAAAAAAAAGGCTGTATGATGTATGTACCTGTGACAAAACAAAAATATATTAAAAACCAATCATGTAAATTGATCAATTATTTTCTTTATAAAAGTAAAACTAATTTTTAAGCAATTAATGGGAATTCATAGGCATTACAATATAAATCTAGTATGTATAAATTATTGTTGAGTTATCTCCCCTTCTTTCTTGACATTTCTTTCTAAAATATCAGCCGAAACAGTCACTCTTTGAATACTAATAAAATTGGATTTTCTTATATAAAAATTAAACTACTTGATGAATTTACGTAATTTTTGGAATATGATATTTTCGTTTTGCCATGGCTATATACATTATACAGATTTTTCTTTATTTTTGTTTTTTTAGTATGGGGGATTTCTGTACAAGAACCAAATATTTTTCTGTACTGTTACTTTATCATGTTACGGTTTGGTGCTCCCTTTTCTTTATTTTTCTTTTTTTTTTTTCTTTTTTGTGTCGCAGAGAAAAGTTTGGTGCCTTTGAGTATGCTCCATTTCGGACGTTGTACGACCAAAACAGTTCTTCCCTTGACAAAAATGGAAAGAACTTTAAAATAAAATCACAAGTACATCCATCACCCACCAGTCTAAACAGCCTGGATGAAACTGTTTTAAACCAGAAAAAAAAATCGGGCATTAAAAGTGGGCCAGAAAAGGTAGCAGAAAGATTATCTGTGATCTCAAAGACGGCTTCTGCTGTGAAAAACAAGTACAGTAGCATTATCACGACTCGGCGAGGTGCTCAGATGAAAATGATACAGCAGACATCATCATCGTCGTCATCATCGTCATCATCATCATCAGCATCATCATCTGCAACAACAACACCCACATCACCAAAAGCTGCATCATCATCTACTGTCACAAGCTCCACAGCAACATTGACACCCAAAACAACAGCACCACAGAAAACGTCTGCGTCTATTGTCATGACACCTGTTACGACTACAGCAGTCACTTCAAACACACTAACAACATCAAATGCTAAGATTTCTCCAAAAAGAAACAAACTAAAACCTAAAAGAGCCATTCCATCATCTATGCCCCTTCCAAAGAAGAAGGCCATGCCTGGTGTCTTTTTTCCGAGTGACAGTACCTGTTCTGAGTTACCAGAAGACTCTTCCGTAAAAGTTTGCATGGAGAGTGTGGGCAATGTCAACGATAAGATCTGCGGGAAAAGTACAATCCCGTCATTTCTAAATATTAAGCGAGAACCTGGATTAGAGGATCAGGAGGTTGCCAACAGCCTCCTTCTGAGCAACAAGAACAGCAAGAAAAGTAGTAACAGCAACATTATAACGTCGCAGCATATAATGGCGGACAGGGACTCTTCATGTAAACGGACTGAGAAGCTGCTTGCTCCAAGTCAAATAAAGAAAGAGAGGGAGTCCCCGATAGATATCATGCAGGTGGGAGTGCCTCCCCAAAAGTCAAGTAAGGAACCTGTTGCCATCTACGGCCAGAACTTTCAAAAAAGGCCAGTCAAAACGAACTCCCTCACAGTTAGTGCCTCGTCAAATGTCCAGTCAAAGGATGGTGAAACTCACTCAAAAAATCGAGAAATCGTTTCTTCTATGGTGACGTCGTCGAAAAAAGGTAAGGAAAAATTTTGACACTTGCGTATAAAAAGGCACCTGTGAAATATGGCAGCAAAAATTCATGATAATGGTATTGAAAAATATTATTGTACACTAAAAAATTAAGGAAAATGATTGCATATTTTTAGTTATGAAATTCAATTATGAATCATAATCCGGTGAAGTTCTCCTTTATCAGATTTTTCGTCTTTGTTAATGACTGAAGACTCCCTTTACATCAACAACATAAAATCACTAAATTAATTTTATGGTGCTTCTTCAGAATAAGAACGAAAATCGAAATATTGAATTTTAATTAAAACCAGTAGTATATACTCAATTGTCATGTCAAAATTAGTAAAATATTAAATTACAGGAAAATGATAATGAAAATAGTTTCAGAGGAAGTTGCAAACTTTACTTAAATAAACAGACATGTTTGTATCGTAGCAGGGGAGGTAATTGTAGTTTGTCTCGTTATCTTTCAATGAATTTTAAAATCACACATATTATGCAATAATGCGTTACTAATTGCAACATGGCAATCAACTAACATTGGTTTCCACTAAAATTAACATAAAAATTAAGTATATAACATTGGTTTTTAATAGAAATTCAATTTGCAGCTTTCCATTTTCATCCATATTCTGAAAAAGCACCAATTTTATTTATTAAAAATCTACTTGATCATTTTTCATAATTTTTAGTAATATTTTCAATACCAAATAAGTACCTCATAAGTTTTGCTGTCATTTTTTTTTTTCTTAACTGCCATATTTCACAAGTGCTTTTTTATATACAAGCACCCAATTTTTTTTTCCTTTATTATATCAATGATAGTGAGAAATATAAAAAAAATTAAATACCCACCACTTATGTCAGTACACTGTATTTTTATATGTGACTAGCAGATATGTTCGACTTTGCCTGGTCATAAAATACACTTAAATATATTTTAATTTATGCAGATTTCGTATTTATCATTCAAAAGAGAATTGTTTTTGTAATATTACATTGTACCTAATATAAAGTACTTATCTCAGAAGATTAAAAAATAAAATGACTTGGGTGCCATCAGCTAGAATTCAAGCTTAAACATTTAGCACTCCAGCCGCATTCCCTACCATTTGAGCTATCAATAGATAGATAAGAAAGATTTAAAATTAAATCACTTCAAGATATGAATGAGTTTTCATATATGCAAAAGTGTTAGAAATATACTGGTAAGTTGAAATGAACATTTTATGTTTTAACTTGCCAGCATATTTCTGTATGCGTTATTCATCCAAACAAAGATTGTACTCATTATAAACCATCCTTGGTCTATGATTACTATTTCCTGTTAATATCAGTGTTATGTGACCAGTAGTTTAAGAGTTTATTGGTTAAATATTTTCACACTCACACATACATCTACTATTTTATTTATATAGGAGATAAAAATAAAATAAAATAAAATTTCTGAGGAGAGGTCTCAAATTTTAATTCAGCAAAGCCTTTAATTATTAATATCATTTTTTTAGTAATAAAAAACTTATTAGAATTTTTAAAATTCTATTGAAAGATTTGTTAAAATAAATTGTAATTTTTAATTGTTTTCTTACAATTCAAACCCCCACTTATTGGCCATTCTCAGCAAGTAATTAGTAGGGCTTTGGCAAGAGAATATTCTTTTCATTATTTTGACTCGAGTATATATCCATTGGTATTTTATATGTTTTTAGATAGAGTGATATTGTTCTCGATTGATTAACTGTATCTAACTGTGTCACATATATACTCGAGAGTCAAAACAAGAATAAGAATATTCTCTTGTCAGAGCCTTAGTAATTAGCCATCACTTGGCAAAATGTCATCCACCATAATGAAAAATACAGTTGTTTGGCTGAATAAAAGTGATAATTATCTTCAACGAATTTCACCAAAAAACCTACACAATACTAACAGAATCGTTTTTGTTTTACAGTAACCCTAACCTAACTCAAAACTAACCCTAACCTTACTTAAAACTAACCCTAACCTAATTCAAACTAACCCAACTCATAACTAGCCCTAACCCAACTCATAACTAGCCCTAACCCAACTCATAACTAGCCCTAACCCAACTCATAACTAGCCCTAACCCAACTCATAACTAGCCCTAACCCAACTCATAACTAGCCCTAACCCAACTCATAACTAGCCCTAACCCAACTCATAACTAGCCCTAACCCAACTCATAACTAGCCCTAACCCAACTCATAACTAGCCCTAACCCAACTCATAACTAGCCCTAACCCAACTCATAACTAGCCCTAACCCAACTCATAACTAGCCCTAACCCAACTCATAACTAGCCCTAACCCAACTCATAACTAGCCCTAACCCAACTCATAACTAGCCCTAACCCAACTCCAAACTAACCCTAACCCATCTCCAAACTAGGCTTTCTCCGGAAAGTTAAAACTGCTTATATAATAACTGCAAATTTCTGGATGTCTATTTCTGAAAAGCATAAAAAAAATGAATCCTTCCCCTCTTGTCCACACACAGTAATCCTCTGGATAATGCTTGAATACGAGTCCTACTAGTAATAGATATTCTGTTGAAACATTTTAATGATTTGCTGTCAAAAAAATTGATTTGATTGTTGTGTGACGAATGTTAAAATTGAAAAAGTGTACGTACATCAGGAATATTAGCTGGAGAAGAAAGTTCTTGTGAAATTTTTAAATTTGATTTCAAATGATGTATTTTTAAATGAGTTTTCGTTATAATACCTTTACTTTATACATCATTTTAAAGAGCGGTTTTGCTTTATCTAATCATTTAAATTACAATCGTTTCAAAACAATTGTCTTTTCAAAACGCTGAATACAAGATGTAAAAAAAACAAATTCTCACAATTTCCTTATTTCAATTCAAGCTAAGTCGAAAAGCTACTGAAACGGCTTGCGATATCAATAAAGCATTTGGCCCAGGAACCATTACTGAATGCACAGCACAATGATGGTTTAAGAAATGGCGCCGACAAGAGTCTTGAAGATGATTAGCATAGTGGTCGGCCATTGGATGTTGACAACGATCAATTAAGAGCCTTAACTGAAGCCAATCCATGCACAACTGTTCGAGAACTTGCTTCTAAATTAAACGTAACGTATACAATGACTTCCAACCACTTGAGAGAGATTGAAGAGACAAAATAATTTGATAAATGGGTGCCTCGCAAATTAAATGACAACCAAAAGAAATGCTGTTATGAAATGTCATCTTCCCTTTTACGCAACAAAAACAACCCATTTCTCAATCGGGTTGTGACTTGTGATGAAAAGTGAGTTCTTTACAACAACTGGTAATGCTCAGCACAGTGGTTAGACACCGACGAAACTCTACGACACTTCCCGAAGCCAAAGTTGCACCAAAAGAAGGTCATGCTGACTGTTGGCTGGTCTGTGACTGGTCTCATCCATTAGTTTTTTAAATGCAGTCGAAACCATTATGGTGGTGAAGTATTATCAACAAATAGATGAAATGCATCAGAAACTTTGACAACAACACCCAACATTAGTCAACAGAAAAGGCCCAACTTTCCTCCATGACAATGCCCGATCACACGCTTAACTGACTCTGCAAAACTTGAACGAATTGGGCTATAAAACTGCCTCATTCAACATACTCTCCAACCCTTTCACCTACCGATTACCACTTTTTCAAGCATCTCAACAACTTTCTGCATGAGAAATGATTAAAAAACCTAAGTGATATTAAAAAGGACTTCAACACCACCAGAACGCAAGATTTTTACGTTACTGGCATAAATACACTTGTTTTGCTTTGGCAAAAGTGTGTTGATTCTGATGGTGCTTATTTCAATAAATAAATTTTTGTTTGAGCTGAGATATATTCATCTGAACTTAAAAGTTAAAAACTGCAAGAACTTTCTCGTCAACCTGATAAATGATATCAAATTTTAATACAAGAAATGTATTAGCAAAACTAAGTATGTTTGTAGCTTATTTAAAAGACCGACTTATCATGGAAAGAGGTTGTTTTAACACCTGCACTGGACAGCTTGGATTTCAATGAAGGCTAATGCAAAAAGATGTTTCTTTAGCGTCTAAATAGGACAAAGACAGCTTTCAAAAAAGGACGAAAGAAGGCTTTTCTACCTCAACTACGAAGAGCTTTGCTTTTTTGTACTTTGTACTTGCTTATTTTGTAAGGAAAGAGTGTGTACATTAATAACACTTATAAAATTCAGTAGTTTACTGAGCAGACGAATTTTTGTTCGCCCCTATCTAATGATTGTATGGTACAAGCGTCTGTGATAGACATATATATTTATATATACATATATATATATCCCCCGTGCACAAGCACACATTCACTAACTCATTCAGCGAGTCCCTCTGGTCCTTTTTTTTTAATTCCATTTTCACCCCAAACAAAGCACAGTGCTACTTTGAAGTAGGGGGCTACTATTGGGAACATAAGTTGGGGGGATATTATGAAGGGAGATTAGCAAGATGTCTGTCCACATTACACTTGAACTTCTGCATGTCAGTATAGTTGGGAAAGCAGAATTCCGGAAGGGAGTTCCAAAGTCTAGCTGTTCTGGAAAAGAACCTATTGGAGTAGAAGGCTTTCTGACACCTAGGGATCTCTACTGTGTAGAGGTGGGATTTAGCTGCTTGTCAGGTTTGTCGGAAGTATTTACGTTGAGGGGGTATGAGTGCTTGTAATTCATCAGAGCATTCACCATTAAAATACTTGTAGAACAGGCAAAGGGATGCAACATTTTGTCGATAGGATAGAGGTGTAAGCTTAGATGACAGTTCAGGACCTATCAGGTTAGTGACTCTCTTTTGAACCCTGTCTAGGAGTGAGAGACTAGTAGCAGATGCGCCAGCCCAAATATGACAACAGTACTCCATACATGGATGATATATATAAAGGTACAGGATACTTTCAGGCGTAAGTAGTTTTCTAGCACGGTAGAGAGTGCTTACCTTCTTCGCAGCAGCCTTAGCAATGCTCTCAATGCATCTGTTCCAACTCATGTTCCCTATGAACGTTGGGCCAAGGAATTTAAAAGAAACTCTTTCAAGTAATGTGTTTTTGTGCCATTGCTATTGGTGGTAGAGAAGGTTTCTTGTAGTTATTGAAGGAAACAAATTTAGTCATGGCAGCATTGAATGTGACCATCCATTTTTGTTCCCATTCCACTACAGATCGGAGGTTTTCCTCTAGTGTTGCTGCCATTTCCTTAGATAAGTGTTCATTTGTTTTCCTCTTGTGCCTGTTATAGAGCATGGTGTCATCAGCAAATATACCCATCTCAGAGACAATTTTATCAGGCAGGTCATTTATGAATATGAATATTAAGAATAATAAAGGTCCAAGGATAGACTCCTGAGGTATTCTCACATTTATATCATATTGTTTAGATGTATGACCGTCGAGGACAACCTGGATTCTTCTCTTGCTTAAGAAGGATTTAATCATGTTATGTATTCTTCCAGTGATACCATATGATCTGATTTTCCTGAGAAGACCTTCATGCCATACCCTGTCAAATGCCTTAGATATATCTAGGGTTACCGCTCTAACTCTCCCCTGCTTTGTCCAGTGAATGGTATATACATTCAGAAACTTGCTTAAATTCATATCGTTGGTCGGTCAAAAGTTTAGCAGCGGTAAGGTGATGGATTAGAACTTGATTTATTATGAACTCAAATATCTTGGCGAAAAGCGGGAGGAGGCTAATGGGGGCAATAATTTAATGGGTCAGTTTTTTTGCCAGAATTCTTGAAAACTGGTACCACAGAAGCAGTTAGGAAAGCAAGATTCTTTAAGGCATTTGTTGTAAAGTTTGGAGTATTTTTTTAATAGCATCACCGGGATGAGATCAGGTCCACATGCTTTCGAGGTGTCTAGGTTTTTCTATTCTTTAAAACACCTTCTCATGAATTAGCATCAGTGTTCAAGTGATTCTGTCTACAGACAATCCAGAACTATATATGATACTACTAACTTGTAAGCTTATTTTACTATGTTGGCTTTAAGTTTCACATGACTACATATCCTTTTTATTTAACATCAAACAGAATTTTCATGAACATATTACCACAAGACTGCTTCTCTGCAGGCTACAACATAGTCATCTTCAAATCTAATATCGATACTTATTATAAGCCGTCCTCGGATCTAGGTCATTAGTGTCCCAGTCATTAGTGTCTTGGTCTTAAGTGTCTTAGGTCTTAAGTACCTTTTCATGTGTGTACCAATAACATGAAGAAAGAATACCCACAAGGATTCATGAAAATTCAAAGGTCCCTAGTACTTTCGATTTATTCTTAAATCATTGAAATAAGGTCGAATGTATTTTACCTTATTAGAGTGCATGAAGTAAAAGCGGATCATGCAGCTTATTATAGATCATGCTGAAATTGATTGCGTTAAATACTAATTCGAATATGTTCAGATTGTGTTTGCATATACTCTTTTTATTTTGACGAAAATATAAATTTTATTGCTTGACAGTTTGGTTTGGAATCGTTTTAAATTGTATTTGCATGTATATATTTTTTACTGCGATATAACATGTATTGTGAATTTTAATTGTAATAAATGGGACCAACTTTCCTCTCATATTTTTTACCCATAGCAAAACTGTGGTGGTTGGTGTGAACTTTTTATTTCAGGTTGAGGTGTCACTGTTCCCCAATAAAACAGACATTACAGATACACAAATAAAAGGGTACACTAAAGACCCAGGACACTTAAGACACTAATAACCAGGACACTAATGACCGGTCACTACCATCCCTATAGCTAATCCAAGTTTGTTCATTCTATAAATTATTTTCAATCATCTTGTGATATTCTTGACCATTCAACTGACAATCTATTGATCTTGTTGACCCTTATCCTTGAATGGCCTTTAGTCTTGATAAGTGGTGACTCATTAGTAAATAAAAATTGAAAAAAATAAACATTTTCTTGCAAAAGAGGAAAATTTGAAAAACTGCTTGGCATACATTTTAGTTGTTTATCATATATGTAAGTGTTGTTTTTTTTTTTTCTTAATTTTTTCTAGGTAAAACAAACTCTAATACAAATGGACTTTTGTTTGATGAAAAAAAAATATCTGCTGGCCAACCATCAATTCAGAAAAGGAATACTCCTAAATCAATTTCTGATCCAAATTCTTTGTCAGCATTCCGACCACCAACTAAAAATCAAAATATTATGCCAGATGGCCAGAGAAACACGACAGATGTACACATGGCAGCGATGGAATCAACATCTTCAAGTAGCGAAATTTCCAAAACTTCAAACCGTAGAGTTTTGATGCCAAAAGTCGGGTCTCTATCTACGGTCAGCAAAAGAAGCCTTGACGACAGTTGCACTGATTCTGAGTAAGTAAATATACTGCACATGTTTATATATATATACACTAGAAGATGTACCTGGCATTGCCCGGTATTAAACAAGTAAAACAAAAAAAGAATACTACAGTTGAGATCAAAACTAAAACGTAAAATAGTGAGTCAAGTACAATAACCATTAGACTAGCTTGCCACGATCTTTAAAAAGTATTTTCAAACTACTTAACATAAGAAATCTGAACCATTCACACATGCACATTCGTGAAACAGTTGACAAATCCGATGAACCCGTGTACCAATTTTTAAATTTTTGCTCTTTTAGCAGCCCTTTTTTTTTATTCAGATGAAAACCGATTCCAAAGTTTTCTACATGTTTGAATACCCTGTATACCAAATTTCAAGTCTATAGATAAATTCTCACTTTTATACATATACTAGCAGGCCACCCGGCGTTGCCCGATTGTAAAATATGCATAAATATTATATTTTAATTCATGCAGATTTCTTATTTATTATAAACAGAAATACCATAGATATTAAACATAACATTGAATTCCTTTTAAAAACTGAAGTAGAAACTAAAACAAAGGAACCAACACATGTGCATGCAAGTATTATGTTTTTACTAAACAGTTCACTTCTTGTAAGTAAAAAAAAATACTCGAGTTGAGATAGAAACCAAAACCTAATGACAGTGAGTCAAGTATGATAACTATTCAGCCAGCATGACATGCTCTTTAAAAAGTGTTTTCAAACTAACTCATACTTAACATAAGGAATCTCTAATGTAAACCATTCACGCATGCACAATCGTAAAACTGTTAGCAGAAAAAAATCCGATGACTCCCACATACCAATTTTTCAATTTTGACCCATAAAAAGGGGAGTAGCAATTGTCTGATATAAGGGGTTTCTCCTGCATTAATCAAACTTCATTGGACGTCCCTAGCACAAATACCAGGGAGTTTGTTTATGCTATGGATTCAGTTTTGCTTTTTTATACTGAAAAGCCAAACAAATGCGTGTAGACCAAGAAATATTGCGAAAATAGTGTGTAAAAGCCATTGAAATAAAAGATAGATGCGACCTCCCTTCATAAATCGTAGATATTATACTTTAGACAGTATATAAAAAGTTTTAAGAATGAGTGACCCCACTGAGCCCCCCCACAAAAAAAGCCTTTGGCGGATATGCAGAAAAAGTGCATACACACACATTTTCACTTTTATATTTATAAATTATAGACTAGTAGAGCTACCCGACAAAAATGTAACATATTTCTATTAAAAGTTCTATCTCTCTACCTCCCCATTTTCCTCTTTATCTCCCCTTATGTTTTTTCCTCCCTCTTCCTATACCCCACTTTCTCTTCCACTCACCCCATTTCTCTCTGGTTGGACATATGTGCACACTCTTTTATATGATAGATTCCTCATCGAATTATCTTTCCAAATTAGTGCATAATAACACTGACACCCCCTAATAACCCCCCCCCCCCACACACACACACTTCTTGACAAAACCTGGCCCAGTTGACCCTCAGAGAATGTATAATTCTTTTCTAAAGTTTAGATATTATTTATACTGGGCAACAGTGGTGTTTTGTAGTTGTTTTTTTTTTTTTTTTTTTTTTTTTTTTTTAGTTTTAGCCAGACATACAAACATACACTCAGACAACTGTCCTTTATATAATAGATAAACGCAGAAGATAAGATATTTTTAGGTGAAATAATATTTAAACAAAATAATATCAAACTGTATTCTTTTTTTTATATATTTGTCAGTAAGAAAGCTGTGGCTCACAGTCGATACGGTATTTGCTCACAATCGATCTAAAACAATGCCTCAATGATTCCAAGTGTTATTTAGCTATAGTCAACAGATTGAATTTTTAATGTCATTTTAAACAAAAATATTACTTACCTTAGTTTCATCTCGAAAAAAGTAATATATCCAAAAATTACAGTAATTCATTGAGTAGGACAATTGCTATCATGGTTTTTGTAAAAAATAAGTCTATCGCTACCAGCTAAACAGTATGGCAGCCATTAGCAAGGGAGAAGCTGGTGGAAGGGGAGATAAGCCAAATCAGTTTAGGTGGAAGGGGAAATAAGGTAGTTTAGCCAAAAAAAAGCAAAAACAGTAAGTTATTTAAATCAAATTAAATTTATTTACATAAAAATACTTTTATCAATAATTTTCACAATAGGGTTGTTTACACACATATTTTGAAATTGTGGAACCTTAGTATTGTGTGTGTGTGTTTGTTTATACATAGATTCACAACTTTCATCCTTTTAATATATACATATATATATATATATATATATATATCAAAAAGATGAAAATTGTGCTTTTTTTTTTTTTTTTTTTTTATCTCGCGTTCACTCCTTTCAAGGTATATTGCTATTTGGACATAAGGAGCTATTATTTGGAACCATGCCTAGGAAAGATTAACAAGATGTTGGTTTACATTACATTTAAACTTTTGTATATCAGTACAGTCAGGGAAGCAGGTAGCAGGAAGGAAATTCTAAAGTATAGCTGTTTGAGGAAAGAAACTAAACTATTAGGGTAGAAAGCTTGTTGGCATTTAAGGACCTCAACAGTGAAGGGGTGTGATTTTGTTGCTAAGTGGGTTTGTCAGGATATGTATGTCGAGGGAGCACAAATGCAACAAGTTCATCAGAGCACATTCCATTAAAATATTTGTAAAACAGGCGCAGAAATGCAACACTGCAGCGATGGGACAGTGGTTGGAGCATAGTTGACAAAGTGGGATATATTAGATTAAAAACTCTTTTGGACTCAAAAAAAGAGTTTTCAATCTAATAAGTCCCACTTGGTCAAGAGGGAGGGGCTAGTGGTAGATGCACCAGACCAGATGTGGCAACAATACTCTATGCATGGGCGAATGGTGACCTTGTAGAGGTACAGGATATTCTCAGGTGTGAGTAGTCTTCTAGCTCGATAGAGAGAACCTATCTTCTTTACAGCAGCCTTCACAATGTCCTCAATGTATTTGTTCCAGTTCATATTGCCTGTGAATGTTAAGCAGAGAAGTTTGAAGGAAGAATTCTCAGGTAGGGAGTTATTTGTCATGGATATCTGTGGTTGGAGAGATGTCTTGTAATTGTTAAAGGAAAGCAGCTTAGTCTTACTAGCATTAAATGTTGCCATCCATTTACTGCCCCATTCCACTACAGTCTGGAGGTCATTTTCTAATGATTCTACTTCTTGAATTGGAAGCCATGTTTAATTTCAGAAGAGTTTCCGATGAGTAGTTATTCTATACAAGTCCTGGAGATGAAGAATTCTCAGTTGGCAGCCGTTCTGTACAGCTTCTGGACTTTATAATTTTGCAGCCAAAGAGTAAAAGATTCTTATGTTGACATGAAAAAATTATGTGCTCATTAATTATCAAAAATATTGCAACACTGCCATTGTCTTAGATTTATGTACATCCATTCTTCCCTCGTGCATGTTATAGAGCGTTGTATCATCAGCAAATATACTCATCTTGGACACAATATTATTAGAGAGGTTGTTAATGAATATCAGGATTAATAGTGATCCAAAGATCGGTCTCTGAGGCCCTCCCGTATGTTATGCTGTTTGAATGTACATCCATCAATGCCAACCTAGATGGTCTTATTGTCTAAGAAGGATCTAATTATATTTATTATACGCCCAGTTATACCGTATGATTTAATTTTCATTAGCCACCCTTCATGCCAGTCTTGGTCAAAGGCTTTGGATATATCCAGGGCTACATCCCTATCTTCACCCACTTTATCCATGATACATACATTCAGAGATGACTGTTAAAATAACTGCAGTAGAACGACATTACCTGAATCCATACTGTTTGTCAGAGAGAAGATTTGCTTTTGTGAGGTGGTGAACTAGTGCTTGATTAATTAAGGTCTCAAAAATTTTAGTGAAGAGGGGAGGAGACTGATAAGACGATAATTAGGAGAGTTGATCATTTCACTAGAAATGTTGTACACTGGTATTACAGAGGCCATCTTCCAGCTATTAGGGAAACAAGATTCAGCAAGGCATTTGTTATAGAGTTTGGAAATTATGGGGACTAGTTCAGCTGAGCATTTCTTAATTAGTATTGCAGGGATGACATCAGACCCACATGCCTTGGTTGGATGTGTCTAAGTTTATGATATCACGGACATGAGAAGGTGATTTGTACATCATCTAATGTGGCTTCAGTTCGCATAGGGAAATTTGTGAGAGAGTTGTTTGTTGGCTCTAAGGTGGAGTTGGAGGCAAATCATCGGGCAAGCAGTTCTGCCTTCTCGGTTGCCGTGCGTGTAACCTTCTGGTTGTTGGATAGTGGGGAAATTACTGATTGTCCTTTATTCACTAAACTATTTTTTATAAATTTTCCAGAAATCACGAGTTCCTATCCTTTGTTTTTTCTATGCGTTCCCTTGTTATTGCAGCTTGTTTTTTTTTTTTTTTTTTTTTTTTTTTTTTTTTTTTTTTTTTTGCTGTCACTATTTATCTCTTACAATTTCTAGCATCTACAAATTTTTGCCGTATTGCATTTGACTCATAACATACGAACCAGCGGAATGCATGCTGTCACTCTGCAATAGCAACTACACACTCTGTAGTGAACCATGAGGAGAGTGGGGCTTGCTTCTACACATCTGTGTGGGAAAGTGTGCTTCAATGTCCGCTTTGCACCATTCAGTTGTCTCATTGGCACTCTGTTCAGCAGAAAGAGAGACGATATTGATACATGGGGCATCTCTGTGTTCTCTGATGGCTTCCCAATCAGTCCTTTTGTAGTACCTTGTTGTTTGGAGCAATGGCTTCTCACCTTGGGGTTGTGATTTAAGTGTGATGTCAACTGATACGACTAGTTGGTCTGCATTTTCAAGTGGACTGTGGGCATTAGTCACTCCTCAGGTACTGTGGTGAGGAATAGGTCGAAGTGAAACCTGCTAGGGTTCATGATCTGTTAGGTGGGTTTGTGTGAGGTAATGTGCTATAGAGAAATCTACTCTTTTTTGGATATTTGAATTACTCTGTCTTCACTTTACTTTTTTTGTTTTTTCAGAATTAACAAGCATCATCCAGACATCCCACCATCCACAACCGAAGCAACTCTTTTACTTGGGTTATTGAAGAAAGCGAATAGTAATACAAACAGCATGAGTAACAGAAATAATGGCAGTTCAAATTCTGCTCAGAATGATAATATTCGACCTGTCGAAATAAGTCAGCTTGTGGAAAAGCATACAAAGCAAGTAAGTTTTGGCTGATGTACGATTTAATTGAAGATTTTCTGCAATTAATATTTAAAGATGTTCTACAATTAATATTTTAAGATTTTCTGTGATTAATATTTAAAAGATTTTCTACAATTAATATTTTAAGATTTTCTGCAATGGTTGCTGGTTCTCTCTAAGCATTTTTTTCTAACACTGTTGACATTAAATTTCCTTGTGAATATGATACATTATCTATTGCAATATTTTTAATGTAATGGGGGGTATGATTACAGAAAGTTAAAGGGTTCTACTTATAGTCACTGGCGATAGGAAATGACCAATCAAATGGAGCTATATTCTGCTAGCAACCAATAAGAAACCAGAATCACTCCATAAAAATATTGAATCTTCCGCCATTCCTGCACATAATTTTTTCGTGTCCACACGAGAAAGATCTGTTACTCTTTGCTTGCAAAGTTTTTAAAACTGAGACTTATACAAAACAGCTACTCATTGAAAACTTTTCATCTCCAGGACTTGTACAGAATAATTACCCATCGGAAATTCTTCTGAAATTAAACATGGCTTTCAATTCATGATTATCTTTTATATAAAGGACAATCGTCACTTTTTTATTTATTTATTTATTTTTTTACTTCAAATTTTTTATTTTAGAATGCCCCATAGCAAAACTATCGGATGCCAAACATTCACATGCTATTTCAGAAACTTTTTAACATTCTAATTATCTCTTTAAGTGCAATAGTTTTAATCTCTCTTGCACTTGGTTCACTCAGTATATTCACCAGATAGTTTTTGAAATTTTTTTCATGAGTCCGGTTGTTTCTGAAATTATTTGAATTATGAAGATCTTCCTAAGATTCCAGTTTCTTTTCATGTCGGACATAGCACCTTGGTATTTTGTTACCTTTTCTCTCTCTGTTCTGTTTTAACCCAGTATCATTTGAGAATACTAACTTCTATTAGGGTTGCTTCTTTCTCCTTCTTGTCCTATATCACTATGTCAGGTTCGTTTTCTAGGTACGTAGCTGTAGGAATTTCATAGTCATGGTGGCTGGTGTATGACTTATTTCCAACTGTTCTTTCTGCTAAATGTTCCTAAGACTTGCTGCTACACTGGATATTGAACATTTTGCAGATGCGCCAATAGATATATTTACACACTCCATTGTGTTTCCAGTTGTCTGTGTGAGTGTGTCCAGCTAGAACTAAAAAACTGTTTAGTATTCTCTCAGATAGAATGTAGACATAGTTCGTTTTTCTTTTTGTAATATCCATATATTGGGGGGGGGGGTCACCAAAAACAAAATTAGTTCAGGTGGGGGGGGGTGCACTAAGGACAATATTAGTCAGATGGAGTAGGGAGCATCGATCTGTAGTATGAAACTCAAACTAAAATACTTTGTGGCCTTCAGGCTAGGATTTAAATGTAGTGTCTGTTGGAGTAGAGAAATCCTTGACTGGGGCGATTTTTATTTTTGTCCCATCCATTTGAGGAGCTGCATAAACTCCACAAAAAACCTGACTTTGTGATAGCAAGACAGTCATTTAAGAAATATGGAGGAGAGGGAAGAGAAAGAGAAAAGGGAGTTGTGAAGGAGGAAATAGATAGAAGTTGGGGTTAGTATATTTATGGAGAGAGATTCGCTTATACATTATTATTTTAAAAAGGGGGGGTCTGCTTCTTTTGTATTATTCAAAAATAAATAAAAACATATCTAATTACACTCTTTTATGTCAACTAAATTCATATATAATGGTCTAAAAAGTGTAGATTTCCCTCCACAGCCCCTGCACCAAAACTTTTTCTTTGATCATTTATAATAAAAAAAAAAATTTCCCAAATTTGATAAAAAAAAGTCAAACCATCAGTTTTCGAAATAATTAATTTCCAGAAGGCACCGCTTTGCAACCCTCAAAATAAAATAAAACAGTAATAATTGTACTGTCTATAATGTCTTCTGTGATGTTCAAAATTTCTTAAAAATATGTCCAGTATTATATTAGCAATTTATGTGTAGATTTGAAATATTCATTTTCTAATTTATATTCATCAAATTATGAGTTAAAGAGAATAAGTCTACTTGATTATAGCTTCTGGTTTTGAAATTGGAAATTAACAAGTAGTATTTAATAAATAAAAAAAACAAAAAAAAAACAACAAAAAAAACAGTCTCTCATAATGCTATACTGCTTGAATTTTAGCAGAATTTAAAATTTTATTAGCCTCTAAACATTTCTTAAGAAAGTTTACCAAATTTCTTTTTATCACTAGCCCTAAGTCTGAATAGCAAAGTCATAAATCCAAATATAATGGTCTAAAAAGTGTAAGTCGCCCTCCACAGCCCCAGCACCAAAAATTTTTATTTGATTATTTATGATCAAAAATAAATAAAAATTTCCAATAAACAAAACTGTCTGATTTTCTTGTGTTAATAGTTTAAAAAGAAAAAAAGATGGTAAAAACAAATTATTAAGCCTCCCCCATCCAAATATCCAACCTAAAATATAATGGGTAGTTGTTTTTTTTTTTGTTTTTGTTTGTTTATATATAAACACTGCTTGTTAATTTCCAATTTCAAAATCATAAACATTTTTCTCTTGAACCAAATTGAATTTAATTTGTACTTTTCTTTTTTCGTCTTTTTAGTTGTCAAAGAACATTCAAGAATCCTTTGAAGAGATGTATACTGACATGTTGACAATACATAGTCATCAGGTAAAAAAAAAGAATTTATTTCATTCTTTAATTACAATCAACCCCAAATTACATTTTTGTATCAATATCTATCTCTTCATCATAATAACTATATATTTAACATCAGTACAGCATTATCAGAGTTAATTATATACAAAATGAAACCGAATGATTTGTATGAAAGAAACATGCAAGAGAGAAAAAAAACAATAGAAAAATACTATAATCGTTTCGTGAAGAGAAATGGGTGCAACTACATTATAATAATGAAATTTAAAATTTTTAATATTGAATGTCAATGCAAACCAATGGTCTCTACTTAATTATGTTATGAATATATCCAAAAATTATGAAAAAATGATGAGGAAGAAAAGAAAAAAAATTATTAAAGAAAATATTTGACAACTAGTTAAAATAAAATATTTGGCTAAAACAACACCAGAGTTCGAAAGGGCATGTTACTTTTGCTGATTGTTTTTTAATAAATTGTGCGATTTGTCGTGTTTTTAGCACAATCGAGTTAGTTCCCTTGTTATTATGTTGTGTCTTCCCAAACAAATATGATGAGGATGTTTTACAATTGAAAACTTATGTGTTTTTTTTTTTGTTTTTTTTTGAATAATGCAATAATAAAGAATGGATAAGTTTTGGGATTAGCAGCTGTAGAAGATATGACTTGGGTGCCATCAGCTAGAATTAAAACCAAAGCATACAACTCTCCACCCTCATTCCTTAGCCTCTGAACCATACCCATACGCTTTTATATATATATATATATTCACCTGTCATCCCTATTTTAAAAAATGAAATTGCCTGATCGTCAAAGACAAGATTCGAGCAAGAAAGAACAGCCAGGCAGTCCACAGAGTTTTATAATTATATAGATCCTAAGTCCCAGTGGCTACACTTTTAACTTTGTCTACTGGTGGACCTTTCAAGGGTGACCAGACCCTCACTGGTCACTGGAAAATATCGATCAGATGCTCGGAATATACAAAACGTGCACAACTCTGTGTGGCAACACTGTTTACTTTGGCTGGCTGTACGTCACTTTGACCGTGCTGAGTTCTCTTCTCACAATGGCTTGGTCTGTGTCTTCACCATCTGTGCGTTAGGGTAGACCTGAAATCAACTGCACCTTCAATTCCACAGGCAATCAACGAATAAAGAAAAACCAGTGATCATTTTTCTTATAAACAAAAAAATAATCATTCACTGAAACTTACAAAACTCCAATCATTTATAAGTCTCTGACTAAATGCAAATGCTCTGAGGGTTGGCGGCTTCCATTAGTAAAGTTGAGGATTGTCTCTTCACAGTGTAGATTCAGAGGCTTAGAATACAGTGAGACTTAAGTCAGAGGTTTCTCTCTGACTGGTGTGACTTGCCCTAGGCAATTAGCAAAATGTGTCCTCAAGGTTATTTTTTCTTTCTTTATATTGAGAATGAGGTGGACTTAACCCTGCCTTCAATTCCTAGAATTCCATTTCACAATTCTCAGAAAACAAATCTCAGTCAGTTTTTTAAATTCTCAAGCTTTAAAAAAATTTTCCTCTTTTTCTTCATCAAATTTGTATCTCTGACCATCATTCTCTGCAGAAGGGTCCATTTTCTATTGGATCTCTACCTTTCACCATCACTTATGTTGGAGGGTCCATCTTTTATTTGCATAACCAAGGGTTTTTTGTTTTTTTATTTCCAAGTGCCATTTTGTATGAGTAAAAAAATAAATTTGGTTATCATTTTGGGGTGATCAAATTCCGCGGACAATAATTAATAAACACTTGACTTTGTATCTACCATCTTGTTTTTACTTATCCAAAGAAACTCATAACATCTGACCTATATTTCGGGTGACCCAATAATAAATTTTGACCACCCAGAATTTGGTTAATTGCTTTTTCTTAAGAGTGATGAACTTGTCCATTCACCAAAAGGTGCCGTTTCTTAGATTTTTTTTTAGATCCTTTGTATTGGAGCATCACATTTTCAGCTAGTGTTCTTTTTTAATGGCCGTTTAGCTCAACAGAAATTATCATGAAAGAAAACAGGTTTCTCCTTTATCAATATCTACAAATAAGTGTGTGTGTGTGTGTGTGCATATTAAATTGATACCATAACAGCCTTTCCTAAAAATGCTCTTTCTTTCCATCAGCATCATCACCACCATTCCCACCACCATCATTGTTACATCCAACGACATTGTCACAATTTCAAAAACGTCTGAGTTTTTAATATGTGTATTTTCTATTCATTAAAATGACTTTTAATTGACACTATCTTTTTTTTTTCTTCTTTTTTTTTCTTCTTTTTTTTTTCTTTTTTTTTTTTTTTTTTTTTTTTTTTTTTTCAATTTTTTTTTCTTTTTCCACAGGTTTTCATGAAATACTATAATCAAGAGTTGGAGAAGTTACGGTGGATCCACGAACAGGAAATTGCTGAAATTAGACACAATACAAGTAAAATTGTTGTTCTCCATATATTTTAGAAAAAAAAAAAAATTTTTTTTTTAAATTTCATTTTTCGGACTGCTGTTCTCATCTTGGTTGTTCACAATATCTTGCTACCAGATCAGACTATTTGAAGATGCTGGCTTTCTGACCTAAAATGCACCAAAAGATTGATGTTGTTGTTTATTTATGCCAGTAACGTAAAAATCTTACATTCTGATAGTAATGAAGTCACTGAAGGCGTTTTTGATATCACTTAGGTTTTTTAAGCATTTCTCATGCAGAAAGCTGTCAAGATGCTTGAAAAAGTGGTAGTCAGTAGGTGAGAGGTCTGGAAAGTATGGCGGATGAGGCAGAGTTTCTTAGCCCAATTCGTTCAACATCTGTAGGGTCGATTTAGCAATGTGCGGTTGGTCATTGTCATGGAAGAGAATTGGACCTTTTCTGTTGACTAAAGCTGGATGTTGTAGTTTCTGATGCATTTCATCCATTTGTTGACAGTACTTCTCTGCCGTAATGGTTTCGCCTGCATTCAAAAACTAATGGATGAGACCAAACAGTCAGTATAACCTTCTTTTGGTGCAACTCTGGTTTTGGGAAGTATCGTGGAGCTTCATCAGCATTTAACCACTGGGCTGAGCATTGCTGGTTATCATAAAGAACCCACTTTTCATTGTTAGTCACAGTCGAGAAACGAGTCATTCTTGTTGCATAAAAGAAGAGAAGATGATACTTCATAATGGCGTTTCTTTTGGTTGTTGTTCAATTCATGAGACACTCATTTATCAAGTTTTTTGTCTTTCCAATCTCTCTCATGTGGTTGGAAATCATTGTATATGTTACATCTAATTCAGAAGCAAGTTCTCAAACAGTTGTGCGTAGATTGGCTTTGACTAAGGCTCTTAATTGATCGTTGTCAGCCTCTGATAGCCAACCACTACACTCGTCATCTTCAGTAAAGGTATTATAGCAAAAACTTATTTGGAAATAAATCATTTGAAATCAAAATGAAAAATTCACAAGAACTTTTTTGTGAACCCAGAATATCTTGCAATAGCAATTTATGGCATAATCACTTTGACATGTTAATTCTTATTACATCACCAAAGTTAATCGATGTTGAGCTATGCCAATAACAGATGGGGGATGATTTGGGAATACCAATACAGCTTTGAAGATGTCTTCAACAAGTACTAATGTATAACTTTCTAATCCATCTGTACTGACACAACTGTTGATATTAGCATCATGCATCGTGATAGATTTTAAATGATTTTTCGGAGGCATGATACGGACACAACACTATTTGAAAATAAAAATATTTTCGATTTGTTTAAAATTTGATCTATGCTTAATTAGACATAAATTAAGCAAAATTCCTTGAATTTTAGTGGGGGTTTTTTTGTTTGTTTTTTTTTTCATAAGATTCCTTAAGCTTAAGCCTCTAGTTTTAGACATTTCTTTAGGATCAAAATCTATTAAATATCTCAATTTTTGTAAGTGGACATAAAAGTGTTGCAAAATTGTTCTGTTTGGTTAATTTGTTTTATTATTTACATATAGAATATCATCCTCTTACAAATATTCTGCTAGTATACATATGGAGAAAAACAAAATAGAAATATTATTTTAGAACTGGGAGATGGTACAGCATCAGTTGATAAGAATTCCATTATTACTTACCAACTTACTAATGTACCAAGAAGATAACAAAAACACTACAACATGGGGAAAATATGTTGAAATTTTGAAAATGAAAACTGTTTAAATGAATTTGTCCATTTAACTCAAATGAATTTTTTTTGTCTTTTTTTTTTTTTTTTTTCAGATTTAATAGTTGCTGAAACGCGGGCAAGTTGGGAAAATGAGAAAGAACGTTTTGCAAACAAAATTCGAGAGCAATGTGAAATCGAAAAGATTAAAACCGTAGAAGAAACCAAAAAAAAGCAATGGGTACGAGATTTGAATTTGATGAAATGTTTTTTTAATCTTGTTAAGATTTGAGAAAAAAAAAAATTATTTTTATAATTTCATTATTCTTATAAAATTTAAAATAAATTAAAACCCTTTATTTTTTTAGTTTTGTTATTAAAAGTGCAAATAAAGACTAACTGTTATTTTTATCTGTATAATTTTGTTAATTTTGGTTCACCGACTTAGTCAAATTTAGACCTTAGAATTCACCCTTGTCCGTTCCTTCCAAAAATTCTCAATGACTACTCATTACATTTTTCTGAAATTTTGTATGAAGTTACAACTAGTTTATTGTATACTTTTCAGTGTCCTTTTCTTCTATTTTATTTCAATAAATTTTTTCACAATAGAAATACTGAAAAACAATAAAAGTGAAAGAACTGATTTGCCTTGTCACTGCTTCCAGTAATGCTACGCCAGAAATTAGAAAGTATGTTTACCTGACTATAACCAAAATATGTATTTTATTTATCTTAAAAATTTCCTGAAAAGTTCACATTATAGTAAATTTTTTTATAAAATAAGGTATGGAAAAGGCCAAAATTGGTCGGGGTGAGATAGTAGTCGGTCGTCATCATCTTGATTTATTCTATAAACTAGTTTCAGTCATCAAAATACCACATTCACTTTATGGGTAAAACCTGTTATCCCTAATATTTTTTATTTACAAAAAGTATTTGTACAAATTTATTATTTGGGAATGAGGTATGCTAAAGATAAAATATAAATTGCTAAAAAATAGAATACTAAGTGTAATGGTTAGAACCCTCCCAAATCTATCTAGGTATGAGCTGCTAGAAAAAAGGGGGATTATTTGGTTATAAAAAAAGGGAAAAGCTAGATGTTATTTGCCTTTTTGATAAAGTGAATTGTTAAATTTCGTTTAATTGGAAGAGTTATCTCCCTTTACTCTGTGTGGTAAAAATGAGATTATTGATAGACATAAAAGATGTCCAGAGACAAAATAATTTAAT
Organism: Euprymna scolopes; assembly: GCF_053919585.1. Taxonomy (NCBI): domain Eukaryota; kingdom Metazoa; phylum Mollusca; class Cephalopoda; order Sepiida; family Sepiolidae; genus Euprymna; species Euprymna scolopes. The sequence continues at coordinate 154,239,037 of NC_136488.1, forward strand.
ATGAGCAGAAATCTTCCATAGTTTTTTTCTTGAACTTAAAAAATAATCAATGAAGTTCTGGGTTATTTTCCTTACCTTGTGAATAAAAATTAGTTTAAAAAAAAAAAAAAAAAAAAAAAAAAAAGTCAACAATTTTAGTTTCTCAAATATCTTCTTTTTTTTTTTCTTTTTTTTTTTTTTTTTTTTTTTTTTTTCAAGATTCTATCAATCTGATTATAAAACAAAAGTTGGCTAGTGCATCTCCTACCATCTCTCACTCTTAAACAAGGTTCAAAATAGAATTTCAAATCTAATAAGTCCTTTGCTATCGGCCAAGCTCCAACTCTGTCCCATCCTTGTGGCTGTTTTAAAAGTACTTTAATGGAATGTTTTTGTATGAACATAGCATGATGTGCCTACTCCCGATTAATCCAACAAACAGCAAAATCCCATCCCTTCACTGTCGAGATGCTGGAAAACCTTTTACTTTAATAGTTTTTTCCCCTTGGACTGTTAGACTTTGGAATTCCCTTTCTGTTTCCTGTTTCCCTGACTACTAAACTGCAGAAGTTTAACTATTGGAGTAGAAGGCTTTCTTACACCTAGGGATCTCTGTGTAGGGGTGGGATTTAGCTGATTGTCTGGTTTGTCGGAGGTATTTACGTCGAGGGGTAAAAGTGCTTGTAGTTCGTTGGAGCATTAGAACAGGCAGAGGGATGCAACATTTCCTCAATGGGACAGAGGCTGAAGTTTAAATGACAGGTCAGGACCTATTAGGTTGGCAACTCTCTTTTGAACCCTATCCAGGGGTGAGAAACTAGTAGCAGATGCACCAGCCCAATGTGACAGCAATACTCCATACATGAGCGAATGGTGGCCTTATAGAGGTACAGGATACTTTCAGGTGTAAGTAGCTTTCTAGCACAGTAGAGAGAGCCCACCTTTTTCGCAACGGCCTTAGCAATGCTCTCAATGTATCTGTTCCAGCTCATGTTCCCTGTGAACATTAAGCCGAGGAGTTTAAAAGAAGTACTTTCAGGTAATGTGTTTTTGGCCATTGCTATTAGTGGTAGAGAAGGTTTCTTGCAATTATTAAAGGAAACAAGCTTAGTCTTGGCAGCATTGAATGTGACTATTCCACTACAGATTGGAGGTCTTTCTCTAGTCTATCTGCCATTTCCTTAGATATGTGTTCATTTGTTTTCCCCTTGTGCCTGTTATAGAGTGTGGTGTCGTCAGCAAATATACCCATCTCAGAGACAATTTTATCAGGGAAGTCATTTCTGAATATTAGGAATAATAAAGGTCCAAGGATAGACTCCTGAGGTATTCTCCCATTTATATCATATTGTTTAGATGTACGACCGTCGAGGACAACCTGGATTCTTCTCTTGCTTAAGAAGGATTTAATCATGTTATGTATTCTTCCAGTGATACCATATGATCTGATTTTCCTGAGAAGACCATCGTGCCATATCCTGCCAAAAGCCTTAGATATATCTAGGGCTACCGCTCTACCCTCCCTTGCTTTGTCCAGTGAATAGTATATACGTTCAGAGATTACAGTTAGGATATCTACTGTGGAACGGACTTGCCTGAATCCACATTATTGGTCGGTCAGAAGTTTTGCATCTGTAAGGTGATGGACTAGAGCTTGATTAATTATGCTCTCAAATATCTTGGCGAAAAGCGAGAGGAGGCTAATGGGGCAACAATTTAATGGATCAGTTCTTTCGCCAGAATTCATGAAAACTGGTACCACAGAAGCAATTTTCTAGCAGTTAGGGAAGCAAGATTCTTTCAGGCATTTGTTGTAAAGTTTGGAGAAAACTGGAGCAACCTTGGCGGAACATTTTTCTAATAGCACAGTCGGAATGAGATCAGATCCACATGCTTTCGAGGTGTCTAGTTTTTTTAGCCTTCTCGGTTGCCGTGCAAACAACCTGATGATTGTTTGATAGTGGAAGAATCGTTGATTCCGCATTGTTTACTACACTGTTGTAGATTTTCCAAAAATCACGGGTTCCTAATTTCTGTGCTTCGATGCGTTTACTTCAGTATATTCTCTCTTAGCTGTCGCTAGTTCTCTCTTATAATTACTTCTAGCTTCTATAAACTTCTGTTTGTTTGAACTGCACTTATGTCAGTTAAATCTGCAGTATGCATGCTGCCATTGGGGAGAGTAGGGCTTGCTATAGAATTTCTGCATGAGAACATGTGCTTGAATTTCCATTTTGAATCATTCAGTGGTCTCATTTGTGCACTATCTCTGATGATATCCCTGATGGCTTCCCAGTCAGCCTTTTGATAATACCTCATTGTTTTGAGCAGTGGCTCTTCAGTTTTTGGTCAAGAATTTAGGGTGCTTTCTACCATTATCACAGCGTGATCAGCATTCACAAATGGGGTGTGTGTATTCATTACGCAATCATCGGGAACTGTAGTCAAAAATAGATCTAGAAGTGAGGCATGTTGATCTTGCTGGTCTGGGAGACGTGTCAGAAATGTAACCGTCTGTGATAGAGAATGAGATATAGAGAAGCTATGTGTTGTGCTACCAGAGAATCCAAGTCAGTTACTGTGGTGGACATTGAAGTCACCAAATAAATGTACTTGTGCACTAGTATCGAGGGAGAGTGCTGTATCTATGTTGTCAGAAACTTTGTTTATTATTGTACAGTCCTGGGTGAAGGGAGAGCAGTAGAGAAAATACAGGTAGCTAATGTTCTGTTGCATGCTAAGTCTAAAGCACATAAAGGCCTGGTCCTCTGATTCTAGTTTTGTTTCTCTAGTCAAGGGGAGGGTGTTTCGAATATAGACTCCAAGTCCGTGATGTCTGTCTGAGTCATTACGGCAGAATGGGAGATAACCAGGCATGTTAAAGTGGTTAGAGGGAATGGAGGAGTGTAGGTAAGTTTCACTTAGTGCTAAGATATCCGAGGTGTTTACTAGGAGAGAAATGATTCAACATCATCTAAATTAGTTCTAAGCCTGCGGATATTCGTAAATGCAAGCCTCAAGGGATGAGGCAATTTGGTATTGTTTGAGATTGCGCCTGGTTTAATCGTAATTTTTGCTTGAACTGTCATTTTATTTTATATAAGATTTTCTTTCTTTAATTTTTACTATGGAAGGCTGACGATGACTTATAACACGCAATTCCGTTTTAAATTTCAGTGCGCGAACTGTGGCAAAGAAGCTCTTTTGTACTGTTGCTGGAACACAAGTTACTGCGACTACCAGTGCCAAGCCAGCCACTGGCCACAACATATGACGAGCTGCACGCAACAACTACCCCAATCTACTCAGGTGACTCAATTAACAATACCCACTCCAGTTATGACTACAGCAGCAAGCACGCTTACTGGAACCTTAATGACTTCAACGCCCCAGTGCGGTGTAACCTTTTCAGACATGCTCACCAAGACGAGCAGTTCAAATACAACAGCACCAGTCGTTATACCCAACTTAAGACAACAGCAGCAATCACAACAAATGAGCACAACTACGCAATTTCAAGATATCAAGCCTGCTGAAACTCTTAATGTGAGTATTAACAAGTGATGGGACGATTCTAATATTTTTCCCAGATTCTAATACAATTACAGATTTTTTTTTTTTTTTTTTTTTTTTTTTTTTTTTTTTTAATATTTACCTATAGAGTTTTCTGATTTTTTAAAGTTTTAGATTTTTGTAAAAGCCCATGTAATACATATATATATTTTTTACAAATGTAAAAATACACTTTTGGAGGAGTCAGGTTAACTATAGATTTTAAGTTTTACTGGTAGTTTAAAAATCAATAAGTATTTATTATTTTATCCTTGGTATCAACAATGGTAAATTGAGTTTTAAGTAAAAATAAAAGAATCGTTTTTAGCATCAGAAAATTCAATTTAATTTGGCAAAAAACAAAAAAGGAAAAAGGTGGTAAAAATTTACAGATACCTGTTTAACATTAACTTGTTGCATTTATTACTTCACTCGGAAATCTATTGCAAGGCTCAAAAATTCTAATTGAGAGCACAGTCCTTCTTCAGTTCAGTTGAAATCAACAGTGAAAAAATTTCATGTAATGTCTGCATAGTCTTCTTCCTGGTACAAGAGTGAATAAAAAGTTCTGAAATATATCATGATCGTTAAATCAGGTCACCACATAATCGTCAGCACTCATGCAAGAAAAAGATTAACTCTTCTGAGTCTGCTATCATAGGGCAGATCCAATAGAACCTGCACCATTCAACTAGCCAGTCTTTGAACTCTCTCCAGATACTGGATATATCACACATTGGATATGGGGAAGGAGCCTGGATACAATACAGTTGTCAGATCAGAAAGACATAAAGAGAGAGAAATATTTCAAGAATGAGTTTGCAGAAAGAACCTTGACTCATAAATGTGGTCTTCCTTACTTTGTTTGCAGTCTGAATGGAATGCTTAGATGGCTTGATGGAGTAGTCGACCAGAAGGCCAAGATCTTTTGTTTCATTCATCTCCTTGAATAGTACAGTATCATCACTGAAAGTAAGAGTCAGGAAGGGGAACCTACTGCAATATGGAAGCATTTATTGGCATTAAGATCTAAATCCTATTCTATAGACCAGTCACATTGAAGACTATACTTGAGATTGTCCATTTTGTTCCTACAAGTTACTAATTTGACATAGTCTACAAATAGGAGCACATTTCCAATAATCATATCAGGCATGTAGAGGAGTAGAAAGAGAATTGGACTCGGCATGGAACCTTGAGGAACACCACTGCAAGCATTCAACTCATGAAAAACTTCCATTTATCGTAACGTTGTGGATCTTATTAACTTTACAATTGATTCATGAAGGTGTCGGAGTAAGCAGTGATTGACAGTTAAAGGCTTTGACGAAGTCCAAAAAGACAATGTCAGCAGTATCTCCATAGTCCATTATACTCATAACCCATTCTTCCATCACAAGTGAATTTGTGGGACATGAACGTCTTGGAATGAAACCATGCTGATGTGAAGAGATAGGAGTAGTAGATGTGAGATGAGCCATGATTGCTTGCTTGAGTAGAATTTCCATTGATCTTGAGATGATAGAGGTGAGGCTCCCTGATTTGTATTTGTAATTTGTTGGATCTTTGCCTCCTTTTTTAACGATAGGGCAGATTGTAGCCACTCGCTAATCAGAATGAACAACTCTAGTACTCAGTGAAAGGTTTAACAGAGCTGCTAAAGGTTCAGCTAGTTCAGTTTTGAAAATTGCTGAACATAGTCCATCTGGACTTTGACCCTTATCCAAAGACAAAAGCTGATTCTTGATCTCATTCTGAGTGATGGTGATTGACCAAATTGGTGGATCTATCATATGTAGTGTTGCAGGTTCTTTGTTTTAACAGTTTGATGTTCAGTGAGGCTATGCTAATCTAACTCGCCAGAGTCTGCTTTAATTAAATCATGATTCCGAGCAGAAAATTTGCTTATCTTGTCTGAGATAAAGCGTCCTACAAAAGAGGTGTGCATGCAAAAGCTCAGAACTGCATGATCATTCTTGCCAAGTGGAGGCAAAATTTGCAGAGATGAAACAGAACTAGGATAACAAGTGAACACAAGGTCAAGCACTGATGACCTCTGTCCAAATTTGTTTCTTGTAGATTTTATAACAAGCTGGCTGGTATAGAAAACATTCCTACATCGTGTCCAGAAGTGAATCATCAAACGTGTCATTGGAAGTGTGTAGATTTGACTGCCAGCCAATAGTCGGGGCATTAAAGTCTCCCAATATGATGCAATTACTCAGGCAATTAGAGACAGCTTGTATAACGTTAGTGAGGCTTTGGTCATCAACATCTGTAGAATTTGGATTGGCATAAATTTCTTCGATGCCAATTGTGATACCCCCAAAAGTTCTGATTTTTCATATTCCCGATTCAAATTAATCGTTCCAATACTAGTATTAACATAAACATACATTTTGGTATTTTTTTTTTATTTCCATTCTAATAAAATGCTAAAGAGCAATAGAAGTAAACCCGGATCAAATATTCAAAATCACATTGTATTCACAACCCAAATAAGATCTCTTTGGTATGGGTAACCAAAACTAGTTTTTACAAGCAATAATGCACCTTCTCCAAGTGATTTTGCCAGCTTAATGTTGCTACCAACACGAAGCTGGATACTCCACCAGATTAGATGAATTCTTATCCTGGAATCCAGTAAGACCAATAGACCAAAAATAAAGATGAACTATGACATATTAAAATGGTCAATTGATGAAAGGAAAATTATGTTCTCAAATTTTTTACTAATTCAGTGCTTGTTAGATAAAGAACTTCAATGGAACATTCTAATATCTATGTATCTCACATAGAGTTCAAGTGTTAGCCCCAGGTAGGGGGCTTGAGAATTTCAATTGAAGGAAAATGAAACGAGATATATATATATATATATAAACATCTACAGACACATAGTTCCTCTTATGAAGATTCAAGCTTATTTTAAAAACTCATATTACACATCCGTCGTATTATTCTTATATCATTTGTCTTCATGCAATGTCTTCAACCCTCACTGGCCTGGTTTCACTTCCATACATCATCACACTGCATACACATGCTTGATCAACACTAGTAACACTCTGCTGGTTAATAATAACAGAAGTTACCTGAACTTCAGCAACACCTAACTTTTGCTATTACACTAACACTTGCTCCACTCTTGCGCTCTAATAGTACCGTTAAAGTAACAAAACTTCTTGGCAAACTCATCCAAAAATGCTTTCTCTGCATTAGTTCTCTTCCATTATTTTACACTTTTTGAACACAAACTAGTTATCATCTTTCAACTTATACAATAATTCGATTGTGCTTCTGGTGTATCCAATGTTTTACAAATAGTACACAAAAATTTAATTTCTACAAACTGAGTAGGAGAACTTTCCCCTTTATGATTTTTTTTTTTTAAAACTTTCCAATACTACAACCACTGATTCATCACTTTGGTCTTGATAACATTCACTCTCTCACTATAGCAACGGACACAGCACAGAACCATGATGTACTCCTACATAAACATTAAAGCTGTAACTAATTGTGATGTTAATTCGAACACAATTTTAAATATTTCTGTACATTGCTTGAACAATCTTCACAGATCATTCATTTGTCTCCCATTTGCACAACATCCACTAGACAACCTCTCTTTTGGCAGTCTTTCAAAAGCTTTCTCCAAATCCGCAAAAGCAAAGTATAGGTTCTTCTTAAGATACTTCTTTTGAATTTGTCTCAGAATAAATATAGCTCAAGTTGTACTTTGCTCGAACATAAAATCAAACTGCATTTCATCTATGCTTATCTGACTCCTTATTTGCTGCTCAATTATTTTCTCAGTTACTTTCAGGGCCTGATCCATCAACTCTTAAACTTCTGTAACGTTGTAATAATTCACAATTGTACTAAGTTTCAAGTCTTTTAGGATAACCTCCTCTTTTATTTAATTTGTCAAGTCTGTGATCATTTTAATGTCTGTTTTACCTGTAGCCTACAACAATTTTTTTTATATCATTAAACTTTAAAATTTCTAGGTTTTCATTAAGACACAACTTACATATGTTATCAAATTCTTGTGATCATTTTAATGTCTATTTTATCTGTAGCCTACAATATTTTTGCAACAAAACCTGAAGGTCCTCCAGCCTTACCCTTCATTATTTTACTTACAGTTTATAAATGCCTGTTTGATATTTCTGCAACAACACCTGAGAATCTTCTAGCCTTACCCTTCTTCGTCTTATCCACAACTTACAATACCATTTCTTTCTCAATTCTTATAGCAACTTGTAGATTATCACTGTTCTGTGTAAACTCGCTATTCAACAATTTCTCATGATAGCATTTCCAAGCATCCTTCTTTTCCTGTTCATTTGTTTAAACCATTTCATTTCAAATGCACTTCTTTTAAACAATGTTTCTAACATTTCATTTCAAATGCACTTCTTTTAAACAATGTTTCTAACATTTCATTTCAAATGCACTTCTTTTAAACAATGTTTCTAACATTTCATTTCAAATGCACTTCTTTTAAACAATGTTTCTAACATTTCATTTCAAATGCACTTCTTTTAAACAGTGTTTCTAACATTTCATTTCAAAGGCACTTCTTTTAAACAATGTTTCTAACATTTCATTTCAAATGCACTTCTTTTAAACAATGTTTATATTTGTCCTTGTTGTTTATTTATCTTCATGAGTTATTCTTTTGGTCATCCTTTCAGAGTATTCAGGAATTCTTTCTTCCCTTTGCTCCCAGATACACATCCTTATTCACCAAACCTTTTATTCAGTGCCTCATGCCTGGTACTACCAGATCAGGCTGCCTGAAGATATTGGCTTCCTTAAATGAAATGCACCTAATATTGATGCTTTTTGTTTTTCTAATTCCTTTTGCAAAACTTAATTATGTTCTGCAAAACCAAAAACAAAAACAACAACCCACCTTTTCCCCCTTTTTTTCCTTCTTCCCATTTCCCTTTTTTCTTTCTATCTCCCCCCCCCCCACTACCTGACTGGTTTCCTAACTTAAAATGTACCAAACATTAATACTGTAACCCTTTCCCCCTCTCCCATTGCAAAACTCATGTTCTGCAGGAACAAAGACGATAAAATCCACTATAAAACAACGAAACCAAACGCTACAAAATAGCGATTGAAAATACAAAGGGCTTGAAGAATAAAAACCTTCTACAAAATAACTTGATGCAACATGAATACTATTTCCAAAATAACTGGATTCGGCATTAAATAACCCGAAAAGGGTTGATATGCCGTAAAACAAAACAACCAAACCAATCAAACCAATCATTGCCTCATGCACTTCTCAACTTCTCATTCCATTACCATAACACCCTATGCCTTTTGGCTCCTTCCATCAACCATAGATCTGGTTTGTTACATCTAACAATGTATACTTCAACATCTTTCATTGTTCTTCCATACTTCTTGTAATGGAATAGTTCATTAATTGGTCTTTGAACTCTCGTTTCACTCATATTCTTCATTCAACTTTCTCTTTTCTAGAACTAAACATTCTCTTGATTTCACGAACTTTCTTCACCATGAAATTGCAAATAATCAGTTTATATTCTTCACCAGGTATTACTTTCACATCAATTAAGAGCATCTCTCATTTTATAAATTAACTAGCATGCCCCCTGACGTTGCCCAGTTATAAAATATGCTTAAATATGATATTTTAATTTATGCAGATTTTGTATTTATGGCCTCCGGGTCTTGAGAACTGGTGACTTCTTTGTAAATATATATATAGTAATAATTTGAAAAGTTTAAACTAGAAAAAAAAATGACTTAGATGGCATCAGCTAGAATTGAAACCAAAACGTATAGCTTTGAATGTATCTAGAAAGTACACGTTTAGTGAACTTACGCCTGCCAAATTCCATTTTTTTTTTTTCAATCTTGACCTCTTAGCAGCTATTTTTACCGGCTAAAAGCCAAACTGAATTTGTTCCACATATCCAAATCCCCTATATATTAAGTTTCAAAGCTATAGAACAAAAATTGACAGAGTAGTTTGGTAAAGACCATTCCACACAAAGACATACAAGATCAATTTTATATACATAGATAAATTGTCTTTTATTCTTCTATACAGGCTACTGCGAAATCCAACACTCGGACACCAGGTATGATACAGCAGATTGTAAAGAAGGAAGAGATACGTCCGAAAGTGATGAACATTCAACCACAATGTCAGTCTAACACGGTATCAGGGTCAACCCAGATACAGTTTGTGCCCACTTCTCCTCTCTCGCAGTCAACTGGGGGATCGATACAAATGTTGCCTGTTCCTACCACACAAGTAAGTTAATTTGACTTTAAGGAATTTGTCATGGAGCTTTTTTTTCAGAATCCAATAAGCTAAAAATTCCTTTTAAACTCAGTCTATTTTTCAGTGAATCAAAAAATGTTTATTTTTAATACTGGAAAAAAAGTGTGATTATTTATTTTATTGTTTCTGTTCATAATGGATTTACATTTTTATTTTTTTTGTGTGTGTGTGTTTGATTTCAAAAACAAAAAATTATAAATATATTAACCCAACATTTATCTCTTAGCTATCAAATTCAAGCTTCTATGTGCTATCACCTTCAACATCCATTTTTTTTTATGAAATATGCAAGTATTTGAAAATTAACCGCTGTTACTAAAATTTACACTTTTTAAAATGAATTGTTCCCAAATTGAATTCTGTTATCCAATCGACTTAACCAGTTTTAAAATAACAAACTCTTTGCAGTTTTTTTATTTTTATTTTAATGTAATTCAATTATTACATATTCAATATTCAATAAATATTTTTTGATAAACATTTTTGTTAAAATGACATTCGTTTACTTTATTCAAAAATAATTTAGTTCAATTATTTTATCAAAATAGAAAGAATATTGTGTTAAATGACAGAAATTGTTATAACTTGAATAAATCATGATATTTGTTATATTTATTTGAAGAAAATTCAAATGACAATGTCAATTAGTTTTATGAAAGAAAACAGACCCTTGCTTGGTTCTTGTTTAGAATTTCTCTTAGATTAAAAAACAAAAATAAAGAAAAATTTGTATGATATGTGTTTATGACTAAACGAAAATGTATTCAAAAACTCACATATATTGATTCAGAAGTTTCATTATTAAATAAGAAAATTAAATTTTATGAATATCAGAGGGGGTAAGTATTGTGCCCACCATTTTGAGAACAATATCAAGAAACAAAGGTGGCCAAAACTCAATAATAAAACTTGCAAGATTTATGTTGTAATGCTTATGAATTCTCATTAATTGCTTAAAAATGATTTTCTTAACAAAAATAAAACTACTTGATCAATTTATATGAATTTTGGAATATGATATTTCATTTCGTCACAGTTATATGCATTATGCAGATTTTTCTTTATTTTTCATTTTTTTTTTAATCTGAGTGAATTTTGGACAAGAATCAAATGTTTGATTACAAAAATGTTTCCCAGTTTTAAATGACCATAAAGATGAACATAGCACAAAATTACTCAATCAAACATTGAAACATTCAATTATAATGGAGATTATGTGTCTCGTTATTGACATCCTAATTACCTTTAAGATTTGTTAGGGATGATGGTCACTTGCAGGATTGAGAACTGAGAGATCGTTTGGATGTTTTGACTCATCTATCTCTCTATTATACAACGGCATGTTGACTATGGTGTCATCCTGCAATGTCTAGGTGTAGATGAAGAAATGTCTGTATATCTCCAGACATGACAGAAAAGAATAGACACTCATAGTTTATTTCAATAAACATAGAATTTAAAGAGCAAAATAAAAAATTAATGATCACATCTATATAAACACTGATGGAAAGTAGAAAGTTGACCCTGAGTTTACTTTTTGCGGCCTCGTAACACTCACTTCCACCATATTTTGTCTTTTAGTTCTTGCATTTCGTGATTAAGAATGTTTCTGGCAAAGTGAGAAGAATTACTGTTTTCTTGGCCGACTGTTGCTTTAAAAGGAGATTTTCACTCCTCTTCTCGTACTCATCATCATTGATCTTTTAGGATAACCTCCTCTTTTATCCATGAGAGGTTTTTGGCCTTGATAAATGTTAACCTTCTTGTACTTGTTTTGCTTTGTTGTTTTTGCCTATTTGTAAACTTTCCATCCTTGTTCCCTCATCCTTTTAACTTTTTTTACAATGCTTGTTTCAAGCACCCTTGGTTTTTTTTTTTTTTTTTTTTTTTTTTTTTTTACAAAAAAGTCACCCCTTATCAAGGCCAGGAGGCTACTTAATATGACATGACATAAGCGTTAATGAGTGTACAATAGTTATTAGGAGAGTAGCATAGTAATCGTTATTAGTGGAAATCAAGAATTTGTTTATGTTGAACTTGAAGACGATCATATTGTAGTCAGCTGGAAAACAGGCCAGTGGAACAAAGTTCCACAAACGGGTAGTTCTAGGAAAGAGGCTTTGTTCGTGGATAATAAGTAGATAAATTTTTTTATATATCTTGGGTAGGGGTAATGGCAGCTTTGCCAGGTCGTAAAATATATATCTAATATTTAAAATATATTTTAATTTGTGCAGATTTCGCATTAGTACAAAGATAATTCTCTATTATATTGCACCTAATATATAGTAGTAATTTCAAAAGTTCAAAAAAATTTCTTGGGTATTATCAACTGGAATGGAATAAAAGCATTCAGCGCTCCAGCCCCATTTCCTACCAGTATATCTATCAAGTGATAAGTAAGGAAGATTTAATATTAATAATAAACGACTTTGAGAAATGAATTGAATTTCGGTTTTTGCAGAAAGATGTCGGCAAGTTGAAATGAACATTTTGCATTTCAACTTGCCGATATATGTTTGTATGAGTTATTCATCCATCCAAACAAAGATTTTACTCTTTGTAAGCCATCCTTAGTATATGATTACTAGGTCTGTGACAGCAGCATATTCTTTTCATTGTTTTGACTCTTGAGTATATATCCGTTAATATCTTATATGTTTTTATATAGATTGATGTGGTTCTCGGTTGATTGACTGTCTTACTTTGTCGGATATATGCTTGAGAGTCAAAAGAATGAAAAGAATATGCTGTTGTCACAACCCTAATGATTACTATTTCCTGTTAATTTCAATGTTATGTTACCAGTAGTTTAAGAGTTTAGTGGTTAAATATTGAAACACACAGACAGACAGACAGACACACACACACACACACACACACACACACACACACATCTAATGTTTTATTCATATACATTAAGCCAGCGGATAGGATGAACCAGCTTCCTCCAAAGGAGGAAGTTCCAAGGGAATACTAAATTTACATACAATCCCCAATTGCATGTATATCCCAGTCAGGGGAGATTGACGACTGTTGGGTTTTTGTAGTTCTTGTGGGGTGGGGGCGTCCTCCTTTATACAGCACCTGGTATTCCCAAATGGTCACCCATCTATTACTGACCCAACTTAACATTGCTTAGCTTCAGTGATCCAATCAGAATTAGTAATTGTATCGAAATCAGAAATTTAGAACAGAATCAGTAATTGTTTTGAGTAAGAATATTAGAATCATCCCGTCACTATTATTTAATAAAATATTCTCTTACAATGTAAAAATAGATAGTGTATATGTTTTGGGATGAGGATGTTTGGATTAAAAATTCAGTTGTAAATTACACGCTACTGGAGGTCGACGCTTAAAATACAATTGCATATTACTTAGGACTTCTACCCAGTGATGGCTGACAGAACAAGAGCATACTACCCTTATGGATTAAATAAACGGTTCCGTTTGAAATTCCATGCAGATTCCCAAATTCAACAGGTCAGAGTTTACATCAACCAAAACATTCTGAAAATAACATCTAAGATAAGAATAGCACTCTGAATAATTCAAATATTATGAAATAGAATATCGTATAAAATCAAATGTTTCTTTTTCTTACTGTTATGACCTTAAAGGGCCCCAAAAAAGACCACAATAAGGTACTGAACTAGAATATGTACATATATATATATATATGTAATCTTTTACTAGAGACTGCTTCAGGAACATTAAAAGTAACTTTCTTTGTTACTATTGTTTTTATCATTATTCATTATGCTGGGAAGAGTGCATACAGTGAAATTATAGGGTAGAATCACAAATTTCTAAAAACGTTTATTTTTTAATTGAGAAAACTCTATATCATTTGTATAAATATGATCTGTGTGTGCATGAAACTAACAATCACCATTGAAATTGTTTTACATGTGTATACTAATTACAATTATATTGATATTTAAAAACTTGTAAATTTAAAATATACACATAATCATTCAATAAATAAGGTAAATTTTGCAATAAGACAAATCTCATTTTATCTAGATAAACAATTTTTTTATTTATCAATATAATCCTCGTTGTCAACTAAGGAAAGAGCCTACCAGGCATGTGTGTACAGCGTAATATATGCAAGTAAAACCTAGCAAATGACAGTTGAGGACATATGTTGCATGGAGAGAAATATGAGAATGGGGAGGTAGATATGTAATGCGAGTCTCAAAGACAAGCTTAGATCTGATGAATTCAGAGAAAAAATTTCACTTAATTTGATCGAGTTGTTTTTTCGTTTTTTTTTTTTTGTTTTTTTGTTTTTTTTTTTACAGCAGAAAAACACGTTTCTATGACAGCACATTGAAGATAGCCATCTTGGAATTTTTTGATTACGCCACGGGGAGATAACTCAATTTAAAGCGCTAACACTCCCTCCCCATCTTTAATACCAGCTTTTCTTCCTAAAAATCAAACCTTTTGCTCGGTATCATAATAAAATTTTTTTCGATGTAAAAAAAAAAAAAAAAAAAAAAAAAAAACTTTTTTTTTTTTTTTTTTTTTTTCGGAGAACTTCATTCCATAACAGATATGTACACTATAAACTTTTTTTTTCCATATTTCCATTTTTTAATGTCTTGATTAAACTGTACGAGTACCAAAGTCGAAATTTATAGAAATAATTATAAAATAAAAGACTGCTTTTTTTTTTTCATACATATAAAAAAATAATCACCTTATTTATTGAATGACTATGCAGTATGAAAAAAATATCATATTCCAAAAATTATGTAAATTGATCAAATAGTTTTATTTTTAAATAAGAAAATCATTTTAAAATGATTTTAAGTGATTAGGAAATCATAGCCATTACAAAGCTGATTTCACAAATTTGAATTGTTGAGTTATCTACCTTTGTTTCTTCAGGATGGTAATGTGAGACAGTCCCTTCTTGCTTACTCATAAAATTTGATTTAAAAATAAGACTACTTGATCAATTTACATGATTTTCGAAATATGACATTTTTGTTTTGTCGAGGCTATGTACATGACAGATTTTATTTTTGTTTTTTAATATAGGGAAAATTCTGGACAAGAAACAATTTATGTTATAGAGTAATTCAAAGTTTTAATTTATGGAAAATCTATATATATGTAAAAAAATGTGAGGACGTGTATGTGTGTGTGTGTGTGTGTGTGTGTGTGTGTGTGAGGGCACTTCTCAACCTATATACTCAAAGAGTTTTTCATCTACAGACTTGATATTTTGTATATAGAGTAGTCAAACATGTGGAAAACTTCTTAATTGGGTTTTCATCCAGAAAAAAGGTCTGCTAAAGGGTCAGAATTAAAAATATTGGTACGTGGGAGGCCACCAGATTTTTATCTGTTTTCATGTATCACGACTGCATGCACAGTTGTGAAATGTGACAGCTTCCTTATGTTAAGTATGAGTTGGTTTGAAAACACTTTTTAAAAGTCACACCAAGCTGGTGTAATAGTTATCGTACTCGACTCACTGTCTTTAGGTTTTGGTTTCAATCTCAGCTCGAGTATTTTTTTTTTTTTTTACTTAAAAGAAGTGAACTGTTTAGAAAAAACATAATACTTGCATGCACATGTTTCAGTTTCTTACCGTTTTTTTTGTTTTTTTTAATTTGTCTTTTATTTAAAGGAATTCAACGTTACGTTTAATACCTACAGTATTTCGTTTTATAATAAATAAGAATTCTACTTTAATTAAAATATATTTATGCTTATTTTACGACTGAGCAACAGCGGGCGGCCTACTAGTTAATCTATGAAATAAGACTGCTTTTATTTTTATATAAAATAATCACCTTATTTATTGAATGACCATGCAGTATGAGAAAATTCTTTTTAATCACCTTTTAATTTCTCTTTCTTTTTTTTTTTTCTTTCTTTTCTTTTTATTTTTTCACCTCACAAACAAAAATAACTAATCCAGTTTTCAACTTCTGAAATTTTCAGAACATCTTCCAATTCTTGTTCAATGTGGGTGTATGTATGTATGCATGTATGCGTACGTGTGTATGTTACAGAAGCTCATTTTATTTCTAGTAAAAGAAAAAAAAAAAAAAAGAAAACTTAATTTTTATTTTTTTCAGTTCCTCTCCAGAAATTCTATCATTTCC
>NC_136488.1:154260032-154547532 GCF_053919585.1 Euprymna scolopes
GTAATAGATGAGTGTGACTAGAGCTGCTTTCAGGACTGCCAACAACCATTGTAAAAGAGTAATAAAAAATGCAAGAGATCTATATGCTCAGTCCGTTAAATCCAAAGTAGCTGAGCAGCGGTTGGTTCCCACCAGTTTTAGCAAATAGCAAACAGGATCCTGAACAGAAGCGTGCGTTCTATCCCAACCATCATCAATGGACCTGAGGGCATCTCGTCAGCATCAGACAAGGCCAAACTATTTGCAAAGAACTTTGCAGCTAATTCTACCCTATGCGACAAAGGCCATCAACTCCCCGTATTTCCTCCTATAACAGACAACACGCTATGCAACATACAAATATCTGTGCGTGAGGTCACTAAGCTAATCAAGAACCTTGATTCCAGTAAAGCAACTGGCCCTGACGGCATTCCAATTATAGTGCTGAAAAAGCTCTAACCAGAACTTGCCCCCATACTTACAAAACTGTTTAAGCATTGCCTTAAAAAGAAGTGCTTCTCTACACCCTGTAAAACCTCATCAGTTTGCCCTGCATTTAAGAATTCAGGTGATAAGTCATCTCCCTCTCAGTACAGACCAATAAGTCTCCTGTGTGTCATGAGCAAGGAATTCATATTAAATAGAGAAATAGTCAACCACTTCAGCAGAAATAACCTTCTTAGTGACATACAATATGGTTTCCGTTCTGCTAGATCTACAGCAGACGTGCTAACGGTTATCTCATTGGATTAGTGAATCTCTTGACAAAGGGTTCCTCTCTAGGGCAATTGCTCTTGACATATCAAAAGCCTTCGGTAAAGTATGGCATAAGGGCCTACTTCACAAGATTTCCAGCAACGGTATCACTGGAAATGTTTTCTCAATCATTAAATCATTTCTCTCTGATAGGCTCCTAAGAGTAGTGGTTGATGGGCAGAAATCAGAGGCTCTCAGTATTAATGCTGGAGTCCTTCAGGGGTCAATCCTGGGCCCAACTCTCTTCCTGATCTACATCAATGATCGCCCAAAGCACATACCTAAATCATTCGTTGACATTTATGCTGATGACACGACCATCTATGGCAACATATCAAAGGCCGTAAATGACAAAGTTCTCTCTGATTCTCTCTCCTCTGATCTTAAGCACGTGGTACAGCGGGAAAAGAGGTGGCTGGTTACTTTTAATGCATCTAAAACCAAGCTTTTATCTTTACATCATCAACGCTTTGATCCCCATCTAGCATCAATTGAAATGGATGGTTCTTGACTAGGGGAAGCTCCATGTTTTGATAAGCTTCTGGGCTTGACCTTTACTCCTGACCTGAAATGGAACACGTACATCAAGTCTATTGCCAAGGTCGCTGGAAAAATGGGGATCCTTCTACCGCTCCAGAAGATATCTCACTACTGATGCAATTCTCTATCTGTATAAAAGCCAAGTACATCCAAAGATGGAGTACTGTTGCCACATCTGGACAGGAGCTGCTAAAAACAGCCTATCCTGCCTTGACAAAAATAAGCTTCGTGGTTTAGTGGGGGATGCCCTTTTCTCTTCCCTGCAACCTCTCTCCCACAGAAGAGACGTTGCGAGCCTGTCTTTGTTTTATTGTTACTTCCATGGCAAGTGCTTGTCTGAGCTCCAATCCCTGGTCCCCCCTCGCCGATCTTTCATGCAAAACACCCATCTAGCTGAAACCAGTCAAAAATTTTCCCCACTCTTTATCTGTGTCAAAACCAAAGCGTAGATTCCATGAACAAAGCTTCTTTCTTAGAAGTGCATGCCTGTGGAACTCTGTTCCGTCTGCCTGCTTCCCACCTGACTATAACTTGGATGTCTTCAAGTCCAACATAAACAAATTCCTGATAAACCGCCCCCTTAAGTAAGAGACTTTATCAAATCTCAACATTAACATACTGTACACGCAATAACCCTTATCCCCCAATGGCTTCTGGGCCTTGATAAGTGGTGACTACCTTGTAAAAAAAAAAAAAAAAAAAATGATGTAAATTTTTGGAGATCAGAAATTGAGAACTACCCAAATACACTAGCACTTCAAACTAAAAGTTTTCTTATAAATTGTAGTATAAAACTGCAACACCTCCCTCCACACACAGTTTTTTTTTTTTTTTTTTTTGCCTGTTTCTTCAAAAACTGAATTACTTTTCCAACCTGATAAGTTAATAATTTTTCTCTTTTTTTTTTTAATCACTATTTGTTTTCTCTCCCTTTATTTTTGCACATGTATTCCCCCTCACAACTCCATATATTTATGTATTTCTTTGGTGCTTGTAAAGATAGTCGACAGATGGATGTTTTTTTTTTAATCTGTGATTTAAAGCAAAAACATCAGTACTTACTTGTCATGTCAAAAATATCAATATATCCAAAAATTACAAAAATTTCTTGAGTATAACAACTACTATTGTGTTTTTAGTAAAAAAAAGAAAAATAGTCTACTGCTATAGGTTACAAATGTCAGAAGCCATTGAAGTGGCGAAAAGGGAGATAAGTATTCCCCGTATTCGCAATCTTCAAGGTGTTCACATCTAGGGAAAATGCGATTTCTCGTAATTTTTTGTAAGAATTACTTTTAACTATAAATAATTTTCTTTTCTTAATTTTTTGATATATTACTGTTTTCGACATGACAATTGAGTGAAAGTACTGTTGTTTTTGCTTAAAACCATATATTTTTTTTAAATCGATCTGTTGACTGTATCTTAACAAGCACCATTTGTTTTTCCTTTTTTATTTTCTTTACCGTATTCATATTGCAATATATTTTCTCCAAATCACTGAAGAACTAAAATGTCATACAAATTCATATTTTTTTTTTTATTATTATTGGATATTTCCTCCAATTTTTTTTTTTTTTGTTTTTCTGATCCATGTGAAAACATTTTTTATGATTCCCTGTGACATTTATATATGGACTAAATAACACTTTTTTCAGACAAGGAATCTTTTAGTAATTTGGTATATCACATATGTAATATGAAATTAAGTCAAACAGATTTTCATGTTAGACCTAAATAGCATTTAAGCTGACAAATCAATATTTGATTCTGACTAGGCAATTTTTATTTGTAACAGTTGTATCGTTTTTTGTTTTTTTTAAAAAGAGGCCCACAGTATTAAATTAATGCTGGAATCCCTCAGGGGTCCATCCTGGGCCCAACTTTCTTCCAGATCTACATCAATGATCTCCCAAAGCACATAATTAAATCATTCGTTGACATCTATGCTGATGACACGACCATCTATGGCAACACATTAAAGGCTGTAAATGACAGTTCTCTCTGATTCTCTCTCCTTTGATCTTGAGTACGTGGTACAGTAGGGGAAGAGGTGGCTGGTTACTTTTAATGCATCTAAAACCAAGCTCCTATCTTTACATCATCAACGCTCTGATCCCCATCTGGCATCAATTGAAATGGGTGGCTCTTATCTTGGGGAGGCTCCATGTTTTGATAACTAGGATTGACCTTTACTCCTGATCTGAAATGGAACACGTACATCAAGTCTATTGCCAAGGTCGCTGGAAAAATGGTAGGATCCTTCTACCGCTCCAGAAGATATCTCACTGCTGATGCAATTCTCTATCTGTATAAGAGCCAAGTACGTTCAAGGATGGAGTACTACTGCCACATCTGGGCAGTAGCTGCTAAAAACAGCCTCTCCTGCCTTGACAGAGTATAAAATAGGCACAGAAGAGACGTTGCGAGCCTGTCTTTGTTTTATTGTTACTTCCATGGCAAGTGCTTGTCTGAACTCCAATCTCTGATCCCCACCTCGCCAATCGTTCACGATAAATACCTGTCTAGCTGAAACCACTGTCAATAATTTTCCCCATTCTTTATCTGTGCCTAAATCAAAACGTAGATTCCATGAACAAAGCTTCTTTCTTAGAAGTACACGCCTGTGAAACTCTCTTCCGTTTGCCTGTTTCCCACCTGACTATAACTTGGATGTCTTCAAGTCCAACATAAACAAATTCCTGACAAACCGCCCCTTTAAGTAAGACACTTTATCAAATCTCCATTACTAACGATTACTACAATATTATCCCATTGATTACTGTACACGCAATAACCCTTATCCCCGAGTGGCTTCCGAGCCTTGGTAAGTGGTGACTACCATGTAAAAAAAATAAAAATAAAAAAATAACATACTTTGGTTCAATTTATTTAAAAGAATACTTATTCCAGTCAAAAGGAGTAGTAATATGAAAACAATTTTTATAATCATCTAAATAATTTTTATAATCATCTAAAAATAAAACTTCTACTGTTGTACAATCAATTCCATTGTAATTCAAAGAATGTATTAATCTGGCACAGCTAGTGTGTGCATGTATATATATATATATATATATATATATATATATATATATATATATATATATATATATTGCAACTAATGGTAATTTTGTTTACCTAAATTTAATAAAATAATATATGTAATGGCTGTATAGTTTGGTTTCTTAGATGTAGATCCACTGAAACTCGTGCTCAATGGAGGACTGAGCAGTTATGCAGTGTGTTTATTATACAAACATTATTGGCTGCATATATGCATACATGTTTCACTGGAATCTCAATTTAGAGAGACCCACCTCATCAGACCAAAAAAAAAAAAGGAGCGACACTGAAACAAAAATTCAGATTCATTCATTTTGTATTTCCCTCTCTTTGCCGCACCCCCTCCTCCTACTTACATTCACAAGCTCAACATCTCCCCCCCCCACCACCTTTCTTTCAGGTTTTGATCACACCCAGAAAACCTTTTTATATACAAATGAATAAACCTTGATTTTCATTTCAGTGTTGCTCCTTTTTGCAGTCTGATGAGGTGGGGCTCTCTAAATTGAGATTCTACTCAAATATGTGTGCACACACACACACATATATATATAAACATAAAGAGAGAGAAAAAATGACCGGTTGGGTTAGCCACTGAGTTCAGGTTAAATTATTTAAATCCAGAAAAAGTAGGTTTGCAAACCATTAAAATCTAGAAAAAGACAATATCAAAAATTAGTCTTTTGCTGTTTGAGATATATATTGGGTTAAATGTGGTAATGTTCTCTTTACTTTAGAATTGACTATTCCAATCTATTTATTCTGCCCTTTATTAGCTTTGAATGATAATACATGGGGGGAGAGAGAGAGTAATATAAACAAGAGTGATAGATACAGCAGAAAATATGAGCGTGTAGAGGAGGGGTAAACAGGAAGAAAGTGAAAGATGTACATTTTGTAAGATAGGAGTTACTTGGTGTAATAATTGTAATTTACTGCTAGTTAGATATATTAAAATTGATTTTTTTTTTTTTTTCTTTCAAGCATAACTCAATCCTAAAATTAAATAATATTTTGGTGTATAATTTGTGTAAGTAAAATATATAAATATATACTGTCTTCCTTCAACATACCTCCCTCTAAAACCCCTCCTGCTCACATTCATAAAGTATACACCCCACTCTCTTCCAGAGCGTAAATCACACCCGAATATCTTATAAAAACTAATGTAACTTTGACTCCTGTTTCAATATCAATTCTTTTTTGGTCTGATGAAGTGTTATCCTTGAATTGGGATTCCACTGAAACATGTATGCACATATGTAACCAATCTTAACTATAGTGATCTGATGAGAACTAGTGTGTCAATGAGAATATGCCATGGCATATTCTCATTGACAGTTAAGCAATGTTGAGCTTGGCTAGTTCCTTTTGGGTGACCATTTAGGAATTCTAGACACTATATGTACTCTCTGCTTATCTTGGTAGTATTTCCAGTCATCCTGAACTTCTACTTGCCACTGATATTTAACAAAGCCAACTTAGGAGAGATGTGGTTGGAGATTGTGCAACTCTTGCCACAAAAATTCCATCTGCAGGCACCAATAGTGTCACTGGCTTGAAAAATATGTGTCAGTGGTTTGTTGATGAGACGACAGTTTATGCCTTTTCTTTCAATTGAAAAAAACTTTAGTTGAATTTCTTTCCCTAGTTTCTTTGCGAAACTTTGCCACACAACGTCCGTGTTAAAATGTAACGATTACGTTACATAAAGAATATTTGGAACTGTTACGAAATCTGTATCATGCTACACATGTATGAGGTGCCTTCAATAAGTTTCCGGGCTTTTTTCATATGGACACTTTAATTGATAGCACATACATGAAACTAGTCCCCTTCGAAGTGATTTCCTCCGGTTGCAATGCACGTGTTGTGCCGTTCCAACAACTTCTGGGAGTCCCCATGGAAGTCCTCTTGTTTGAGTGTGTCAATGACTCATCACAGCCTCTTTCATCCCTTCAATTATCTCA
This sequence comes from Euprymna scolopes, assembly GCF_053919585.1. Taxonomy (NCBI): domain Eukaryota; kingdom Metazoa; phylum Mollusca; class Cephalopoda; order Sepiida; family Sepiolidae; genus Euprymna; species Euprymna scolopes. The sequence continues at coordinate 154,266,344 of NC_136488.1, forward strand.
TAACGACAGCCTCTAAGGTTTTCCATGAGCTTAGGGAATAACCAAAAGTCACAGGGAACAAGGTCTGGAGTATAGGGAGGATGAGGAACTGTATTGATGCTCATCTTGGTCAAAGAGTCTGATCTTCTTTGAGCATCCTTAGGACAAACTTTGCACAAATCTTCTGCATCTTCAGTTCCTCGCGAATAATTAAATAGTAAATTCCCACACTGACATTAAACTGTGCACTAATTGTCTCTATACACACAACTGTCCTTTTCCATGGAATTCTTTAGTTGGCCAATCAACTTTGGTGTTCTGACTTCCTTACTCCTTCCACATCTCTCATCATCCCTCACAAACTTCCTGTCTCCCTTTAATCTTCTACGCCACTCAAAAACTGATGTCCAATTCATGCAAGATGGCCCAAAAGCAGTCTGAAGCATTCCATATGTTTCTGTGGTATTTTTTCCAAGTTTAAAACAGAATTTTATTACATATTGTTCTTCTAAAGCGTCTTCACATCCAGATTGCATTTTTGAAATTCACCAGCTGTGACAATCCGACAATATATTAAAAAACAAAAATAAAGAAAAATCGGTGTGGTGTATTGTATTCCAAAAAATCGCATAAATTGATCAAGTAGTTTTATTTTTAAATAACAAAATCAAATTATATGGCTGACTGAAGGGCGATTGTCTCAAAAAATTTTGAAAAGTCTCAAGAAACAAAGGAGTTAACCCAACATAATTCATACTTGCAAGATTTTTGTTGCAATGCCTGCAAATTCACATTAATCGATTAAAAATTATTTTCTTTATAAGAATAAAATTTCTTGATCAATTTATGTGATTTTTGGTATAGAATATTTTCTTTATTGCAATTATGAGGGAAAGACAAGTTTTGATAACCATGATTAAAAGAAAAATAAAAAAAATATGATGCCAGTTAACCGGTTTCGCCCTCACCACTCTTCTAAAGCTGGATTGAGGGATTTATTTTACTTTTAAAAGGCAAGATGAGCCCAAGAGGGAAAATATATGTTTAAAATAAATATATATATATATATATATAGGGCAAAATGTGTGTGCATTTTTGTATGTCTTGCAAAAACTCGACGCACACGACTGATCCTCATAAGATCAGCATCGTTTTAAAGCTCGATTCTTCCGGCGACAAATATAAAAAATTGGCCAAAAACATTCATTCCTTCACCCTCAACTGGGCAATTTTGTACAAGGAGGGGTCACTTTTTCGTCAACATTTTTGCAAAGTCATCATACGCGTTTACAATGACTAGCTTTAATTTGAACGGCGGCAAAGTCGTATGTCATGGTGACTGTGGGGGTCAAGCAGTTTTTTGGGGGTTTTTTTCATCTTCTTTTCGAACCTACTTGCCTGCCTCTTGTTTTCTTATTTCGAGGCTTACGTAATGGGATTTTTTTCCTTTTAAAACAAAAACTGAATTATTTTACTGTTTGCTTAATTTTTTTTTTTTTTTTTTTTTCTTCACACCTCTCTCCACCCAGGCTGCGTCTATTTTTTATTTTATTTTATTTTATTTTATTTCATTTTATTTTATTTTTTCTGGTTGTATTGACTCCCTACTGCACCACCTCTCCACACCCGGGCAATGCCGGGTACCCCTGCTAGTTTAAAATAAAGCGTGCTAACAGGGAGAAAGAAAAACTCTATATAGCTAAAATAAACCTATATATGATAAATGTACAATGATAATGATAGAATCTCCTAGAGGCAAATCACATTCAAACCTAAGAAACATTCCTTCTGTTTACAATATTTTCTGTCCGTCACATACAGATATCATACAGATTTTTCTTTATTTCTGTTTTTCAATAAAAGAGGTGTTCTGGGCAAGCACCTTAAGTTTTGCTATTTCCATCCATTATTTTCAATCGCCATAGTATAATTCAGCAGCAAACTGGCATATCTCATTAAACCTTATAACCCGGTGGCTTTTGACTGATTAGTATAAAAAAAATAATTAATTTTACAAATTTGACACCTAATTGATGTCGGGTAAGTATTATTATATGTAGTTCTTGTTTTTGCTTGTCTCTTCCAAAAAAAAAAAAAAAAAAAAAAAAAGGCATTATTAATTTGAAATCCTTTTGTAATAACCTTTTCCATTTTCATGTTACCATGGTAACCTAGAAAGAGTTTCTATTTCTTGTTGGTGCTTGCTTTTTATTTATTGCTTTTGTGCCCGTTTTGTTACTATTTTTAATTCATAAATAACAATCATCAAAACAAATTTGTGCCTTGCAATCAAATGCTTGTGGTTATTTCATATTGAACTGTTATGAAAATGTAATGATTAGGGCTATGACAACAGCATATTCTTTTCATTGTTTTGACTCTAGTATATATCCAACACAGTTGGACACAATTAATCAACCGAGAACCACATCACTCTACGTAAAAACATATAAGATATCAATGGATATATACATGAGAATCGAAACAAGGAAAATAATATGCTGTTGTCATAGCCCTAGTAATAATATTGTGCTTTATTTTCTACAAGTAACAATTGGAATTACAAAAACGAAGTGATTAAAAATTTTTTTAAATTTGTAGTAAATCTTAATTATTTAGTTACAACTTCTATACAATAATTTAATGTATGTGACCATGTTCCATGATATATTTCAAGGTAAGATCTCTTCATTTTGCATTTGATAAAGAGGTCTTACCTCGAAATATCTTATGAAACATGGTCACACATATTAAATCACTGTGTAGAAGTTGTCTTAACAACATCAAAATTTACTGTTATTGTTTTAAATGACTTCGTTTTTGTCTTTTTTTCTCAACATCATTTCTTGCAATGTGATAGCCTTTTATTAGACTTTCTACATAAATATTATACACAATGCTTCAAACAAACTACATCACCTTATTAAATCGACTTTTTCATTAGCCAATTTTTTTATAATCTTTGCACAATGTTCTTCAATGCAATAAAATCTTAAAGTTACATCGACAAAGCTCAATGGCGGAAAATTTTCATTTGATGAAGTACAGATAATCATAACTGAACAAGATCAGGGTCACAAACAGATTTAACAAAAAATGTCTTGTTTACAAAAACAATGAACAGTGCAGGTTCTCTTATTTAGACATTAGAAAGTACAAGCCATCCAATGACCTTTCTGGCAGATGGTCTTTATGCTGCTCGCCACAACAAAGTGTGTAGGTAGCTCCACTAGAAAATCTGTGGAGAAATGAAGCTTGACAGATTGCTAGACATCTGGGTGCATAAACCTTCACCATAACATCAAACGAAAGTGTTTTCGGATAAAGATATAAAGGCAGACATCCTAGTAGATCTTGGCAATAGCTCAAACTAATGAAAATAAGCCTAAAATGCCAGAGCCAGCAATAATGCTTGGAATGATAAAAACGAAAATTGGATCATTCTAGAATCACAAAAAAAAAAAAAAAAAATGGCATGGACAACCTACCCAATTTCTAGCTGAATAAACTAACAGCGATCCATAGCTGCTAGAGTGACTTCTGTTTTTGTATTTTGTTAGACTGTTAAGGAGTGAAGAGGCAACACCAGCATGACTAGTAAAAAGTGATACAAACCCTATACCCGAAGTGAGTTAAGACAGCACTCTATCCAATATAGATCAATCTGCTATCTCACTAACACCTACAAGCTTTTCACTGGCCTGCTTGCAGATAGCATATAAAAACATTTCTCATCTGGAATGTATCTTGAAAAAGATCAAACAGTGTTTTGGTTCCAAGGACCACTTGTTAATTAACAAGACCATCCAGGAAGATTGAAGGAAGAGGCATGGAAACCTAAGCATTGTATGGATTAATTGTTAAGTGTGCTGCACACATGGCTACTGTGGTGCTTTGAATTATTTCAAGTTCATTCAGGAATTAAAAAAAAAACTGTGGCTGTCCATATAAACGTGTTGCAAACAACCGTGCCATTAAGCTACATTAATGGAACGATAACAATTCCTGATGTCATGGTTTAAAGAAAAATCATCCAAGGAGACAGCTTATCACCTTTACTCTTTTGCCTGGCAATAGATTCACTAAGTAAAATACTGAATAAATGTCTCCAACCTAAGCCAGGACTGCCAACAAGACCCAAACAAAAGAGTAAACCATTTGATCTTCATGGATGACCTTAAGCGGTATGCTTGCTCATACACTGGCTTTCTTGCAGGTTGTCTTATATATTAGCCTCCCAGAAGATGCCGGGGTGGCCTTGCTAATAGCCGATTGTAAGATCGACTATTATTATTAAAGGTTAGATGTTTATTTAAAGAAGTTATTATTATGAAAAAACATTATTATGATTATCGGTATGAGAATTACATTGTGTTACAAGGACAAATAATGTTTATAAGTTTTGGAATGTGGTAGAGATCTTAGAAACAATAAACAAATGAAGAGGAATCTCAAATACATAAACAAAATAGATTTTCAAATCTAGGTATGAATAGTAAATTTGGCCTGAGAAAACATGACTGAGAAGTCACCTGTTAGGTCTCTGTGTAGTTGAATGATGTAAGCACAAAGGATTAGTTTTAATATATACAAGCAAGTTAGTTGAAAGAGGGGAGTTGAAGAGGAGACATCAGATAGTCCAAACAGAACTTAGAAGTCAGAAGAAGAGTTAATCTCTCTTATGATGCTAGGAAGCGGTCTATTCCACCATTATACACCATTCAGTATAAGTATGTAATCCTTACAGCTACATACCTAGAAAATGGAGCTGTTAAACCTAACATAGTGATATTGAACAAGAGAGAGAATATAGCAACCCTAGCTGAAGTCAGTGTCCCTAATGATGATGGTTTAAATAGAACTGAGAGGAAAAAGATAACTAAATATCAAGGCTTTATGTGCAATATGAAAAGAAATTGGAATCTTAGGGAGATCTTCATAATTTGAGTAATCATTACTTTTTATTTTTATTTTCTTGCATCTTCGCCCCAAGCAAGGCACAGTGCCACTTTGATGTAGGGAGCTACTATCTGGGACATAATTTGTAAGGGTACAATGTAGGGAGTTGAGCAGCAAGATGTCTGTTTACATTACTCTTAAGCTTTTGCATGTCAGTACAGTCAGGGGAGCAGGGACCTGGAAGGGAATTCCAAAGTCTAGCAGTCCTAGGGAAAAAAGTATTAGAGTAGAAGGCTTTCTTACATCTAGAGGTTCGACTGTGTAGGGGTGGAATTTTGCTGCTTGTCGGTTTTGTCAGGTGTATTTCTGTTAAGGGGGCACAAGGGCTTGTAGTTTGTCGGAACATCCACCATTAAAATACTTGAAAAACAGGCAGAGGGATGCAACATTTCGTCGATGGGATAGTGGCTGAAGCCCAGCTGATAGATAGTACAGGACCTATTAGGTTGGCACAATTATAGGAGTAACCAGGTTTATGGTAAAGAATATCAAAAACTACGACCAAGCGAATATACTTGGTGAATCAAGTGGAAGAGAGATCCAAACAATTGTGCTTCAAGAGACGCTTAGAATCTTATAAAGATCTCTTGGTTTGTGTCTTTAAAATAGAGGGAGAATGTGTAGCATCCTCAGCAAAAACAAAAGGATAAAAAGTTGAAAATCTGTCTATCTATAAAAGTGAGAATGTGTGTGCGTGTGAGGACAAGTCTCAACCTTATATACTCAATGAATTTTTGATCTACAGACTTGAAATTTGGTATATAGGGTATTCAGACAAGTGAAAAACTTTTTCATTGATTTTCATCTGGAAAAAAAGGCTACTGAGCGGTCAAATTAGTACTTGGGGAGATCATTTGATTTCTATCTTTTTATCAGCTGTTTCCCAACTGCGCGTACGCAAATTTTTCACATGGTAAATTTTTCATATGTTAAGAATAAGTAGGTTTGAAAACACTTTTTGAAAATCGTAGCAAGCTGACCTAATGTTTACTGTACTTGACTCCCTGTCTTTAGGCTTTGATTTTGAACTCAGCTTGAGTATTTATTTTTTTACTTACAAAAAGTGAAGTGTTTAGAAAAAAAACATAATGCAATTCTCTATCTATATAAAAGCCAAGGATGGAATACTGTTGCCATATCTGGGCAGGAGCTGCTAAAAACAGCCTATCATGCCTTGACAGAGTACAAAATAGACTTCGTGGTTTAGTGGGGGATGCCCTTTTCTCTACCCTGCAACCCCTCTCCCACAGAAGAGACGTTGCGAGCCTATCCTTGTTTTATCGTTATTTTCATGGCAGGTGCTCGTCTGAACTCCAATCCCTGGTCCCCCCTCGCCAAACTTTCACGAAAAACACCCGTCTAGCTGAATCCACTGTGAAAAATTTCCCCCACTCTATATCTGTGCCTAAATCAAAACGCGGATTTCATGAGCAAAGCTTCTTTCTTAGAACTGCACGCCTGTGGAACTCTGTTCCGTCTGCCTGCTTCCCTCCGGACTACAACTTGGATGTCTTCAAGTCTAATGTTAACAAATTCCTAATGAACCGCCCCCCTAATTAAACACTTCATAAAATCTCCTCACTAACGTGATGTACTTGCAATAACCCTTATCCCTGAGTGGCTTCCGGGCCTTGATAAGTGGTGATCACTGTGTAAAAAAAAAAAAAAAATATTCTCGCATGCACATGTCTCAGTTTCTTTCTGTGTTTTTTTTGTTTTTTTTTGTTTTTTTTTAAGGAATTTAACGTTACATGTAATACCGGGTACGTTTGCTAGTAAATAAATAAATAAATAAAAGACCAGGCTATCAAACAAAACATCGTTAAATAGAACAAACCTTGAAAAGATTGCTCTCATTACTGATGTAACTATTGTAAATGATTGTGGCCTCAATAGAGCCAAATTGAAAAAAATAAAATGTCAGAATCTCAAGAATGTCCTGAAAACAACATGTTTTTTTTTTTGTTTTTGTTTTTTACATAGGCGTCACCACTTATCAAGGCCGATAAGCCACTCAAGGATAAGTGTTAAAGAGTGTAGAGTAGTCAAAAGAACAATATAGTAATCGATAGTAATGGAAGTTCGGTAAATTTGTTAACTTAAGTGGAACGGCTCATCAGAAACTTGTTCACGTTGGACTTGAAGACAACCATATTATAGACAGCTGGAAAGCAGGAAAACGGAAGACAATTCCACAGGCGTGCAGTTCTAAGAAAGAAGCTTTGATCATCGAATCTATGTTTAGGTTTAGGCACAGATAAAGAGTGGGGAAAATTATTGATAATGTTTTCAGCTAGTCTAGTGTTTCTTGTGAAAGTTTGGCGAGGGGGACCATAGATTGAAGCTCAGTCGAACACTTTCCATGAAAATAACGATAAAGCAGAGACAAACTCGCAACATCTCTTCTGTGAGATAGAGGTTGCAGCGAAGAGAAAAGGACATCTCCCACCAGGCCACAGAGTCTAATCCTATCAAGGCAGGACAAGTCTTTTCCATATGTGGCAACAGTATTCCATCCTTGGACATATCTGGCTCTTATATAGATAGAGAATTGCATCAGCAGTGAGATATCTACTGGATCGATAGAAGGATCCGACCATTTTTCCAGCGGCCTTGGCAACAGATTTGATGTACGTATTCCATTTAAGATCAGGAGTAAAGGTCAAGCCCAGAAGCCTGTCAAAACTTGAGGCCTCCCCAAGACAAGAGCCATTCATTTTAATTGATGCCAGATGGGGATCAGAACGTTGATGATGTAAAGATAGAAGCTTGGTTTTAGATACATTAAAAGTAACCAGCCACTCCTTTCCCCATTGTACAACGTGATCAAGATCAGAGGAGAGAGAATCGGAGAGAACTTGGTCGTTTACTGTCTTAGATGTGCTACCATAGATGGTAGTGTCGTCAGCAAAAATGTCTACGAATGATGTAAGGATGTGATTTGGAAGATCATTAATGTAGATCAGGAAAAGAGTTGGGCCCAGGATGGCCCCTGAGGGACTCCAGCATTTATACTGTGAGCTTCTGATTTTTGCCCATCAACTACTACTCTTATGAACCTATCAAAGAGAAATGATTTAATAATTGAGAAGACATTTCCAGCTATGGTATAGCTGGAGATCTTGTGAAGTAAACCTTTATGCCATACCTGAAAGAAATAAACATCATACTGATTGTGGTAAGAACAACTGGTTTAATGAAAAATATAATATATAAACGGCTATATATGTCGGTCTGTCTACATTTTTCAGACTATCTCCTCCGAAGCTAAAAGTCAGAGAGCGGTGCTAATGGCCTCAACTGATTGGATTTTTTATGGACCATTCTTTTATGGGTCTTTAGCCAGTTAAAATTGTTTTTAAGGGGGTCAAAAATGTGTCAAAATTACTAAAACTTCTGAAATGATTTCATTCGTTTCAGAAAATAATAAAGCAAAAAATAATTTTAGAATTAATCTATGAAACATTGATATAATTTTCAGTTTTATATTAAATTGTCATTCTTTTTCATCTGTAGGTACGGATGCAGGCTGTGCAGCTGCAAAGTACTGGCCTCCCCTCGACGTTGCAGAGCCAGTCATCATTTTCCAATATTATAGCCAACGCACAACCTGTAGTTGCAACTGCAGCTAACTCCACGACTGCTGCTGGCAACAGCAAGGTGAACACTGTGACTGTCCCCACCGTCACATCCAGCACGCCAAAAAACATGAAGCAAAACGCAGCTCCCAAAAACATTGTGATTCCCCCAGGATCGTTTATCTTGACAAAAGCTCCACAAGGACAGTTGCAACTCAATGCCAAACAAATCTAAAAAAAAAAAAAGTGCTGACAAGATATGAAGTATAAAAAAATGTAATATCAAACAGATGTAAATATACTACGTGTGCATATTGTGAGTGTTCATGATATTTCTTTTGATCTAGAGTGAACACAACTGTATTTCTCAGAATTCTTTAGATGAAGAATTATCATTTATTATAATTACAGTTGAGATTGGGCGGGAGGGGGTCTTCATTTTGGTTGTTGACACTACAGCATTTTAACTTCTGTGCTTGTGGCCCCTATTTTTATATGTCTTATATTCGATGAACATTTTGGGAATGTTGAATATGACCCGTTAACATTTTAAGATTTTATAACTAGACCCCTCCTCCTCTAATTTTTCTCTTCTGATCTTCTCCTTTTATTGTCCATTTTTTAAGGGAGATAACTCTTTTATTTACATACTTTCCAAGAGGTTACATACACGGTCAAGTGTGGATTTGATGGAAATGGAACAAATTGGATTTGAACTTGGCACATCCAGGTTTTCAGTCCATATCGTTAACCAGTCACTCCTTAATGAGATAACTCTTGTTAAGTTTCAATTTAATTACTAATTAGTTAGCCTTTTGGCTAGAAACTGATACTACATTTAGTTTATTCTGTCCTTGGTCAGTGAAAGAGAAATCTTTTTAAACTAAGGCAATTTTAATTTTTGTTCTAACCCAGGGTGCCCCTTTTTTGGGGGGGGGGTAGATTTTCTTGTATATGAAAAAAAATGACCTTGTCTCTAACTTTGTCCTCGTTGAGAGTTAAGTAAATAAGAGCAGCAGTTTTAATCACATTTTTATTTCATTTTCCTTCAGTCAAAGTTCTTAGAAATCAAGGGAGCCCTCTTTCCTTGGGCAAACACTTGATCTCTATATGAGATGAATAGACATTCGAATGTTCCGTATAGGTTCTCTTTTGCCTCTCAAACACTGAGTTAGTAAAGATTGACCATTTAAATATGTTATAGTATATCTTTCTTTCGAATTCGAGGACAAAAATTCATCTAGTCTGGTTGAGTATCCAGTTTCATGTTGTTACTTGAGATAACATCACGTGAAGAAGGTGAACCATTCCTCGTAAAATTCAGTGCTGGTTAGCCATACGAAGGAGATCTTATTTGGGTCACTAATACGAAATTCGATTTTGAATATTTAGTCAGGGTTTAATTCTAGGGAAAAGAATCCTCATGTCAGGTTTTTCTGACAAACCCCTGCATAGAGAGGCCTTAAACACTCGAGGACAGTGTCTAGTAGGTATTCAAGTCCTCCCCTCCAAATATCTTGGGTCCTGGATATGACCTTAAACTATATCCAATGGTGAGGGCCCCAGCTTGCAGGCTTTGGGGAGTGTGGAGCCACCCCGCAATTGCCATTGCTCTCAGGTCCACTCTGACCCAGAGTGGTAGTACCTGTTAGGTTCCCAACTATGGGTTAAATAGAAACTGACTTGAAAAAAAAAAAAAACAAATATATTCTATAAAAACTTTTTCTTCAAAATCACTGGATTCGGCATTAAATGACCTAAAAAGGGGTTGATATGCCGTAAAACAACCAACCAAATATCTCGAGGTATAGACACTGAAATAAGAACATTGTACTCACGTCGATTAAATTATGGGTTTGGTTTGAAATGTTTAAATTGAAGGAACAGACACGTTTAAAGTAAATATAATTTAAAACAAACTATATAATACTATAATTCAATACAATTGCAATCAATCCATTAAGTCTAAGGGTATGTACATTTTTTACTGTTGAGTTGAAACTTTGTGTAATCACTGAAAATGGGTTAGAATGCACAAATTGAAGGAAAAAGTTATTTATTTCAATCAAAATATTGGCTCTTTTTATAAATGGGACTATGGACATATGTGATATATTTTCAAAATCAAGAGGCTATAAACATACAAGATAAAATTTACACATTATGGTAAGGAGCAAAGCAATTTATAAAACAAAAATTACATTGCACTTTTGGCAATAAGTTAGTGGCTTACTATTGCAGGCAGGACTCATTTATACAAGTTCGGATATCATTGGACAAATAGAATTTTAGCAAATTTCACAAGAATTTTTAAAAGGGTTTGAATAACTCTTAAGAAGTTGATGAATATAGATGAATGTTATACTTTTTTCAGAGTAATTATGCAGTAAGCAATACTATTATACGTTTAAAACAAAATTATTTGGTGTCCTATTTATAAGTGAGACCTACCGGATTGAATTAAACAATGAAATACACAAGTGAGTGTATAAAAGAAATAAATCACTACAAATAATCAAGCATAGCAAAACAATAATGTAATTGATTATTGGTAATAATTTGTTCACTGCATTCAATTGTGTATTTTGCCTTGATTGGGTATTTATTTCTCTCATACTACCAGAAATGTGACACCAGGGTCAGAAAATGGGATTGAGATGTCAGCATCTCTGATGGGCTGGGGGGTGGGGTCTGGGCAGGCCCCATCAGCATTTTTTTAATTGGGAGTCACCACTTATCAAGTTTCAAAGGCCGCTCGAAGATAAGGGTTAATGAATGTAAGGTGGAAGTGTAAAAAATCATTCCTTGGCAGGGGCGCCTTAGATGATTAGTAATAAACTTACACTCTCAAAGAGAGAAAGCAAAGCCTGGGAGCTGTACAAGGCTCAATCAACTGGGAAAAGGCCATTACAAGAATGATCTAGACTGTGTTGATTTTGGTGCCAAGGTAAAAACCCCAGCATGGTTCCACACTGGAAACCCAGAGTGAATGATTGCAATTGAATTGTAACCATGTTTGCTCCTTTAGCCTAAACAGGTTATGGGCCCAGCATGAAATTTCTAGATGGCTACAGAGTATAACAGATTCAACGATACATCATTTGGAACACTGGATAAAACAAACAAGATGAGGGCAGAATCCTAACTTTATTTTATATTTCTGTTTACATCTCATTCAAAACTTACTTCAATTACTTTGTGGTTGTGTTATCTTTCATCCCTCCATATAAGTTATAAATTAAGCCACAAATATAAATTAATTAGAATTTTTTTTTTTAAATATGCTGTTTCTTTACATTGTAAAAAAAGAAAAAGAAAGAATTTTTTTTTTTTTTTTTTTTTTAAAGAAAGAATAATAGTTTTCGCATAATGGTGCGTATTTGTTAATTTAATAATTTTTTTTTTTTTTTAAAGAAAAATCTGTATGGTGTACATATCGTACACCATACAAAACGAAAATATTGTATTCCAAAAATCACATAAATTGATCATGCAATTAATTTGAGATAAAATAAAATTTTATGAGTAACAGGAAAGAGGCTGTCTTGTCTGCCATTTTGAAAACAATTTTTAAAAAAATACCAAGGGAGATGACTCAATTGTAAGATTTATGTTGCAATGCCTACAAATCCCCATTAATCGTTTAAAAATTATTCCTTTTATAAAAATAGAACTGCTTGATCAATTGACATTATTTTTAGAATATATTTTCGTTTCATCACAAGTACATACATTATACAGATTTTTCTGTATTTTTATTTTGTAATGTAGAGGGAATTCTGGACAAGAACTTACTTTTCATAAGCCAATTTTTTGGAGTGAACTCTCCAATAATGATAAATTCTTAGAATTTTTTTGGATAAGAAACAAATAATTACTTATTGGCCCGTTTCGCATAATGGTGCGTGTTTGTTAATGTACTGAGAGTCCGGGATTCAATCCTAGATCAAGTCATACCAAAGAATCAAAAACATGATACTTGATAGTAATTGTCTGTATTTTTGAGATGAGTTGTTTTCATTGAATGAGATTGTTGGACTGACTTCCTCATCTTGGTTGTTATTGTCACAACGTTTCGGCCGTTTTGCCCTCCGGCCTTCGTCAGGTGTTTTTTTTTGTATCGAACTGGGGAACCGTTTGTTAGGAGTCTCGAACCCAACCCTTATTATTATTATTATGGGGGTACCGTGTTCGGACTCCAGCTAGGCTTTGGGACATAGTTGCTGATTCTCTGTTTTGAATGTTACTTTTTCTTTCACTGCCTTCGTTCAGGATTGAACTCAGCACTTTTGGGTAACTGTAAACTTTGATACAACGTCTAGGACCACTCGGCCATATGTCACTAGGTCAATTCTTAGTTGGTTTTTGTTAATCTTAAACCTATGTTGTTATTCAAGGTTTTCTCTCTCTATCAGAGGTGTCCAAATTGCATTCAGCTCTATGCTTAGTTTTCTCGGTAGGTTGTTATGTCCGAGCATGTGAGCTGTTTCTTTAAGTTTTCTCACTTTCCAGTGGGTCTCTCTATTTATTATTTTTACTTCATCCCATAGGGGGCGATGTTCCCCCCCTCTCCATCCAGACATGGTTGGCTATACCCGATTTTTCCGTCTCCCCTTTAGTTACCGCTTTTCGGTGTTCTTCCACCCTTACTTTAAGGGGGCAGCATGTTTCACCCTTGTAAATCTTTCTGCAACTGCATGGGATGGAGTATATGTCGACACCTGGTACGAGTGAAGCCCCGCATGGAGGAGAACATGACCAAGAACTTCATATACTCCATCCCATGCAGTTACAGAAAGGTTTACAAGGGTGAAACATGCTGCCCCCTTAAAGTAAGGGTGGAAGAACACCGAAAAGCGGTAACTAAAGGGGAGACGAAAAAATCGGGTATACCTAACCATGTCTGAATGGAGAGGAGGGGCCCATCACCCCCTATGGGATGAAGTAAAAATAATAAACAGAGAGACCCACTGGAAAGTGAGAAAACTTAAAGAAACAGCTCACATGCTCAGACATAACAACCTACTGAGCAAACCAAGCATAGAGCTGAATGAGGAAGTCAGTCCGACAATCTCAATCAATGATACTTGATGCTTCTTGCTAAATACTCAGCATTATAATGCAAAGATCAAGGTTAAGTGGAGTAATTCTGGGAAAGGGGTTGTGCACTCTCCTACACCTCAGTGTAACAGCCAATAAAAAAGGAGCATTCAGGCTGATAATTTTCCTTTTTTTATATATATTACATTATATGACTATGGGTTCTGCCATGTTTTTTATCTTTGTATAAAAAATACAGCAACACAAAATGTTGACTATCTCTGATGTTAGGATGCACAAGGCATTGTAAATACAGTTTATTAAGCAGACAGACATTAAAATGATGAACATTTTGTGCTGTGGTAGTTTAATGCATGGTGACAACGATGATCATATTTAATGAGTAAACATTTTAAAAGTCCCACAAAAACTATTTGTTTTTTCTTGAAATGCACCAAGATTTTCCAAAATTGGCTGATATTTTAAATTTTATTTTTAATATATTCTTTCTTTGTCACATAATAATTTATAGAGGAAATACTAAAAAGATTTTGTACATTTTCATAAAATTTCTATAAAACAAAATCTGTATCTTTTTTATATAAAAAAAAAAAGTTAAATAAAACAGCTCAATTCACAATATTTTTTTTTATTGTAAAACATTTTTTTACTTAAAATTTAAGCAAATTAAAAGAATGCCTGACTCAAAATTTGCAGTAAATGGGTACATTTGGTTTCTGATATTAAAAATTTCTGTTTTGGTTAAGAATAAGTAATCAAAAAGATGTTCAAGAAAATCAGTAAACGTTTGTAGTAACTTTTATTTAAAAAAAAAATTATTTTACAAAATAAGTAATAATAGGTGGTTGGTTTATTTTTCTTTTCTTTTTTTTGTTTCTTTTTTTTTTTTACATAATACAATAAAGTATTTATTTTTTGTATTTGAAATGAATTATTTTTTAAAAAATAAGTAATCATACATGTGATTTGATTTGGGGAGATATAATTTTTTTTTTTTTTAATATGAATTTTTTCCACCAATAGTACTGTCAGATTACAAATAAAGTTTTGTGTGTGTGTGTGTGTGTGTGTGTGTGTGTGTGTGTGTTTTTTTTTTTTTCCAAAACATTGAAATGAATGAAGTTTGGTATTGGGAACCAAATTTGACTGGACAACATTTAATGTGAACTTTGAGTCAAGCATTCTTCTGGTTTGTCAAAATTTCTGTTGCATATAATATATGAAATATAGTGAATAATTTTAATTTTCTAACTGCAAGAAACCTTTAACCTTAAATTATGGAAGGATCAGAGCAGCAGCCAGATGAATTTGAGTGCATTTCATGGTTTTTGAAATGTATCAGTTAAGGCCATACTCACTAGACTGGATGCTGTCTTCTACTTACAGTCAGTTGAAACTGATGCCAAAGTTTTCTTGCATAGTTCTTGCATAAATATAGATTGTCTATTTTGTTTGTTTGGAATCATCGGATGTATTCTTGGAGGACATCTTCATCCCATAAACAAGAGGAATTTAAAATGGTCTGTGGTGATAAAGTGATGTTTTGCTATTCCAAGTCTCATCAATTTTTATGTGTTGAGTATAAGGGTGGTGGTGGTTGTCGTCGTTAATAATCTCTGTTAGTTTCCTAAACACCAGTTACATATTACTGATGTTTGAACCATAAAATATCCAACCACTTTAAGTCAATTTCTTAAATATTTTTTTTATCATATAAAAACGTGAAGTGAATGAAGTTAACATCCATGGTATTTGAAATGGCAACCAAAAAATAATTTGTAAAAAATCCAATTATGTTCACAATGAGATATATGCATGTTTTCAAAGGGAAAAAAAAATCTTTTTAAATGACCGAGATGAAAAATCTTCTGCTGAAAAACAGCATTTTTTCTTATGCAAGGGAAATGAAGAGGAACTTTTATTTTAATTAACAAGAGTTACTTCCCTTGACTACTTTCAATGACATACATATATACAGTAGACCTCCGTGATACGGTGGCTCTAGGATATGGTTTTTCAGGTTATGATATGAATACAATGTTTTTCTGGCCTCTTACAGTGTTATTTATAATGTTATTTGATTTTATCCATGTGTATTATATACTGTACTGTATTTGTTACTACTTTTATTTTTAATGCTCTATCCCAGGGTTCTACTGTGTGTGTGTATGTATATATATGTGTGTGTGTGTGTGTGTGTGTGTGTGTGTATATTTATATATAAAGACTGATTTTCCAAGTCAAAATATACAGGCAGGTTTTTATATGACAAGGTAGATTATTCTTGATGTTCAAGCGTTTCCATTGGACAAAGGGTTACTTCTGAATCGACCTGCTTGTATTTCAGATATGTAATGGAAAAAAATAAGATCCTTACATATTTTCTCATATTATATATGATTGCTTCTTCTGTGCAGACCATACGATATTTTACACATTTTGTCATGTGGAATAAATTGCCAATAATTCTATTTACTGTGTCTGTCTACAAAATAAAATGAAAGTAAACTTTCTTTGTATAAAAAAAGAAAGGTCTCCCTCTCCCCCCTCCCCCTCTTAAAAAAATACTTGTTGAGGTCTCTCTTTCTTCACTTGATTGTCACCCCCCCCTCCAATTGTTACAGTTCAACTCTGTAGACGGTGATACAGCCTAATCTGATTGTGTTTTTTTTTTTTTTTAGATCAATGTAATAAAGTAACATAACAAAAGAATTGTTGATGGACAAATCTGTTTAATATGGCTTTCCTTTCTGGACTACTTTGTAAAATAAAAAAAATATATGTATATGTTTTAATCAAAAAAAAAAAAAAAAATATATGTATATGTTTTAATCAAAAAAAAAAAAAAAATGAAAATTGACACTCCAAAGAAATTCATTATTCTCTTTATTGTTTATTTTAATCATCCGTCAAATTTCATGATTCCATCATCAGAAACAGCAACAGATTCAAAGAATTGGAATCGTTTTTCTCTTTCGTTAAAAATGCAAACGAACAAAAACGCTCTTGTTGATCATTGCTTTCAATTTTATTTTTTATTATTTTCTTTCAAATTCATCTCATCTTGATACAAAGTATCAAATTTGTTCAATTTTTTTTTTATTCTTTTTTTTTTCTATTTTTTTTTGTTTTATTTTTATAGTTTTAAAATAAAGATAAACAAAAACCAGAATCTCAAGTACGATCATGTGATGTTGATTTTTTTTTTTTTTTTTCATCGAAACTTTAACAAAAATGTTTGCATATTTTGAACTGTTCCGCTCACTCCATTTTACTTCTCATTCGCTCTCTTTTCTTTCGTCTTTTTTTCAGAATCGGTTAATCTTTGGGTATTTCAAACAGAGCCTGTTAATCCGTTGGGGGTAGACTGCTCTCATACCTTTGTAGATATCAACCAGAGTAGATTAAATAAACAGTTCAGTTCAAAATTTGCAATAGAGACACAACGAGTCCATCTCTGTTTTATCACTATTTTCACAGCAAACACTCGCCTGACTACAACCACTGCCAATAATTTGCCTTCAACCACTGCCAATAATTTGCCTTATTCTCTATCTGTACCTAAAACTAAACAAAAATTCCATGAGCAAAGCTTCTTTCCTAGAGCTGCTCATCTGTATAACACAATATCACAGGACTGCTTCCTAGCTGACTATAACATGGTCGTTTTCAAGTCCAATGTCAACAAATTCTTGTTGAGTCGCTTTTGTAAATGATTGGTTTCTACCTAGTTTCCACTATTATTATTTACCATGGTGTTCACTTATCAACCCTTATCCTTGAGTTGTCTCTGGGGCCTTGATAAACTGATTCCAAGAAGACATCAGTTGAAATGTTTAAAAAAATAACAATCAACATGAAGATAACAGCTAAAACACAGAAATAATTGAACAGTTTTTCGTCTAGAATTCTCCCTACATTAAAAAAAAAAAAAAGAGAAAACCTGTATAATGTACATACTCGTGATGAAACAAAAACATCATATTCCAAAAAATCAAGTACTTTTATTTTTATAAAGGCAATCATTTTTAAGCAATTAATGGGAATTCATAGGCATTACGACATAAATCTAGTATGAATTATTGTTGAGTTATTTCCCTTTGTTTCTTGATATTTTTTTTTTAAATAGCAGACAAGGCAATCGCTTCTTGGTTACTCATAAAATTTGATTTTTTTATATAAAAATAAAATTACTTGATCAATTTCACATTAGAATACATTTTCATTTTGTCACATGTACGTATATCATACAAATTTTTCTTTATTTTCTAAATCTTTTGTTTATAATATCGGGTAATGTTATCAGGGGAGACAAGAAATAATTGAATTAAATCAGACAAAATATCTTGTGTGAACCAAATGTGAATCAAATCATCTATAAAATTGTTGGATATTCTTCTGATCAACTTAGTTTTTTTTATTTTTGTTTCAAATATCGCTTCTTCACTGAAGCCAAATCTCTTTTTGCAGAGCATTCTTTTGAGGTCTGAATACAATCAATAATTGCTAAGGACCAGATCTGGAGAATAGGATACATATGGAAGCAATTTGAAGAGTAATTCATTGTTACATATGGAAGCAATTTGAAGAGTAATTCATTGTTACATATGGAAGCAATTTGAAGAGTAATTCATTGTTACATATGGAAGCAATTTGAAGAGTAATTCATTGTTACATATGGAAGCAATTTGAAGAGTAATTCATTGTTACATATGGAAGCAATTTGCAATCGACGAGTGACACCGTATATTTTCTATTTGTGAACACTTTTTTTTTCTTTTACTTTTTGTTGATTTCTTTCTTTGGATGGCATTCACTTGCTAACTCAGCTGATTGTTGATTTGAAGTGCTGCATCCACGTTGTCACATATTGATGCAAAGACTCCTTTTTTGTTTTATTCTAACAGATATAAACAACACTGAATCCTCAACACGTTTTTATCGTCTGTGAACAAATGTGGCACCCACTTACTTAGAACAATGTTTTCTCATTGACAAATGTTCATATAAAATTGTGAATACAGGGGGTCCTCGAGTTACATTGTTCCGTTCTTAAAAACTCGTAACCTGAATCTCTGCAAGTCAGAACATTAAAAATAAAATATTGTACAGTACTATAATAAAATGTAACAGTTAATGACAAAAGCATTAAAAAAAGGCAAAACAATTTACTGCATGAATTAAAGTAAATATTAACAAATTAAGAGAAGAATAACTCTTACCGTTGTTCCTTTGGTTGGCTTGCACACTGAAAGAGACGTTGCAAATGACAAGAAGAGAGATTTATTGTGGAGAGGAAGGTGCTGGAGAAAGTAGGGCATGTGAGTCTGCATTCTCTGGAAGTGAGACGAAACCTACAGAAGATGGAGAAGCTGAAGCAGGTAAGTCTGGAGGCGAGGCAGAACCTACAGAAGATGGTGGAGTAGTAGAGGCTCTGTTGCTGGTAAGTCTAATAGCATAGGTAACTGACATAGAGGGTGCAGGTCTCTCTATTTTGTTAAAAAAATACTCCAGGTTAAACTCGACAGACAGGATCCTCTTCTCATCCAAGATCTTGTAACACTAGCAAATCCATGATGCCTCTGGAAAAGGGCCATGGTATTAGGTGAAAGGTAAGCCACCTTGACATTAGGCTGAAAGTCTCCCAACTGGACAGAATGTCCAGAGGCATTGTTCAGCACTAGCAATACTTTAAAGGCGATACTCTAGGAGGTGCAATACCGTTCCACACTAAGCACAAAATGGTTGACAAACCAGTCCTCAAACGCCGCAAGTATCACCCATGCCTTCTTATTTGACTTCCGAATGACTGGTAGTTTACTCTTCCAAATGCCCTTGAGTGACCTTGAGCCTGATAAGCCAGCGGCCTTTCTCCCAAGAAATAAAGTTAGCCTTTTATTGCTGGCTTTATGACCTGGTGCCGACTTTTCCTCCTTGGCGATGCACATGCAATTTAGGTGCACGCTTCCAAAATAAACCTCTCATCCATGTTGAACACTGGCAGAATAACCTCCTTAATTATCTTAGCCAACGTTTAGGTCATTCACTTGCTGCTTTCTCATCCCCTCTAGCAGCTTCATCTTTCACTTTAAGGTTATGGTATTAGCCCAAGCTTTAAATCACATAAACCAACCCCTACTAGCTGCAAATACTTCACTTTCTTCCCCCCCTTTCTATTTTCAACGCTTCGAACAATCTTTTCACCTTCGACTGAATCACCATAAGTCTCACCGGAATACGCTGTTGTTTTTGATCTTCCAACCAAAGCACCAATAATCTTTGTTTCAATAATTAGATCACTAGCATGCTTGGTTATCACTGTCGCTTTCATGAGAACAGATGCTTTCACATGTTCAACGATGCACATTGTATCCTTAATAATGGTAGCCACTGTTGAACGACTAAGGTCAAGTTTCACCATTTTCATATCGCTTTATAATGTCCAATTTAACTTCCATGGTGATGGCCTTTTTTTTCTTTGATGTACTACCATCAGAAAAATCTGCCTTATACTTGGGACCCATAATGAAGGTAAAAAGTTAAGATCAAACACATGAGAGAGAGAACCGGTGTAAACAACCAAAATGGCATATGACTGAGACTGAGGCGTTGGTAACTACACCATTTTCCTCACCCACAGCCAAAACAAAGCGTATTCCTCATCGCACACCAGAAACTACTTCATGTTTGTTTACCATGCTAAATGACATCAGATGATATGACGCTTGATATTTTTTATTTTTATAGGGCGCGTTTGTAACCTCCAAACGGCATAAATTGGGCCCTGCGTGAACCGAGGACTCCCTGTACACTGTTTTTTGGTATTTTCGACTTCTCTGCAATCTCACCCAACTTCAATTGATTTAAAAATAATACAATTAGATTCAAATTTTTACACATGCCATTTGAAGATTAGTACTTCATAAAAATCATGTTTTTTTAATTACTTTTATTATTAATGGCACCATATATATGTCAGGCCCAGAATTTATTGACTGATGTGTTATATGTGTGTGTGTGTGTGTGTGTGTGTATATATATATATCTATACTCCTATAAATTTGGGATTTTTTGTGTATTGATATTCATAATAAAAAAACTTTTTTCTATTTATTTAAATATTTATTTAAGAAGAAAAATCACAAATTTTACAGAATTTTAGGGTTAAAATTATATAAAACAGGCAACTAATTCTTTTTAAATGTGGCATGAGGCCAAAAAGGGTGTGGGGGGGAAGATGGGTGTCGGGGGTCGTCCACTTGTCTATTCCCTATCACTAGTTGCAATCACCACAATACCGCATTCACTCTAGGGGTTGGATCTACTTAAAGCCCCAGATGACAATATGTACAATTTTTTTTTTTTTTTTTTTTTTTGACTTTATATTTACAATGAAATAATGACAAAATGGAAATTGTGATGTGTATGATATATGCGGATGAAATTGTGATGTGTATGATATATGCGGATGATGGGCGGGGATAATGAGAGCCTTAAAAACACCCCAAAATAAAGAAAAATAACAGTAATAAAAAATAAATGAACCAAATAAAACGTTAAACGGTGAATGTGTTAGTATTGACCCACCCTTACCTATTTGATTTTGAAATGCTTCCTGTTTTCCGGTATCGGCCGAAAACAAGGGAGCACTTCCTAAGAGGGAGTGGGCACAGCTACGGACAAAATAAAGGGGGGGGGAAGGGATATTCGGTGACCTCCAAGAAAAATAACATCGGGACGGGTTGGGACTAAAATAAATTAATCAGGACTGGGCTTCTTTGGAGGTATCCTAACACCTAAAAATAAAAATTGGGGACATGGAACTCATTTATACCAACTAGCTAAGGGACTGATCCACTACGGGATTATTTTGATCTGGTCTGGGGGTTGCTTTTACGGTCGGCGTGTGCCATGCCTAGGCAGGGAACACGTACTCAAGCTTGTTTCGTACAAACGCACATAAACTAGCGGTGTGAATCCACCTCCTACTAAACTGTGAGCGAGATAACCTCCTTCTATCGCATCTGATTTTGATTTTAAGTTGGTGTTTAAAATACAAAATCAGATCCCGATGAGAAGGTGGCTCCCCCCCACGCCCTATCTCTATGCGTGAAACCCACACTACCAGTCTAGCTACGGCCAAGGTCGCTAGGAACACCATTCGTTCCTCCCTAGGCCACAAGGGATCTGCGTTGTAGACAACGGATGCTAAATCCAGGATCGTCACCTGATCGGGGACGATGCGAGCCGTGACCTCACTGACATACTCCCAGAATTCACGGAGCTTGGAACAAGTATAAAAAGCATGTTCTACGGTTTCTAAGCTATCTTCGTCGCACCGTGGACAAAAGGGACTAAATACCATACCAATTCTAAACAATATGTCATTGAGGGGTAGAGCGTTTCTAACCAATCGCCAGGTCAGGGAAAATTCGGAATTGTTAAGGTATCCCCGGCCTGGCGCCCAATTCCACAGAGAGCGAACCTCCCCCTCCGACAGCTGCAGCCGCTCCCCAAGCGGGTCCGAAGCGGTCCCCACCACTAATCCCCGATATAATGCCCTTCTAGGCTGTGCAAGGTCCAAGGACCCTGGCATCGCTCTAAGCGCATTTCGGCATTCGTTGAAGAATCTTGATTGCCCTCTCGGCCTTCTTTGGCATTCAATTAAATGATTGGGGATAAGGTCGGGAAAAGCTGCACCGACCGCGGGACCCCAATCAGACTCCTCAATCAGAGTTCTACCCAGGAACGCCAACCTTTCGGCATTTTTGTGGCTAGCCAGGTCAGGCATCCCCAGGCCCCCATCTTCAAGACGTTGAGTGCAGACCTGTCTACGGACAAGCGGCCGTCGCTCATTCCACAACAGTAAGAAAAGCGCACGCGTTAAGGCCGCCATGCGGACCGCAGGCAGAGGAAGTACAGCCAATCGGTAAAGGATCAGCGGAAACACATAAGTGGCGCATGCCTCCGCCCTACCTTTAAGGGACAATCCCCTTCGAAGCCAAACCCTGACAGACGCTTCGACCTTGCTCTGTACTTCCGACCAGTTCTTATCTAGACATAGACCGGGTCCAAACCAAACACCCAGAATACGGACCGGGCCATCCGTCCAGACAAATGCGCCAGGCAAAGCATTCGAGCCCCGCCAAGCGGCCAACCTCAGGCCAACGGATTTGCTGAGATTGACTACGGCCCCTGTAACTTGTTCATAACGCTTGAGAGCCTTAATCACCGTAATAATATCAACGACGCTCGAAACAAATACGGTGACATCATCGGCAAACGCGGAAACCCTGGCTCGCGCACCGCCAGGAAGAGCAATTCCGCGCAGGGCCGGTCCAGCCACCCTGGTCCTAACTTTCCTAAGGAATGGTTCCAGCGCGAGGACATACAGCAAGGGCGACAACGGACACCCCTGTCGCACCGACCGAGAAACCGCGAACGGCGCCGACCGCACCCCGTTGACCTGCACAACTGCCGTCGGCCGAGCGTACAAAATGGAAATCCATCTGCAGAAGCCGGATCCAAATCCGACGGTCTCTAAAACAGCCATCAGGAAACGATGATCCACCCTATCAAACGCCTTGGACTGATCCAAATTAATCAGCGCGGCTTCAGTGTCGTCTTCTAAATTTTCTATGACTGTACGTATCAAATGCAAATTATTTTGAATTGATCTTCCCTTCACAGCGTAATTCTGATCCGGTTCGACCAAGTCAGCGATAACAATCTGCAAACGATTCGCCAGCACTCGGGCCAGGATTTTTAAATCCGTATTCAGCAACGTGATTGGCCTAAAATCATCTATCCCCCCAACATGTGTGTCGTTCTTCTTCAGAAGTGTGACCACTCCTTTGGTAACCTGACTCGGGATAGATCCCGTGTCAAACCAGTGGTTAAACACACCCGTCAGAATCGGAACAAACATGTGCGACATCCTCAAGTAAAGTTCGTAGGGTAGTCCATCCAGTCCTGGTGATCTGTTATAGGCGACCTGCTTCATAGCAGCTATGACCTCACACTCTGTAACCCGACCATCGCAACCAGCCGCTCGGGCCGCCTCCAGGCGGGGCGAGCCAGCCAAATAGTTGCCAAACTCCTGGACGCGGAGCCTGGACAGCTGCGCAAAGAGATCTTCAAAGTGCACTCGAAACCGCTCGCAAATCCCCCGAGCCGACACTAAGGAGTCCCCTTCCGGGCTCTGAATTTTACGAATGTAGTTATCCGATTTGCGCCCGAGCGAATAGACTCGTTCGGCTTTGTCAACATTCACAGCTTCGTTGGGCATCTTTTTAATTCTAGCCCTAACTACCTGGCCCTGATATCGCTCGCTAGCCAAACGACTCAGATCCGCCTTAGCTAACCCTATTTCTAGGGAATCCCCCCCAGCCACCGCCCGGGATAGTCTATCCTCTAGACGCTTCTTTGCCTTGGCCCTATCTAGCGCGAGGCGTTGGCCATATTTGACAGAGAAGTCTCTAATGCTAGATTTGGCGTTTACCCACCACTTACTCCCGGTAACCGCCCCCACTAATCCCTTCTGTATGTGTTTAGTTAGCCTTTCCCGAAAGTCACCTATCTCCAGTAGGGAGGTATTTAACTTCCAGTACCCAGCTAACTTGGGGTTGCTATCTAAGTCTAACCTGGCCATAAGTAGTTTGTGGTCAGAGTGGCCTAACCAGTGGAACGTGGGACAAGATATGTATTCTATGTTGCCTCTTCTAACTAACAACCGATCCAAGTAAGTACTTGAAGCGGAAGGCCTGCTAGAGAGCCACGTCCACGTCTCCCGCCCCGGGTGATCCATCCGATACCTGTCTACCAGATCGCATCTAGCCATCAGGTCCGACAGACTGGTTTCACACCCATCCGTCCCGCTAGTCCCGCCCACCTTATCTACCCTGGGGTCAAGGATGGCATTCCAATCACCCACTAGTATTAACCGTTCTGAACCCCCGAGAAACACCTCCAACCGCCGGAAAAAGGAAACCCGCTCCCGTACGCAATTGGGCGCATACACCACGACGACTCGAAACGCTCTATTTGCCACGGCAACATCGGCCACGATCAGTCTACCATCAGCATCCGCGTGAACAACGCTAACCGTTGCAGAAAGGGTGCGCCTAACTAACAAAGAAACCCCCCTACTTTGACTATCACCGTATGTTGAAAAGACATCATAATGCCCCTCCAGCACCCGATGATCGTCAACGCAATCGTAGTGAGTCTCCTGTAACGCAGCCACATCTATATTCATCGACATGAGGTCCCTCAGTACCCTAGCGGCTTTGCTTCGGCACCTCATGCCCCTAACGTTCAAACTACACAAGCTCAAGGACGTGGCCATTGTGTCTAGATATCCGCAACCACCGACCTAAAGTCTTTGCTAGAAAGGGTGCCGCAGGACTGGGCGAGGTTGCCCGAAAGCAACTCGGACGTTACTCGTCCGTCTCGCGCAATACCTCCGAAATCCAGGGGAAACGTTAATTTAAGGGCCCTATACAAACAAGGGTGGACGTAAATAGGAACCCTACCTTCGCATCTCGGCGCCAGCTGATCGAGGGAGTCATGCCTCTCTTCCACCAACTTTAAATCTGGAATCGCCCCCCTGGCGTCGTCGATCATATTCCACATGGCCTTCGTGCGTCCAGTTTTTGTATGGCGCACAAAGGTCATGACTAGGGGGGCGTCTGGGAAGTTTTTAGGGTTGGTAACACTTTTCCCGTCGATTATTTTCATTTCTCTAAGCGGCTTAATCAGGCCCCTATGGCGCTGCGTTATATACGTGTCAGCGTGAAGGGGGTCTACTTCGCAAATCCGGTCTCCAGGAAGGTAGGGGAGCTTTTTCGTCTTTTCACTCCTTACAGGAGATACAGAGGCGGCTCTTCTACCGCTGTTGGTTTTTGTCGCCGGCTTCTCCCGGGACAACGAGCGGGCACCGGTTGGGGGGGTATCGAAAAGGGATGGGGATTTTGGTTCAGCCGATGAGGTTAGGGTAGGGGTTTTGGGTGGCTGCACCGTAGAGACAGTCTTCTCTACATTCATAGGGGACGGGGAACGGGACCCTGCCTCCTTGTTTTTTCTCGCCTTCTTTTTAGTTTCCTTTTTCGGCACTTGGTACTCTATCACAGTAGCCGTTTCCTTATCGTGCTCCCCTTCTGAGTCAGACGAGGAGACCGGATGCATTCTTTTCTGGCCGCTAACAACTTCTTTAGTGGTAACGTTGGTGGAAGAGACCGTTGACGACACTGTGGGAACCGGCTGACCTTGTTCCTCAGGGGGCTGCTCTCTTGTGAAGGGGGTCTTGGTGGTTCTGCCATTCTTCTTTACCACTGTAGTCCAGCCGTCCGACGTTGTTGCTTCTTTGCCCCCTCCGGTTAGCTTCTCAGGGGCTGCTGGTACCACTGCCGCCGGCTTTGCTACTACTACTACTGTCTGTGGGTTTCTTTTCGGACATTCCCGTGCCATATGGCCCTGCTGTTGACAATTCCAACAGTGGGGCCTGCGACCTTCTACTATAATGCTCATCGACCATATGTCGCACCTGAGCATGGGGGGGATGTTTTGTAATCCTTCCTTGTCAACACGCATTTTTAGGTTGTAGTCCCCTACCATAAGGTTACGGGGACCACGGACAGGAATGACGGACTCTACGTCCCCATATTGACTCATAAAGGCCCCTAATTGCTCAGGGCCGAGAATACAGGGGACTCCTAAAATAGACACGTTCGTCCGCGTCTTACTTAAATATTCCGGCTTAAGTCGAATATGTCGCCACATGTGTTCCGATTTGAAAATATTGGCGGCGTCTTCCTCTTTGGGCAGTAGTAAATCCCACACTGCATAGCTTCTACGGCAGATATAGGTTGCGGGGATATTTAATTCCCCCAGAATTTTCGCCATGTCGTCTTTCGGCACACCAGTTAGCGCTCGTTTCTTTGTGTCTATGGAGACTAACGATATTATTCTCTTTGAAAGTTCTTTCATAGTTTTCGGTTCTACTCTAATAACATTTCCGTCGGTCAAATCCTTATATTTTGTATCGAATAACCGGCGGTAATCCCCGGGAGTTAGTTGCGACTGGGGGCCCCAGTCTTTTACCACTGCCGCCGCGGCCGTCTGCGGTGTTGTCTGTGACACTGTTAACAGCGGTGATTTCTGTCCCGGGGCAATAATAGAACCGGACGAGTCTATTGTTTGTGAACTCCCTGGCAACGTCGGCCACTCTCCCGGCTTCTCCCTTGGGGACGACGGTTTAGGGGTCAGTGCCGGTTTTTTTGTGGCTGTGGCACTAGCTGCCCCATTCTCTCTTTCAGTCTGAGCAGCCCCCTTTCTTTCTCGTTGACACGACTTTCTCGCTTGTCGTAGTAGCAGTTCTTGTCTGTTGCATTCATCAGCGCTACTGTCGCTGCTACTAAATTCTATGTCGGCTTGCTTCGCGGCGTTCAACTGTTCGTCTAAAAGCGTTAACATGTTTATGGCCTCTTCCCTGTCGTCTGGCAACCCGTTCGAAAACGTCTGTTCCGACTCGGTGCTTCTCCATATTGAGATATCTCCAGAGGTTGCTGGTTTAATTCCCGACCCTAGGGGGTCCGTTCTCCCATGGGCGGGAGGGCTGACAGTTAAAGCCCTCTTCCTCGGGTGATTCCACTGAGTCGGAACACCTCTTTCAGCTGGCCTAAATCTACTGCTACTACTATTACTGCCGGGAACAGCAGTACGACTAGTTACGTGAGAGTCGCTGCCTAACGCAAACGATTCCCCTAAATTAGCGGTGCGGGGGACAACACCGAGTTTTGTGCGGGGGTCAACACTAATCCATCCTAGTGGTCTGTCTACTGGGCCTGAACCGGCGGGCGTGTCGGGGACACGAACGCCAGAAACCGGGCTAGGCGGGAGGTCGGAACTCGGACCACGTGGCGGTAGAATTTTTTTTTTCCAAGGCCTAATCCTGTGCTCAGAGGTGGCTTCGGACCCCGGGCTAGACATGTCTGCACCGGAGCCCGGCCAAGTTACCCTCCTCCTCTGCGTCTTCTTCCCGGTTGGCCCGGCTGAAGTTTCCGTTGGATATGACTTCGAACAACCACCTCAGACGCAGACCGGTCGAGTCGGAAAAAGAGACAACCTGAAATAATTCGTAAACAAGACAGTCAATAATGGCCTCGCGGGGAGGCAGAAAAATAAAAACAAGGCTCACCCGCCCAACAGGGACCGGCAGCCGGTCTCTGGACAGCAGCAAAACGAAAACACAGCCGAACTCAACGCTTTTTTCTATTTATTTAAAAAGAAAATACAACTGTGTTGTATATGGGCTGTGGAATAGCATTCATTTGCAAAAGATCTAGTAATTTACATATTCTTTTAAACATTCATTTTAATTAATTCCCTGTGAGTTTTTTAAGTCTTCTTATGGGATGATCATCTTTAGTTAACTATTACGCATAATTATATTCATGCAAATATTCTACATGATTTATACTGGGACTTCAAAGAAAGAAAATGGATGCTTTCCAATAGTCGAATGGAAAATCGTACCACAAGCCAGTACGTGTAGGAATTTAGATAATCTGTGTAAATTATGTTTGAATGAGTCAACAAATGAAGAGATTTGTGCAGTTCAAGGTTTAAGTTGAAACTTTATTAAATGATAAAATGACACACAAGCATTCAAAACCTGAATGCTAGATAACTTCCAACTGCCAGGGACTCACCAGAGCCACATTGTGCTTGACCTTGTTTCCTGACTAGGATATAGAACGCCGTTCCCCTACTCCCTATTCTCAATTTCTTTCTTTCTCTCAGAAATTGAGCAAATTGAGTTTGCTTGCATGCCACTTGTGCTCACTCTGCTTGTTTGGGCCAGTCTTGTTTGAGAGGTTGAGGGTTCGACTGGCAGTACAGGAACCCTAACTCTTTGGTAGCACTTAGAGTGGCTGCTCTATCATCTCTCTATAAATAAAATGAACTCATTTTTTCCTGTGTGAGTTTGACCTTAATAGGATTAAAAATCACGACATTACATTCAAATGTAATGTCCCCACACTTCAGCACAGGATCTTAGGTGTGCTATAGGCCTACTACCCTTACAGTTCCTTGATATTCGTACATTTCTATATTTTTCCGGTGAGAGGTCACGGCCACAATCGGTTAGAATCAATGGAAGTTGTAAAATCTCTTTTCTCTATTCGATTCATACTCCGCCCACGACCACATAACACCGCTGCGGATACATCCACAGGGAATATACGAGGAACACCGGTTTGAGTTCTTAGTTGCTTAAAAAATATGGATTGGCATTTTTCTGTCGGGTGAAACAACTTTACATTCCAGTTATTCTGTGGGTTACTTGTGCCATTTTATAAATTTCTTCTTCTTTTTTCCCCCTTTCTTTCCTCCATTTATATTTTTCTCTTTTTGTAGGGGTGGGGTTGCGATTCGAAGGATTACTTAAACGAAACGAACTAACACTGGATTCCAGTTTTTACAAGAAACTTTAACAGTCATCCGCCAGCGTTCTTCAAATCTTGCACCGATTAATCGCTTTAATATTTTATTTACTGCCTTTATACTTTTATTATGTTTGCACTGATTTCATATGTGATACTAGGGGGGGGGGAGAGCTGACTTCCTATTTTCGGATTACTTACTTATTCATTATTTATTTCTATACATTGCATTTCTGAGAGTTTCATTAGCACAATTACTATGCTATCGATATTGGAATCAGACGACATTCAAATTGGTTAACAGCGACAAAGTATTTTTAAAGGGTTAATTTTATCCGTTCTTAATTATGTGTCTCTTTGGCATAGAGGTAACGTGTCGGGCATTTTTTTTCCGCCTTAGCCTCGATGCTTTGGGTTCGAGCCTGTCTTCCTACCTAAACTTTTTTTCCTCTTTTACACTTTTTTCCATTTTTTTTAAAAATTTGTTTACTGTTTTGCTTTGTTTTGGTTCTTCCAATTTTTTATAACATCATGTTTTTTTTTTATAATATTAAAACAGCCCCCCCCTACTACATACACATCTCCAAACACCCAGGCAACGCTGGGTACCCCCCACTAGTAAGTTATATAATATTGGGATAGTTGCAGTGCCATTTCATGCATGAAAAGGAACTCTGCTGCTATCTCTAATGGGCTTTTACGAGGCCAAAACTTTCTAGGCAGGACTTAGCTAATGGACCACTGTGTGTGTATACTTGGCATCAAAACATGTCCACTTTGTTCAACACTCTTTCCCTAACCCGAAATCAAACAAAAACGTAATGAAATGACAACACAAACAAATATCACGATCAGACCAGACAACCACCCAAAACCAATTTTCTTTTTCCCTTGAGGCTCGTTTTTACAAATATCAGTGGGCTTAGAGGTAATCTAGATGATATAAAGTCTTACCTCTTAGTAAACTCCCAGGATATCTTAGCATTAAGTGAAACAAACTTACACTCCTCAATCCCTGCTAACTACTTTAACATGACAGGATACCCCCCCCCTTTTTGCCGTAAGGACTCTGATAGATATATGCACAGGCTTGGAGTGTATATTTGTAGCACCCTCCCTTTAACTAGAGAGAAATGTCTTGAATCGGCTGACCAGGCTTTTATGTGCTTTCAACTAGCCTTTCATCACTGCGTTAGTTACTTATATTTTCTTTACCGTTCTCCCTCAAGTCAGGACTGTACCCTAATCGATCATGTATCTGATAGTATAGATGAAGCCTTCTTCTTAGATAGTAATACCTAAATACATGTGCTTGGTAACTTTAATGTCCACCATAAAAATTGGCTTGGTTTCTCAGGTTACACAGATGCAGTTGGACGCTCTATTTATAGCTTCTCTATAGCCCATTCCTTCACACAGACAGTAATGTTTCAAACCCGCCTACCAGATTGTGAACCCAAAGAGGCTTCACTTCTAGACCTATTCCTTACCACAGTATCAGAGGATTGTGTGACTAATGCCCACAGTCCACTTAGAAATGCAGACCACCTAATGGTATCAGTTGACATCAAACTTAAATCCCAACCCCGAGGTGAGGAGCCATTGCTCAAAACAACAAGCTACTACAAAAGCACTGACTGGGAAGCCATTAGAGAGCATATTAGAGATGCTCTATGGACCGATATCGTCTCTCTTCCTACTGAACAGTGTGCCAATGAGACAACTAAATGGTGCAAAGCGGGCATTGAAGCACACGTTCCCACATGGAAGTATTATAGCAAGTCCCACTCATCCCCATGGTTCAGTACAGATTGTGCAGCTGCCATTGCACAAAGACAGCATGCATTCCATCAATTCATAAGTCAAATACAAATAGGCAAAAATTGGTAGATGCTAGAAATCATTGTAAGAGAAAAATAGTGACAGTCAAAAGAAAGCATGCTGAAATAATCAGGGAATGCATAGAATCACAAAAGATAGGAACTCGTGATTTCTGGAAAATCTATAATAGTGTAGTGAATAAACGGCAATTAGTAATTCCTTCACCATCCAACAACCAGAAGGTTGCATGCATGGCAACTGAGAAGGCAGAACTGCTTGCCTGACGATTTGCCTCCAACTCCACTTTAGAGCCACCAAATAACTCACTCCCAAACTTCCCTATGCGAACTGAAGCCACACTAGATAATGTAAAAATCACCCCTTCTCATGTCCACAATATTATAGAAAACTGAGACACCTCAAAGGCGTGTGGGCCTGATCTCATCCTTGCTATATTAAAAAATGCTCAGCTGAGCTAGCCCCCATACTTTCCAAACTCTACAACAAATGCCCTGCTGAATCTTGTTTCCCTAATAGCTGGAAGATGGCTTCTGTGGTATCAATGTACAAGAATTCTGGTGAAAGGACTGACCCTCTCAATTATCACCCTATTAGTTTTTGAGGCCTTAATTAATCAAGCACTAGTTCACCACCTCGCAAAATCAAAACTTCTCTCTGACAAACAGGATGGATTTAGGCAATGTCGTTCTACTGCAGATATTTTAACAGTCATCTCTGAATGCATTTACCATGTACTGGATAAGATGGGCGAAGCCAGGGATGTAGCCGTTGAGATATCCGGGACCTTGACAAGTCTGGCACAAAGGGGTGCTAATAGAAATTAACTGGACATATACTAAATAAAATTAGATCCTTCTTAGACAATAGGAACATCCAGGTTGTCATTGGTGGACGTACATCCAAGCAGCATAAAATTAATGCAGGAGTGCCTCAAGAGTCGATCCTTAGACTACTATTATTCCTGATATTCATAAACGACCCCCCCCTGATAATATTGTGTCCGAGATGGATATATTTATTGATGATACAATGCTCTATAACATGCATGGGGGGGAAAAAACAGATGTACATAAATCAAGACAATGGCAAAATCATTGGAATGGAGCCGCAAATGGATGGTAACATTTAATGCTAGTAAGCCTAAGCTGCTTTCCTTAAACAATTACAAGACGCCTCTCCATGACAAATAACATCCTAATTGAGAATTCTTCCTTCAAACTCCTCAGCTCAACATTTGCGGGCAATGCCAGACAGCTTTCTATTCTAATAGTTTCTTCCCTCAAACACCTAGACTTTGGAATTCCCTTCCTGCTACCTGCTTCCCTGGCTGTACTGATATGCAGAAGTTTGAATGTAATGTAAACTAACATCTTGTAAATCTTTCCTTGGCATCATTTCCAGCCATTAGTGTTGATAACTAAATTACAGTTGCACTAATTGCTAATCACATCGACTACAACAATGGCTGTTTAGTTGTGGTAGAGAGAAAGAAAGTCAGGAAAACAGAGAGTCAATTAATGGTAAGTGCATTGATTTTTCATTACATCTTTCATCTTTAATCGCTGCTACAAAACACAGTGAGAGGCTTTATCACTCATTTGACATCATATATAACTATCATATCAGATACTTACTGCTCTCACAATACTGGATTTTTACAGTCAGAGTCTGTTTCTTGCTTCTTTCTGACCAAATGTCTACAGCACTTTCTGTCCCATTTCTGATATGTACTAGCTAATATGTCTGTTATCTAACCTCCTCATGCTAATATTTAACACACTTCATATGTCTAGCTACACTGAAGAGTCAGGACTAGGACTAGGACAACAGCATATTCTTTTCATTGTTTGGACTCTCGAGTGTGTATCCATTGATATCTTATATGCTTTTATATAAAGTGATGTGGTTCTCGGTTGATTAATTGTGTCTTACTGTGTCGGATATACACTCGAGAGTCAAAACAATGAAAAGAATATTCTGTTGTCCTAGTCCTAGTCATGACTCTTCAGTGTAGCTAGACATATGAAGTGTGTTAAATATTAGTCATGACACAACAAAACATCTATTTGTGGTTGAAGACACTTTGTGTATGCATCTCTCTGAGTTTGAATTTGTTACCTATGAACTCCGTAACAGCTGGGCCGATTTTTTTTTTTTTTTTTTTCACACAAATGTATTTTATGTATCTGGGAATGTTCTTAGGTAGGTTATTTATTGAAATACTTCTGATAGATATCAAATATTGATAATCAAAAAAAAAATCTGATTAAAGAAGGAACAGTCCGATTTTGATCAAAGTTAACACCCTTATAAAGCCTAACTTCACAAATGCATTTTTGAAGTTTTATCACCACACAAGCAGGAGGGCCTAGTGTATAAAATCAACAGTGGGTTCTTTGATAAGACATAGGCGCATTCAAAATGAATGTTTCTGTTTAGAGCACAATTGAACCATGATACTTGACGTTTTATATTTTAAACTTTAATTCAAGCCATTATATAAAATAATTTTATATAATCAACAGTAAGTTCTCTACAGTGCAATGTAGACTACAATGTATTGTGGACTAAGTCACTGCAGGGAGGCATGTGACATTTCATCCCAGTGCACTGTGATGAGTCTTCAACTGCAGCCGACAATCAATCGATTTGATAGCAAAACGGATGATTTCACTGATTTTGATGACAATAAAAGTATTGGAAGTGTGAAACATTCATTGATCCTCATTCAGTCCTGGGCGACATTAGGTTTCCTTGCTGTTATATAAATATAACATATAAAGTAATCTTGTGTATTTTTAAAAAGCAAATCTAAATATCAATTGTGAAATGATTGTAATTAGTCTGTTTTTTTTTTTGTTGTTTGTTTGTTTGTTTTGTTTTCTCTTGATTTTCACTGTGTTATTGGCAGGAATATATTTTATTTTGCGTCAGTTTCTTTCTGAAAATATTTATTCCAGGTTATAAAAACATTTAGAATAAATACTTACTTCAGTGCATTGTAAGGAAAGGGAGGTAACAAAAACTTTTCCCTCAAGGAGTAGCTTCCCTTTCAAACATTTACGTTTCTTAGTAAATTCTCATGCGTTGAAAGTTTTAGAAGCTATTTATGTTCAATAATTTTATAAATAAAGATTAAAACAAAATTACCATGATAAAATTAATTATAGTTTTATAACAGATTCTTTTAGCTGAAAATACGATCAATAATTTCCCCCATACTTTATCCATGCCTAAACGTAGATTCCATGGACAAAGCTTCTTTCTTAGTTCCCCCCACATGTGCGCAGTTCTGCCTTCCAGCTGATTTCAATATGGTTATCTTCAAGTCCAACATAAACAAATTTTTAATGAGCTGTCCCCTTAAGTAATCCAATTTACCAAATTTACACTACTAACAATTCCTATGATATTGTACCATTGACTACTGTACACTCTTTAACCTTATCCTCGAGTGGCCACTAGGCCTTGTTAAGTGGTGACTCCTATGTTAAAAAAAAAAGAAAAAATAGAGTACTGCAGTCATCTATGGGAAGTGCCACATGGAGTGCTTTTTCTTGTCTTGACAAAGTAACCTTCACAATCTGGTAGATGATGATCTCTTGTCCCTGCTGTCTCTCTTTAATGCTGGAGAGATGTTGCTTGCCTCTCTCTACTATATTTTTATGCTCATGATAGGCGCATTTTATATATTATGGAAAAACAAAAAAGCAAGAGATTTAATTTAGAAATCTCTTTTGATATCGAGAAAAAATGTATATGGAAATAAACTCCAGCATTCTGATTTTGCACAGTAAACCAACATTTTCGCAAATAATTAAGTCTGGCTACAACATGTAAGGACACTATCTTAATAAATGTGGAAATCGTGTGTAGGTATTTGCACAGATGGTGAACCTTTCGTGACAGACAGCAACAAATATCCTGCATGTTTTACGAAGAAAACAAAACGAGAATGTGATTTGAAAATAATTGCTTCTTTCATAGAGAAGCCTTGACGTCAAGAACATTAGGAAAGGATTTAAGAGATTTTGGTGCTTCTACATTATTGGGACGAGGTGATTTCTGTACACAATGGCAGCAACACATTCTGGAGAGAACCATGCTGGCTGTTAGGTTTTTGCTAGAATTTTTTGGAGGATATGAAGCGGTCTATACCTACAATTAACCATTCTGTCAAGTCTGATATTATAGAAGCCATGTTCATTTTAAACATGGAACACAGCGGTATATTTGATATAAATGTATGGAAGCTATCCCAGTCAGCCATAGAGTATAGATATACTGTACGATGGCACATCTGAGGACTTATTAGATTTTGTTTTTATCCTAACTGAGACAACCAAGTTGTCAGAAGGTCCCAGTTAAGACAGAACGGAGGATAAATACAGCTCAGGGCAAGTTGTAAGACAAAGGTCTAGGAAACTTACATACTGACTGTCAGTGTCGGATACACAGGTGGGTTTGTGAACAATCTAAGTTGGGTCATAAGCAATGGAGAAATCGTGACAGCACCTCCTCTTACCATGTCTTGTTTGAATGGACTAACCATTCAACATTGCGAACATTGAAGTTTCCACAGACATGAATGTTAGCCGAGGGATGAGCACACAGGATGTGGTTAATTTTGTCGGATATGCTCTTAAAAGACAGTAACTCCACTGCTGTGGAGGTGATAAAAGGCAAATATGAATGCAGTGCTGTTAGCAAGTGCAACCTGGAAGCACCTATAGGGCAATTTAGGGCCTTCTCTGGAGTTGTCTCTAACACATGAAAAGCCATCTCTAATGTAGGCTGGGGGTCAGATTTTTACGTAAAAGTAAAGTAACATTTAATCATGAACGCATCTCGGGAAGCGGTCGGTCCAATGCCAGTTTTATGCAGGAACAATAGGTCTGGTTTGATCTTCTGTAATTGGGTTTAACCCTCTGGAAGGTTGGAACATAGACTCCTGATGTTGGAAAAGGAAACCTGGTAGTGAGGAGGGGGGGGGAGTCTATGTTAGAATTAGAGTTCTCGGTTTAATCTTGTATTCTTTCTTGAGAGTATTTATGATGGAATATTGGGATTTGTGGAACAGGTCGACAGAGTTGATTAGAGCAGGGCAGAGAGGGAAAGTAAAGAAGAAAAAGAAACAAAGAAATATTTTTAGACTATGATAAGGTAAAGCAGTAACATTACCCACTAATATGGCATCGAGAAGCCCCACCAGAAACTATTGTATGGTCCAGAATCCATTCACCAAATGGCAATACAGCAGCCCCAGTACTTTGCACCTGCTGATAGGATGGCTTCCTTAGTGGTTAATCCAAGGCTCGGACCCCTGACTATCAGGTGGATAACGTCAGCCCAGTAAAAATGTTTACTTCCCGCTACCTTATTAGTGACATGGCCACAAGGATAGAAATAGAAACAGAA
This sequence comes from Euprymna scolopes, assembly GCF_053919585.1. Classification (NCBI taxonomy): domain Eukaryota; kingdom Metazoa; phylum Mollusca; class Cephalopoda; order Sepiida; family Sepiolidae; genus Euprymna; species Euprymna scolopes. Next base: position 154,302,627 of record NC_136488.1, read on the forward strand.
AATCTTTGACATCTCAAGCGACTGTTTGTTCATGCAAAAGAACCTATAATACAGAAAAATCACTCATCACAAAATGGGGACTGAGGAACAAATTAGGAGAAGCAAGAGTTATGGGGTCTGCTGAGAATGCCATCCACTATGGCTTGTCTACTCTCCATTAAAAAAAAATAAAAAATTAATACACCCCTGATCAAAAATTTAAGACCATTTGAAACTCTTTAAAAATAAACTTTTTTTTTTTTTTTTAAGGATAGATTTTAAACTCCCCCCACTTAAGGTTACCAATACTACAACCTAAAAGGTTATGGGAAAAAAACTACATTCCAAACATTTAATTCAGAAATTTACATTTTTATAAAATGGTGAAAAAAATTTTTTTTTTTTTTTAATGCGATGGACTCTCTATTTAGTTACTTTTTACCAAACATTTTCCTTTATCCACTAAAATGCAGATGTTTTTAATGAAAATGAACAATTACGATTTTGTTGCAATGTACATGTCATCTAAATTTATTTTGATGTTCTACAACCAATAAAATAAAAATCTCTTGTTATTATCAGCTAAAAGCCTAAGCAGGGGACAATGTAGCAGTTAAATCATTAGTTTTAGTTCGGTTAACTACAACATTCATGTTAAAACTCATGTAGAAATACACCTAGTGATAGCACCTGATAGGGAGAAGATATAATTCGGTTCCAGAATACATGCCATGGAGATGTGATGCTAAAAACAGGAAATGGTAAGATGAGATGGAACTCCAGAACAAATCTTGTGTCTTTAACCCAAAGCAAACTGGCCTAAAATTCTTGTATTCATGTTTTAATGAAACGTTAAATAAAGTTGATTTCTTTTTATACTGAAGATGTCGGAATTTTTACATGGAACTTGTTTTTTTTTTTTTTTTTTTTTTTTTAATTCCGAGCCAACTCAATCAGATACACGGTCACTTCTATAAAATGGCTACCTCCTGGTTCCAGCGAGCAATTCTTCAACCTTCAAGCTTTGGCCATAAAATAACGATCACAACATATAACAATATGTGGATTTTCTTATACAAAAAAAAAAAAAAAAAAATGAACCAGGTGAATTTCAACAAAAGTAAATTTACTCTTCAGTAATTTAAAAAAACACAGCCTAAAGCATTTTAAAATATAAGTACAAACGGTGCCTTCAATAAGTTTCCAGACTTTTTTCCTATGGGCACTTTTATTTATCGTACACAAATGAAACTAATCTGTTTTGAATAATTCTCCTCTGGTTGCAATTACAACAATTTCTAGAAGGTCTCAGGGAAATCCACTTGTGTGAGAGTGTCAATGACCCTCATCACAGTCTCATCTCCTCAATTGTCCCATAACGACAACCTCTAAGGTTTGAGCTAAGGGAATAACCAACAGCCACAGGGAACATGGTCTTGACTATAGGGAGATGCCCATCTGGGTCAAATGGTCTGTCACAAGGATGGAGTTGTGAATTGGTGCACTGTCCTGATGGAAATGCCACTGATGTGATTTGAAGAGTGCTGGCCTCTTCTGACCAAATCTTCCTGAATTCCCTTAAAACCTCAACATAGCATTCCTGGTTGACTGTTTGTTCAGTGGGAACCCAATGCATGTGGATCATGCCTATGCTATCATAAAAAAAAAAAAAGAAAAAAAAAGATCATAAGTTTCTGAGTGGATTTTCTTTGTCTGGCCTTCTTGGGTTTGGGAGAGCCAGCACGCTCTTCCAAACCCAAGAAGGGTCATAGCAGTAGATACAGCTTACATTGCAGATCACCAGAACATTCAGAACTGCAGGATTTGAATTGATCAGCTCGACCATCTCTCTGCAGTCATGATAACATCTTTCTTTCTGAACTTCTCTAGCACCCTTGAGGCAAACTTTGCGCAAATCTTCTACATCTTCAGTCCTTTGTGAATAATTGTATATAAAGTTCCCACACTGACATCAAACTGTGCACTTATTGTCTCTATAGACATACGACGGTCCTTATCCATGAAATTCTTTATTTGGCCAATCAACTTTGGTGTTTTGACTTCCTTACTCCTCCCACACCTCTCACCATCCCTCACAAACTCCCTGTCTTCCTTGAATCTCTTATGCCACTCAAAAACTGATGCTCGATTCATGCAATATGGTCCAAAAGCAGTCTGAAGCATTCCATAAATTTCTGTGGCATTTTTTCCAAGTTTAAAATAGAATTTTATTGCATATCGTTTTTCTAAAGTGTCCTCAAGTCCAGATTGCATTTTCAAAATTCACCAGCTGTGACGATTGGGCTTAAGTATGGTGTATTCCAATTCCTGCTGTAGCTGTTCATTTGAATCTGAAATCATAAAAATTGGTCAGTCATAAGATGTATAGCAATAACATACTCAATTTTCAAGAGTCTACAAAAATTTAAAATGCCTGTATAAAAAAAGTCTGGAAACTTATTAAAGGCACCTTGTCTGTATATATATATATATATATATATATATATATATATATAAGAAAATTAAAACTAAGTTGAAATTTACAATCAAAATTTATTGTTCAACTGAATACTCCAAAAAACAATTTACAAAGTCCTTATTCAACGGAGTTTTGAAGAATGCTATTCTTCTCATCAGAGACAGAAAGAAATCAGCAAATTATATTTGTAGCAATGTTAGAATTTGCTGTTTATGGCATTAAGTGAAACCACAATTTATTATAGTCATAAATTGCCAAGCAAAAATGAGTGAAAAAATGCTGGATATGTAAAAAAAATATAAAAACAAACAATGCATAATATTTCATCCTGCATAAAGATTCTCTCAAGGTAATCCGAAAGGCAAAAATAATTCTTAAAGAGAATGAAGTCCAAAATTAAATCCAGTGCGATGTTAATAGTCATAGTCCGGTTGGAAAGTTTTCAAAGCAGCTGAAAAAAAAATGGAAATTGTTTTTTCGGACAGTGCAGTAATCCTAAGAAAACTCAGATTGAAGTTTACCATTGCATATATCAGGTAAACACTACATTTTTTTTTATGTCATTTCTTAAATATATATATATATATATATATATATATATATATATATATATATATATATATATATATATCAGAATCCTGAGGCGAATAGGAACACAGATTAATAAATCGTGTGGTATCTAGTCTTACAAAATATTTTTAGGAGGTAATATTATATAAGACAATCCCAGCCGAAAAGAGAATAGCTCAATATACTTGATAAATGAGTTAAGGAAAATATTTGAACTGTATTCTTTATTCAAACAATAAATTTCTGTCCTGAAAGTTGTGTTTTTCTGAATGAAATTGAAATAATATATATATTGTATATCAAATCAGGCAATGAGGATGAAAAGTTTACCCAATAAAAGCAAATGTAAATTTAAAACCAATATAAATATTAATATTTTTATAGTAATCCCAACCAAATAAAAAATCTAAATACAAACAAGAGAAAGTAAAGCTTGTCATAAGAAAAAGAAAAGCGATATTTATGTTCTAACCGATATGAACATATTTTTTATTACATTTTATGACAAACCATCATAAAGTGCTGTTTCATTTAGCACCATAAGCAGTAAATTCTTAGCTCGGCTATAATAATAATTTGCTAATATCTTTCTTTCCTCTGAAGAGTAGAATAGCATTCTTTGAAACTTTGCAGACTAAGTTTTCTTAAAAATTGTTTTTGGAGTATTCTGTCGAACAATAAATTTCCTTGTAAATTTTAATTTACAGTCTTGATTTCTTTTCCTTATATATATATATATATATATATATATATATATATATATATATGGTCTTGGAGGTTTTTAACCTTTAAAACTATATAAAAAATAAATACAAATCCACTATTAGGAAGCATGGTGAAAAAGAAAATTCAAAACATGGGTAAATGATCAGACACGTGCGTTATTTTTTGTTGGTAAGCACACGATCACGTGCGTTATTTTTTGTGCAATCCAGTTGGTAAGCACACGATCATGCACACATGTGTAAAAAATTAATAGAAATCCACTGTTTGGAAGCAGATGTTTAAAATAAAATTCAAAATATGACAGTTAAAGAATCAGACAGTGGCGTTCCGGTGAAGATACTGAGGATTGATCTGTGGTGACCAGTGGCATTCTGGTGAAGAAATGAAATCTCATCGTCTCATGTGTGCCTACAGACAAACCAAAAGCAGAAGAGCTCATGACAGTGAATAATCTGACAATGCACCCCCACAGACTTTCTGAGATCAGATCCAAGACACTGAAAGATCCTCTCATAAAGATATTGGCCGAGGTTACTGCGACAGGCCAGCAACAAAAGACTGTTGCTTGATTCAGTAAAACCCTTCTTTAACTACAGGCACGAGTTGACAGCATAAGATGGACTAATACTAAGAGGACAAAAATAGTCGTACCTCGTCCTATGAGAGCAGAAATGAAACAAAAATGTCATGCTGGTCATCTAAGCATAAACTCGTCTCAGAAGAGTGAGGGAGCTATATTCGGGCAGGTCAGGATCTGCTGAAATACGCCAATACGTTCAAGCCTGTTCCCCCTGTGCAACATCTGCAGATTGTCAACCAGAAGAGCCACTCATAATCACAGAATACCAAAGAGACCCTGGCAACGAGTTGCTGCCGACATTTTCTCATGGGGTGGAAGTGAATATCTTGTCATGATGGACCAGCATAGCAGTATTTTTGAAGTGTACAAGCTGAACAGCTCAACCTCAGATGCAGTGATCAGTTGTCTTAGAGGCCATTTTGCCAGGTATGGTATACCAGACATTCTCATTTTTGACAACAAACCCCAATTCTCATCTAACATATTTTGAAAGTTTGCAAAAGATTGGGCGTTTACTCATGAAACAATATCCTCTGGCAACAATCAAGCAAATGGTGCTGCTGAGGCAGCTGTGAAAATAATGACGCATGTAATGTGGAAGTGCAAGGCCTCGGGAGAGGACCTACTACTTGGGTTACTAGACATACGAAATATACCAAACGAAGGTCTTAATATTAGCCTAGCACAAAGGCTACTAGGACGACAGACAAAGGCTACAATGCCAACCACGGAGGCTTTGCTGAAGCTCAGCTACTCTCATTCATATCATGAGGTGCAAAAGAAAGAAGATTAGAAGCTGAGGCAACAGGATAAATGCAGAGAACCGAGTCAACTTCATGTGCGCAGCAAAATGTCTGCATCCAACCTCTAAGACCTCACGCAAGAGAATGGGAGGAAGCCACGGTAAGGAAAAGGTTTACTGGTGGTCATACAAAGTGGAAAATGCAAGCGGACAGTGATACTGCTGCAATCATCATTTTATACGCCAAACATTACAATCAAAACACTCTTTCCCAATACAACAACCAAGAGGCACCATGTACAACCACTCTGAGATAGAAAGTCTCACCCCAGACAATGAATCAAGCAAACACAATGAGATGGAAGCAACAGCAGACCAACAAGAGCTAAACAAGGGACTAGTATCACCAATACAAACAAGATTGGGCAAAGTCATAAAAAAGCCTACCGGATATTGTGAATGAATCCAACGATCTATCCCAATTTTAACAAAGGACCCCCCCCAAAAAAAAAAAAAAAATTTCAATTTCTCTGTCCTCCATCCCCCATAAGGAAGGAGATGTTACATGCATAAACAATACACTGCCCCTTGTCTGTGTAACTCCCCTTTTAGAGGTACACTTCTCCTACTGACTTCCCCCGGTTGAGGTAACTCACCTTGAAGAGGAGAGTGCAACTTCCGGCATGACCGGCAATAAATTATATTTGATTTCTACTAGCTATGTGTCGTTTGTCTATTTTATACCAATGTCTACACATGTATACCTAAACATATGGCAAATTGTTGGGGGGAAATGCATTCGAAATAACAACAAATGAACATTACAAGACGGATCTATGTTTGGAAATACTATTATGAGAGATTGTTGAAAACTGTTTTTCATAGGACTGAGAAAATCTCAAAGTTGCAGAAGTAGTGTCTGGTTCAGCCATAAGAATTGAAAAAGAAGTAATATGGGAAGCTGTGGGTGAGATGAAGAATGGCAAGACTGCAATATCATCAGATGTTGTTGCAAAACTTGAGCATGCATGAATAATAAGGAGCTTTCGTTAGAATTTTCCAGGCAGTTCAGAAGGTACAAAACGAAAGTTAACATTTTTTTGCACAAACTCTGGCCAATTTTTTCATTAAAAATATATTATTTCTGCTATTACAAAAATAATTTAATGAAGAATTACTTGAAAATGGAAAACAATACTTTTTGTTGTTAGGCAAAAAATACTATGGATAATTATTGGACATTTTTACAAAACTTTTATGACCTGCTGGGGGAGTGAGTCATAAGCACTGGCCTGGGCCAAGTATGAGGAATCCTTAGTTACAAAAAATAAGACCTGGCAGGTTTTGAACCCGGCCAGTCATAGAGCCTTATATATACTCGAGCTTGGGTACGTGTTACAACCTTAATAACCCCTCGCAGTCACAGGTCACAGAGTGTAAGTTCCTCCAACCAGACATATCCAGTTTATGATTGTCTCTACAGCCGAAATAATCACTCACCCATGTTGCACTGATGTTGCACCTCTTGTGTCTAAACAATTGCTCATCCATGTTGCTAGTTGCTGGACCCTGCTGTGAAAATGATTACTGTAGGAGAAACCGTCAAATGAACATTCCAAAAGAAAAAAAAAATCAACAAGTTTGTCTGTTTCAAGATATATCTATTGTACAAATAGTTAATGAGAAATTTGAAATAATTTGTACAAAATTTGTGTGCTCACAAAAGAAAATAAACAAACAAAAAAATGCCCCCCCCCCCATCTTATGTTTCTTTCTTTTCTCTCACTTAATCGGTTATGGTACGACCAACTGTAGCAATAATTGTTGATATTTTTAATAAGGGGGTTAAGTTTTCTTCTCTCTTGCTAATTTTCCTATTGAATTGATGTTGAAATACTTAATTCTCCTACATGGGAACAGCAAATAAAGATTTTCTCTTTGCATAAGCTGTGGATATCTTTTCCCTTCTCTCATTTCAAGGGATTTTTGATCAGAATTAAGGGTTTTCAAGCTATTGGCTTTGTTGTTTTTATTAGAGTTGAATATCTGGTTGGCTCTTCACATGACTAATGTCTAATTCTTGCTCTGCTACTCTTCTCTCAAGAGTTCTCTACTACTCTACTTGTGCAGCCCTTTTTATATCAAGGTAAATGGCTGCGTCTGCAAGTTGTAACATCCTTCGATGATCAAAGCTAGCTATGCAATTTCCCCGCTAGGAGTGATTGTTCAATGCCAATTACTCATTTCCTGCCTTTGGTTTAAGTCCCAGTAATCATCTTCGATTCCCACAGGTAACAATGACATTAGGGTCACCATAGGTCAGTCTAAATGGCCTACCTGGATAACATGTCAATAATATAATTTTTTTTTTTTTTGACAACCGCCATTCCTTTTGGTGCTTAACTGAAGACAAAACAATTATATTATTTCATAGATTCTATGGAAACCCAACCAACCATAATTTATTTAATCTATAAAAAAAAAAATAAAAATGGCAAAAAGTTATAGCCCATTGACTTAAGTGTTTTGCCTCCAATTCATGGACGAATAGAGTTAAAATTGTGCTAATCTTTGGTTTACCTGCTAATCCTCTGGTCTGTCATGTTACACTTGGTTGACTATGTCACACTTTAAGAAAATTAAAATTAAAATAAAAAAATAAATATTTATTCATGAATGGGTGTTATTTTTTGAAAAACAAACAAAAAATGCAAACGAAAATTAATTTCATTTTTTATAATCATTTTTCTCTTTTTATGATTAGTTGCTCAAATTCAAATAAGCACTTAATTTTATGTTATAATACACGAATGATAGCAAATAAATATTTTCTTAAATGATAAATTGGTTGCTGCAATTCCCTTTTCTCAGCATTTTAGCACCTTGTGGCGTTTTATGTAAATTGCATGGAAAATTTTGACAAACACACAATCTTTATTATGTATCGGTATCAAAAGTTGAAGGCTGCAGGTGAAACAGATGAGATGATCACAAATCAGATCAAATCAGTTCTAAAAAACTGGGATCATAGTACAATTGTGAACTGCTACGAGGGTAAAGAAATAATTACAGATCAAATCCTGAAAATGATTGAGAGTAATTGAGTAGTAAATAAGAAATCAGATCTTGAGAAAAAATGTAAGCGAAGTATGTTTTGTTTTGTAGATTTGGAGATAGCTTTTGAGAGAGTGCCAAAAGATGTCTGCTGGACTTTGAATAAATTAGGGACAAGCGAATGGCTGGTAAAGGTTGTTCAAGCAATGTACAGAAATGTTCAAAGTCATGACAACACATTTAGTGACTTCTTTAATGTTAAAGAGGGAATATAGTCTCGTGATTGTTTTCATAGTTGTGTTATAGTAAAAACAACACAAGACTTGTTGGTATAACTCAGTTGTGTGATACCTGCCTGCTTGTTTGATCATGTCAGTTTTCAATGAATAACTTCTTTGCCTAATGCCAAGTTGATGAATTTCAAACTCTCTGTAATCTTCCCAAGTTACAATCTGACTCAAACAACTCTGACTCCTATATATATATATATATTTTACAAAGGGTTACCACATATCAAAGCCTGGATGCCACTCGAGGATAAGGGTCAATGTGTCTATTGTAGTCACTGGAACAGTAATGTAGTAATCGTTTGTGGTGGAAATTTGGTATAATTAGATTATTTATGAGGATGGTTCAATAAGAACTTGTTTATATTGGACATGAAGATGATGGATGTTGTAATCAGGTGGAAAGCAGACAAATGGAACAGAGTTCCACAGGCGGGCAGTTCTAGGAAAGAAGTTTCGTTCATGGAATCCACGTTTAGATTTAGGCACCAATAGAGAGTAGGTGAATCTATTGATTTTGGCTGGATGAGAGTTTTTTATAAAAGATTGGTGAGGGAGCACCATAGCTCAGTCGAACACTTGCCATGAAATTAGTAATAGAGCAGAGACAGGCTCACAATCCTATGTGTCCAGTTTTTGTTTCAGTCACCTTCAGATGATCAATTGAAATGACAACTTCCACCCATTTTTTCAACCGTTCACAGCTGTCTACCCATAAACTGACTGCTAATCGTCAGGCACCATCCCGTCTAGAAATTTCAAAAGATGTTGGTGGCCTCTCAATCATCTGTTCACACATTTCATTACTTTTTATTTTTTTGAATCATTTCCTTCACATTGTTAGGGTTCAAAGCAATTGTGGATGTTATATTTTTGTTTTTTATTATTAGCACTTGTGCTTATCCTGTCCTCGTGGGGAGACATGTAAATAAGGCTTGTGTCAGCGATGGGTGTAAGGGAGATAACCAATATTTCTTGAACAACATTAAAAAGACGATCATAACATGAAAATGCTCAAAACAAAGATAGGTAAGCTTTATGAACAGTAATAAGCGTTTATTGATATGAAAACAAGACAAAACAAACAAAAAAGCAAATATGATGTTTATGCAACTTCTTGGCAAAATTGGTTTGCTTACTTGGTTGGGTCTCTTGCAGCTGAAATTTTAAATATTATGCTATTAATTATTTCATCCATTGATGTTGTAACAAAAATTAAGAAAGTAAAATCTTCATGTAAAAAAAAAATAAATAAAAATAAATAAATAAACAAGAAATTAAAAAATTTGATGTAATTAAATAAACAAGAAATTAAATTCTAAAAATTCAACAAGAAATTAAACTTTTGGATGTTCTCAAAAAATAAACAGGAAATTAAAATTTTGTTGTAAAAAAAAAAAAATAAAAATAAAAATAAAAAATAAACAGGAAATTAAAATTTAAAAGGAAAAGTATCTCCACTTCTTTGTTGTTGTTGCAGTTAATTTTGGCACATTTTGTAGTTTTCTCGTGAAGTGAATTATAAACTTCATCGCTGGTAGTATGAGTGAGATTTAAATTTATGAAGGAGTAGCAACTCCGTTATTTGGGGGACCGTGGTCAATGCAATTTCTCTTCACTGAAGAAATGACCTTTTAATTATTTATCTATCTTTCTTGTGATTCCTATTCGTCCTTCACTGAAATTTATAGCAAAAATTTGTGAGAAGCGATAATTCCCTTTTACTTGTTGTTGGTGTCCACTGCACTGTTAGCAGGGACCATTTTCCTTTTTCTCTTCCATCCATCCATAGCCCTTGAGACCCTGAAGGGGCATAGGCCATCTACAACTTTGTAGATGCTTTTGTAGCGAGGAGTTCTTTTTACAGGGTGAGGGTGCTGGCCCCACGCCCAACCTTCCCAGAAGGTACATGCAGCGCCTAGCCTTCCCAAATGGTCACCCATCTGGTACTGGCCAGGTGCAACATTGCTTAACTTCAGTGATCTGGTGAGAACCGGTGTGTTAACGTAATTGTGCCATACTTTTTCTCTTGCTGGCTTCTAAATCTCTTTTCCTCTTCCATTTCCTCCATGTCTGGGAACTTCCGGCACTTTATTGTTAATGTAGACATTGGTTACCTCCCTTGCTTCAGTTACATGGTTACCTCCCTTGCTTGTGGTGATATAAATAGGAGTCGGCCATCTTGGTTTAGTCAGTTAGTTCGTACAGTTTAGACAGACTACAAGTGTCTCAACAAATGGTAGCAGAGATATCCCTCTGTGTGCGACAAAACGAAAAAAAAAAAAAAAAAAAAAAAAAATTTTTTTTTTGTACAGCTTGTCTGTAGCACTAGACGGATATCGGATATGGCAACTTCGAACAAACAACCTCCATTGTTGGAGGGGGAGGATGTTTACGAGAACTGGAAACAAGACGTTGAAATGTGGTCGTTGTTCACGGATCTTTCTGAGGAAAAAAAAGGGCCAGCAGTGTTTTTGACGCTACCACCGAATATTAGAGAATGTGTCCGTGAATTGCCAACAAGTGACATCGGCGGACGAGATGGCTTGAAGATCTTAATAAAGAAACTGGATGACATATATTTAAAGGATGAACACACGCGCGCTTACATGACTTTTAAGGAATTTTACACTTATAAAAGACCGTCAGGTACCAGTATAAATGACTTTCTTGTTCGTTATGAGTTTTTGTACCAAAGATTAAAAAAATTCTACATTATTCTACCGGAAGAAGTGCAAGCTTTTCTTGTTTTGAACGCGGTTAACATATCGGAAGAGAACGAAAAATTAGCGCGGACAACGTGTTCTGTTTTGACGTATCAAAACATGAAGGAATCGATAAAGAAAGTATTTGGTGACATTTATCGTGATGAAAATGTACCGGCAGTGAAATCAGAGCCCGAAATCGTCAACTATAATTATTCTAAACCGGGTAACAACAAAAGGCGTTTTCGTCGAGGACAATCTAATCCATGTGACCGAAGTGGAAACGTGTTGTTGTGTTACAAATGTCAGTCTCCGAACCATCTAATTAGAGAGTGTCCTAGAAATACGCCCAGGTTTACGGAAACGACAGAACAAATACACATTACGTTGTTCATTCAAGAAAATATTTATTTGAACAGTACAAATGAAAAAATCTCAAATCTTGTAAAGGAAACATTTGGAATGGCAGTCTTGGATTCTGCTTGTACTCGCACACTGGCTGGCGAAGTGTGGCTTGATGTTTATTTAGATACTTTAAATGAAAGTGAGCTGCAACTAGTGAAGTATACGAACTCAGACCGGAGTTTTTGTTTTGGTGATGGAGTGGCTGTCACAGCAATTAAGGTTGCTAAATTTCCGGTTACACTCGGAGGTATAAGAGTTTATATCGAAGCAGATATTGTGAAAAACGACTTGCCTCTTCTATTAAGTCACAAATCAATGAAGACAGCAGGAATAGTGCTAGATTTCCGGAAAGATATGTGCTGGATTTTTGATAAATGTATTGAACTAAAGAAATTGCCTTGGCATGGGCTATTTGTGCAAAAAATGCCCTCCTCAATTACTCTGGACACAGTCCAAATGAACTTGTATTCGGTTTCAATGTAAATACACCCTCAATTCTGACAGACCAGTTACCTGCTATGGAGTCCTCTACTGCAAGTGACATGGTGAGAAAAAATTTAAATGCTCTCCATAGTGCAAGGAGAAACTTTTTGGAAGCTGAGTCCAGTGAGAGAATTAGGAGAGCTCTCAAGTCTAATGTCAGAACTTATGCTGATGAAGATTATGCTACCGGAGACCAAATCTATTATCGGAGGCAGGGTTTTAAAGGATGGCGTGGTCCAGCAAAAGTGTTAGGCAGAGAAGGCCAGTTTGTCTTAATCAGACATGGCGGAGCATTTTATAGGATGCATCCGTGCCAATTGATGAAAGTGAATAAAAACAACGAAAAAAGAACAAAAAAAACTGAAATGCTGGGAAACACTACAGAAGGGAAGAATGAATACCTTTCAGTTGAGGAGGAGGAGTTGCAGAATCAAGTGGTAGAAAGTGAAGATATAGACAGAGAAGAAGTTGTTGATAGTTCTACCAGTTTAAGAGATAAGACTGAAAAACCTGGCCGAAATAAGACCATAACTTATAAAATAAATGGAAGTGAGGAGTGGAAGAAAGGAAAGGTTATGTCAGTACAGCCTAAATCAACTGGCAAATATAGTCATTGGATCAATATAGAACCTGAGGATGAAAACGAGGATCAAGTTTGTATCAACTGGAATCATATTGATCATTGGAGAGAAGTGCCCCAATATACTGAACAGGAAAATGTAGTCCTGCTCACCGCTGAACAAGAGCAGTCGAAAGCTGTAATGGATGCCAAGCATAAAGAAATAAAAAACATGAACACCTATGAAGTATTTGAATGTGTGCCATACACAGGTCAAAAAACAATATCCACAAGATGGGTGATTACTGAAAAATTCAAGGATAATCAGAAAACAATGAAAGCTCGCCTTGTAGCACGAGGCTATGAAGAAAATAGTAATCTGAAAACGGACTCCCCAACATGTAGCCGTGAAGCTATGCGAATGGTCATGCTAACCGCATCAATAAAGAATTGGATGCCGCAGACCATAGATTTTACCTCAGCCTTTTTGCAAGGTGGTATTTTAGAGAGAGATGTGTACCTGAGGCCACCATCTGATGTTTGTCCTAAATCTCAAGTGTGGAAATTAAAAAGATGCATCTATGGATTGAATGATGCTCCATGGGCATGGTACAAGAGAGTTACTCAGGCTTTGATTGAATTAAAAGGAGTAGCAAGTGCTTATGATAATGCATTGTTTTTGTGGCATGATATTAAAGGAAATTTGACTGGAATTCTTGCTATGCACGTGGATGATTTTGTTTTCTGTGGAAACACAGAGTTTGAAAGGGATGTGATTGCAACATTGAAAGAAAAATTTAAGGTGGGATCTCATGAAAGTGGAACATTCAAATATGTTGGACTGAATGTTAATCAACAGGAAAATGGGATCACTGTAGAGCAAGATCTATATGTATCTTCCATATCTCCAATAGAAATAAGCAAAGGGAGGATACTGAGGAAAAATGATGAACTGAATGAAGAAGAAAAGCATGAGTTGAAGAGACTTGCAGGTCAGATGATGTGGGTTTCAACTCAAACACGCCCTGATATAGCTTTTGATGTGTGTAAAATGAGCAACACTGGAAAGCATCCCAAAGTAAAAGCCTTATTTGAGGCGAATAAAGCCTTATCAAAATTGAAATCCAAGAAGGGTTCTATAACATTTCCAAAATTGGGAAAGCCCTCAGATTTACACATTTTGTGTTATACTGATGCCTCTTATGCCAGTCTGGAAGATGGATCTTCACAGGGTGGTTTTGTTGTCTTTATTGGAGGAAGTACTGACAAAATGGCCCCCATGTGTTGGGCGTCAAAGAAATTGGACAGAGTGACAAAAAGCCCATTGGCCTCAGAGACTCTTGCTCTGAATGAGGGAGCTGATGCTGGTGTTTTGACTGCGGTTATGATACAAGAGGTATTTCAGTTATCTAAATTGCCAGACGTTCTCTGCAAGACAGATAATGCATCACTTGTGGAGACATTGAATTCCAACAATCTGGTAAGCGATCGACGATTGAGAATAGATGTAGCAAGGCTGAAGGAAATGAAGAGTAGAGGGGAGATACAGATAGAATGGATCAAGGGTTGTGATCAGGTCTCTGATTGTTTGACCAAGGCAGGAGCTTCGTCTGAGCTTCTAAGGGACTTGTTAAATCAGAAATAAATTATTCACTTGAGGACAGCAGCAATGTTAATGTAGACATTGGTTACCTCCCTTGCTTCAGTTACATGGTTACCTCCCTTGCTTGTGGTGATATAAATAGGAGTCGGCCATCTTGGTTTAGTCAGTTAGTTCGTACAGTTTAGACAGACTACAAGTGTCTCAACATTTATGTTTGAAGATACAATTCAATCTTAAAATAGGGGAATATGTGCCAAGAAGTTTCCTATTTACAATTTCTATGTTTATGGGGCAAAATATGTGAATATAACAGAGGGTGGGGTACATGGTATCAGCTATCTTCATGCTCCATTTGTCATTTATTAGATAAATTGCACAACATAAATCATTACATTAATGTGGGAGCCCCTCAGGAGTCCATTCTGGATTCAACTCTTTCTGATCTACATCAATAATCTCCCAAATCACATCCTAAGATCATTTGTAGATATTTATACTGACGACACTACCATACATGGCAACACTTCAAAGGTTATAAATGACCAATTCTCTCCGATTCTCTCTCCTCTGATCTCGAGCATGTAGTGCAATGGGTAAAGGGGTGAGAAGTTAATTTTAATGCATCTAAAACCAAGCTTCTATCTTTACATCATCAATGCTCTGACCCCCATTTGACATCAATTGAAATGAATGGCTCTCGTCTTGGGGAGGCTTCATGTTTTGACAAGCTTATAGGTCAGACCTTTACTTCTGATCTGAAATGGAACATGTACATCAAATCCATTGCCAAGGTTGCTGGAAAAATGATGGGACCATTCTACTGTTCCAGTAGATATCTCACTGCTGATGCAATTCTGTACCTGTATAAGAGCAAAATATGTCCTAGGATGGAGTACTGTTGCCACATCTGGGCAGAAGCTGCTAGAAGCAGCCTATCCTGCCTTGACAGGTTTCAAAATAGACTTTGTAGCCTAGTAAAGGGATGCCCTTTTCTCTTCCCTGCAACTTCTTTCCCACAGAAGAAACGTTGTGAACCTGTCCCTGCTCTATCTTTATTTTCATGGCAAGTTCTTATCTGAGCTCTACTCTATGCCACCCCTCTCACTAAACTTTCACGAAAAACACTCGTCTAGCTGAAAACCACAATCAATAATTTCCCCCATGCTTTATCTGTGCCTAAACGTAGATTCCATGAGCAAAGCTTCTTTCTTAGAACTGCACACCTGTGCAACTCTGTTCTGTTTTCCTGCTTTCCAGTTGACTACAATATAGTCGTCTTCAAGTCCAATGTAAACAAGTTTTGATGAGCCGTCCCCTTAAGTAATCCGATTTACCAAATTTCCACTACTAATGATTATTACAATATTGTCCCATTTACTTTCGTACACTCATTAACTCCTATCCTCGAGTAGCCTCTAGGCCTCGATAAGTGGCGACTCCTTTGTACAAAGAAAAAACACTTCATAGTTCTGTTTCCCGGACCTCTCCTCCAAATTTTCTCCCTTGATCAGCTATTTCTCTCCCAATCACAGTTTTTATTCAAAGTGAATCTTGTTTTTACTCTCTTATATCTTCTCTTTTAGCTTCTCCCACCTCATATAAAGCATGTTTTTTTTTAAGAGGCAGCAAATTTTAAATTAAAATAAATCACAGAAAAATGTGTTTATTATAAAGATTAATCTTTGGCATTTATGACTTAAATACAATTTCAGTCATATGGCTCCTGGGGCTTGCATGTATATGGCATAATCCAGAGATTCAATTTTCACAAACTCTACGCATTAAATTAGGCAATATTACTGCAATAAAACATCAAATATCGTCTTTCAAGTGGTCTATTGTGTCCAATTTATCAGCATAGACGTAAGACTTCACATATCTCCAAAGAAAATAATCTAATAAGGTTAAATCACATGAATGAGATGGCCAGTTGAAAGGTCTATTTCATAAAATTATTTGTTCATCAAATGTTCCAAAATAGGTTTTAAAATAAATTTGCATTATTTGCAAACACGGCTTGAGTGTTTGCCTATGATGATGTATAGCCAAACCAAGCTGAACTCAAAATAACCGACAACTGCAAATTCAGCAATAAAAAAAAAAATAGAGCTGTCAATTTAAAGTTCGCCGTCTCTAAAAATAAAAATAAATAAATAAATAAATAAAGAGCCTATAATTGGCTCTGGGAGTCTATCATACAACCATAAACTCTTTTGGTTAGCTGCAAACGCCTCTGAGTTTTGTTACCATGGTGATACCCTTGAAGCATAGGAAAGAGCTGGTGTGATTGCAAGAGTTAGGAATGAATGGATTAATTCCAGGAATCTTATGCCATTACTGACCAGCAGTGTTACCATTGTCAAGCAAGGGAAGAATCTATCAGACATGTGTGATTATGTATAGAAGTGAAACTTGGCCAGTGGGGTTGAGGATATGTGTTGCATGGAGAGACATGATATGATATAATGGATGTGTGATGCAAGTTCTCTTCTGCTGATACTTGGTTGGTTCTCTCTCACAGATCTGTGTTATTGATAGTAGTTGGCCAGTGGATCTTTAGCATTCTTCAAAGGCATGAGTTGATAAAAGTTTGCACTCTTCTAATGGTGGTCTTTGTTGTTCTCCATGTTTCTGCTCCATACAGCAGAAGAATAAATTAGAAGAAGATGGCGATGGATTGGGCACACCCTGAGGAAATAACCAACACATATCTCACGCCAGGCCCTGACCTAGAACCCTCAGGGGAGAGGAAAAAAGACCGAACAAAGAACACGAAGAGACTTGGAGGTGACTGCCAAGCAGACCAGCTACTCCTGGAGGAGTTGAAGCGAATCACCCAGGACCATGGATGCTGGTGGGCTGTTGTGGACGGCCTATGCCCCTCCAAAGGCTATGAGGATGATGATGAATGCGAGTCTTAAAAACTTGCTTAGAGCTGATGACTTTAGAAGATTAAATCTGGAGAGTATAAGGAAACGTATGCAGAGCAGGAGACTTCAATAGTATGGTCACATTGAAAGAATGGATGAGAATAGATATGTAAAGCAATTAAGGTAGCAAGGTCTGTTGGCAGGAGAAGGCAAAGAAAATCATGAATGAAAGTGATAATAATGGATTTGAGAAAAGGAGGGATAAATAAAGACCTGGCCAGACATACGTTAGATTAAAAGTCAATTTCTAAAAGTCATCAACAAAACACCAGCATGTAAAACCGGTATTATATCACTTCATCTTTTTTGCAATTTACATTTATTCTGCATATGCTAAAATACATATCACAGACATGTTTGTACTCGTCAATTAAAGGGACATAAAAATACAACCGTTGATTGAAATTAAGTCAAAAACTAAATTAATTTTAAACCTATATTGCTTTGGTTAGTTAGTTTTACCAATGCATAACATTTTGAAAATTATCTTTAATTCTTTAATATTAAGTTGTTCAGAAAATGATCATCCCACAAGCAGTAGACATTTTTGTTGATGCCATGCAAATTAGAATATTACAGTGTATGTGAATGGTTAAATGCATTGTAGATGTGTGTGTGCGCGTGCGCGCGTGTTTATTAGTGTGTTTGGTTTGATAGAGAAAATGTATGTATGAGGTGTCTTCAATAAGTTTCCAGACTTTTTTTGTATAGATACTTTTGATAGTACACACATAAAACTCTAGTTCCCTTCAAAGTAATCTCCTCCGGCTGCAATGCACTTGTTGTACCATTCCAGCAACTTCTGGAATGCCCCATGGAAGTCCTCTTGTGTAAGCGTGCCAATGATCCTCATCACAGCCTCTTTCATCTCAGTTGTCACATAACGACAGCCTTTAAGGTTTTCCTTGAGCTTAAGGAATAATCAAAAGTCACAGGGAGCAAGCTCTGGACTGCGGGATCTGAATTGATCATCTCGACCATCTCCCTGCTGTCATGACGTCTTTCTTTCTGATTTTCTCCGAGCACCCTTGGGATAAACTTCGCAAATTTTCCGCATCTTTAGTTTCTCGCAAATGATTGTGTGTACAATTCTCACACTGTGCACTTATTGTCTCTATTCATGAAAATTCTTTACGTGGCTAATCAACTCTAGTGTTCTGTCTACCTTCCTTGAATCTCTTATGCCACTCAAAAACTGATGTTCGATTCATACAATACGGTCAAAAAGCAGTCTGAAGCAGTCCATACGTTTATGTGGGATTTTTTTCAAGTTTAAAACAGAATTTTATTGCATATCGTTCTTCTAAGGTGTCCTCACGTCCAGATTGCATTTCTGAAATTCACCAGCTATAACAATCAGGTTTGAGTAGGGTGTATTCCAATTCCTGCTGTAGCTGTTCATTTGAACCTGAAGCATAAAAATTAGTCGGTCATCTCATAAGATGTACAGC
Organism: Euprymna scolopes; assembly: GCF_053919585.1. NCBI lineage: Eukaryota > Metazoa > Mollusca > Cephalopoda > Sepiida > Sepiolidae > Euprymna > Euprymna scolopes. Next base: position 154,321,180 of record NC_136488.1, read on the forward strand.
AATAACATACTGAATTTGCAAGAATCTACAATTATTTTAAATGGCTGTACAAAAAACGTCTGGAAACTTATTGAAAGCACCTTATAAGGAATTATGTATACATGACCCCATATACACACAGTTTGATAAGCTCAATGGATTCAAACTAGATAGGGACACACACACACGTGTTGCACCTGGTAGAAAAGTTCTGGATTCTTATATCACACACATAAATATTTGGCTGTGAATATTTCTTGTGCTGTGATTGGTTGAAAGAAACTGCTGATTTGATCTATTGTCCAATTGAGAGTAGATACATAAAAACAACATTCACTGGCTGCTGCTTCTAAACAGCTTGTTAAACTTTACCAATTTAATTCAGATGGTCGCACACTGGTGAAGTACTGGCATACCTTAGACATTTGTTTGAAAAATCTATATAAAAGGTAAATGCAGCGCATGCATTTTTGTATGTCCAAGAAAGGCTTTTTTCACCAGGTTTCTCGGTGGTAGGGGTGGGGGGTGGGTTACTATATCTTAGAACTTTTTATATACCTCCTAGATTGTAATATGTACAATCTGCGAATGTGCGTTGCGTCTAGATTTATTTACATCGACTTTTATAAAATTCTTGCTATTTTGGCTTCTCACGTGTTCGTTCAGCTTTTTTGTAGAAAAGCGAAACTGATCTGAAGTGAAGGTGTGGTTCCCAGCCTTCGTGTCGGGAACGTCCAGAAAGCAACGGGCGTTTGATCAATGTGGGTGAAACTTCTTATATCAGACAATTGCTATTCATATGGACACTCTCCTCTTTATGGGGAGCTGGTTTCCCCCCAACATTTTGGAAACAAAACCAGAAAAACTGCCTCGCAGTAAATGTTCGCTACGGGACTTCTATGGCGTGATCATTAAAATCACGCATCTGTCAATTTTTCTATGGTGTGTTCATTAAAATCGTGCACCTGTCAATTTTATTTTTTAATCGTTAAATTTGAACTCTGTAGTTACTCTCCCTTCGTGGGCGAGTGGTTTTGTCAGGCTTTTTTCACACATTCTTTTCCCTGTTCGCCTCAACGTTCCGGGTTTGATCTTATCTACTGAAACTTTTTTTATTTTAAACATTTTTTACTCCCCCTCCCCCAATACACAGACCTACAAACACCCAGGCAATGCTGGGCACCCCCGCTAGTCTATAAATATAAAAGCGAAAATGTATGTATGTATGTATGTGTGTTCGCTTTTTCTGTATGTCCGCAAAAGGATTTTTTCAGCGGCTTCTTGAAGCCGTCGCTCATTTTTAAAACTTTTTATATCACGTCGAAATCATAATATCTACAAGTTACGAACGGAGGTTGCCCGTCTATTTAATTTGCCCGACTCTGAAACGTTAAATATTCAACACTTTGGGACCGCCGCATGTTACTTTCGTTTTTCCGTATAAAAAAGCGAAACTCGATTCGAATCACTGGCGCTAATGGTCTCTAGAAAGCGATGTAACGTTTGGTCAATGTTGGCATACTGTTGTCATATCAGATGGTTGCTTTCATTTTGAGACGAGACGATACATTCCCCTAATAAACGGGGGGGGGGAGTTGTTTTTCCCCAAAGTTAGGTAAAAACAAACAAACTGGGTTATTGACGTCATTAAAAACTGTCCCGCAGAAAATGTTAACTGCTGAATAGCTATTGCTTACGTCGTCGTCGTAACGCTCCCACAAAATGTTAACTCTACGACTTGCGTGCGGGCACCTGTCAATTTTGTTCTTACTTAAATAAATTCAAACATCTTTCAGTAACTCATTCTGGCTAGCCGAACGGTTACCGGTTCATGTTTTTTTCACATTTTATTTTCCAACTTCGCCTCAGAGCGTCAGGTTTAATCCTACCAACTAACCAAAACTTTTTTACCCCCCCCCTCCCCGGTTTCTTTTTAATTTAAGAGCATACACACCTTGAAACACACGGGCAATGCCGGGTACCCCCGCTAGTTTAATATATAAAAGGCAAAATATGTGTATGTGTGTCTCACTAAAACTTTTGACAGATGCGTCGGAACGTGACAAAGTTGATATCATTTTAAAGCTCAGTCTCTTGCATGACAAATATCGAATATTTGGCTAAAAACATTATTTTTTTCACCCTTAACTACTTTCTACAAGAAGGGGCCATTTTTTTGTCGAAATTTTTCAAGTCCTCATCTCCTTTCAATTGACTACCCTTAATTCCAACGCTTCTAACGTCTGGTTCCGCAATGGACGCATCAGTTAAATGTTAGGGTTTTTTTTCATGTTCTTTTCCTCCTTCGCGTCTGCTTGCCTACTACCACTTTTTTTTTTTAATACCTCTCCACCCGGGCTGCCTACTGTTGTTTTGATTTCCCCTCCCACCTCTTCACACATTCGCTACTACCACTTTTTTTTTAAAGACCTCTCTCTACCTTGAGTGCCTACTGTTGTTTTGACCCCCCCTCTTCCGAGGCTCCTTACTACACCTCCTCTCCACACCCGAGCAATGCTGGGTATCCCCGCTAGTTTTAAATAAAAACAAATTGCTTGTTTGTTTTTACTTAAACTTTGAATAAAAATTGTTTCCATTTGAGTCTGTTCAACATTATGTTCTTCACTCATAGTCAGAAATAGTAACTGCTGTATATTCAAGGAGAGCTTTGTATATACAGCCACTATATACACAAGGGTAATCTCACACATATTGTCAGTGTCTATACACAGTCACTTCGTAATAAAAAAATAAAAATAAGGGCAATTTTTTACCATATCTAACAAAACAAAAAAGGGGTAAAGCAATAAATATACAACAGATAAATGTTACCAAAGGCAATATACGTTGCTTTTCTACCTGGATAAATTTTTTGTATTTTAATTTATTTTAAAGCGTTTTTCTTTTTTTTTTAATTTATTTATTTTATTTACTATTTTTTTTTTTTTTACTTAAAAACAAAAGTAGTGCCAAGTCTGTTGAGTTAGAATTAAAAAGAAATGTCGGTTTTGTTATAGCCATTTGGACCATCAATAATCGTTAAAAAATCAAAAATTAAAATAAGATACTGATAGAAATAGATAAATATCACTAATACGTGGAAGTTTTATAGCAAGCCCCACTCTCTCCAATGATTTACTTCTACTTGTGAAGCTACCATCGCACAAAGGCAGCATGCGTACCGCAGATTTAACCAACATAAGTCCAGTTCAAACAGACAGAAGTATATCGAAGCCAGAAATAACTGTAAGAAAGAAATAGCGACAGCTAAGAGAGAATTTACTGAAACAACCAAAAAATGCATCGAAGCACAGAAATTAGGAACCCGTGACTTCTGGAAAATCTACAACAGTGTAGTAAATAATGGGCAATCAATTATTCCCCCACTATCCAACAATCATGAAGTTGTTTGCTCAGCAACCGAGAAGGCTAACATGCTTGCCAGTCGGTTTGCCTCCAACTCCACCCCCTCCCTGACTTTCCTTTGCGGACAGACGCCACACTAGACGATCTGAAAATCACCCCTTTTCAGGTGCATGGTATCATAAAAAATCTTGACACTCCAAAAGCATGTGGACCTGATCTCATCCCAGCTGTGCTATTAAAAAAGTGCTCCGCCGAAGTAGCTCCGGTTCTCTCCAAACTTTACAAACAATGCCTTAATGAATCTTGCTTTCCGGACTGCTGGAAAACTGCTTCTGTGGTAGCAGTTTTCAAGAATTCTGGTGACAGAACTGACCGAGTAAATTACTGCCCCATTAGCCTTCTCCCACTTTTCGCCAAAATATTTGAGTCCATAATTAATCAAGCTCTAGTCCATCACCTTACAAATGCTAAACTTCTGACTGACAAACAATATGGATTTAGGCAAGCCCGTTCCATGGCAGACATCCTAACTGTAATCTCTGAGTGTATATACCATTCACTTGACAAAGCAGGGGAGGATAGAGCGGTAGCTCTAGATATATCTAAGGCTTTTGACAGGGTATGGCATGAAGGTCTTCTCAGGAAAATCAGATCATACGGTATCACTGGAAGAATACTTAACATAATTAAATCCTTCTTAGATAAGAGAAAAATCCAGGTTGTCCTTGATGGTCGTACATCTAAACAATATGATATAAATGCAGGAGTGCCTCAGGGGTCTATCCTTGAACCTCTATCATTCCTAATATTCATAAATGACCTCCCTGACAAAAATGTCTGTCGGATGAGTATATATGCTGATGACACCACGGCTCTATAACAGACACGACAGGAAAACAAATGAACACATATCTAAAGAAATGGCAAAAACACTAGAGGACGACCTCCAATCTATAGTGGAATGGGGACAAAAATGGATGGTCACATTTAATGCTGCCAAGACTAAACTTGTTTCCTTCAATAACTACAAGAAACCTTCTCTACCACCAATAGCAATGGCCAAAGACTCTTTATCTGAAAGTACATCTTTTAAACTCCTCGGCCTAACGTTCACAGGAAACATGAGTTGGAAAAATTACATCGAGAGCATTGCCAGGACCGCTGCGAAAAAGCTAGGTTCTCTCTACCGTGCTAGAAAGCTACTAACGCCCAAAAGTATCCTGTACCTCTATAAGGCCACCATTCGCCCATGTATGGAGTATTGTTGTCATATTTGGGCTGGTGCATCTGCTACTAGTCTCTCGCTCCTAGACAAAGTTCAAAAGAGAGTCATCAGCCTGATAGGTCCTGAACTGTCATCTAAGTTTCAGCCTCTGTCCCAAGGACGAAATGTAGCATCCCTCTGCCTGTTCTACAAGTACTTTAACGGTGAATGCTCCAATGAACTGCACGCACTTGTACCTCCCCCCTCGACATAAATACCCCCGACAAACCTGACAAGCAGCAAAATCCCACCCCTACACAATAGAGATCCCTAGATGTAAGAGAGCCTTCTACTCCAGTAGTTTCTTCCCCTAGAACTGCTAGACTTTGGAATTCCCTTCCAGGTTCCTGCTTCCCCAACTGTACTGACATGCAGAAGTTCAAGTGTAACGTGAACCGACATCTTGCTGCCTAACTCCCCACATAGTACCCCTGTACCTTATGTCCCTGATATTAGCCTCCTACATCAAAGTGGCAATGTGCCTTGTTTGGGGTGAAAATGTAATAAAAAAAAAAAAAAGAAAAAAAATGTAATGTTCTACCAGTACTGTGTTTAATTTTCGATTTTTGAGTGATTATCGAGGGTCCAAATTGCTTCAACGAAACCACCATTTTTTTTCATTCTATCTCAATATACTTGATGCTACTTTTGTTTCATCATAAATAAATGCTTTAAAATAAGTTAAAATATGCAAAAATAAAACATATCCAGGTAAGTAGAAGGGTAAATTATCTTGCCTTTGGTAACATTTATTTGTTAAATATTTATTTTTTCAGTCTTTGGTTTGTTGGCAGTTTTAAATGTTCCCAAATAATATTAATAATACCAACTTGCAAAATTTTTTTTGTGGCAGGAGTCATTATTAGTTTTAGATAATTAAATTATTTTTAGCACTAGTTTTTTTTTTTTTTTGGTGGTGGTAGGAGCATTATGCCCCTCCTCGTGCCCCCTCCTTAAATTAAATTAGAAATGAGCAAAAAAAAAAAGAGGGAGATTAGACTTCCCACCTAAAAAAAAGTGAGAAATAAAGTAAGAACGCCCCCCCCCCTCCAGTCTAGAAAAAAAGAAAAAAAAAGAAAAAAAACTTTCCTTGCGGGGGAAGAGGACTCTTCAAAAGCAAATCCCGCTCCTCCCCCCTCAAAATAATGGATAAGACGGCAGCCATCTTGGTTGGAAATTTAAAAACCGTAAACAGAGTTAATATTTGAGATGAAATAAATATCATTTAAAACTACTTAATAAAAATGATGTCCCCATTAAAAATGTTTAAATTTAATCTATAAACACCAAAAAATAAAAATAAAACATTAACTTACTGTTTCCTCCTGACACTTTTATAAACATTATTAGACTTATAACTGACATGACTTATTTTCAATTCAATGACAATTTCTACAAACAAAATTTTGGTCTTCCTATGGGTAACCCTCTTAGTGGAGTATTAGGCTGCCTTTTCTTAAAATTCCTAGAATCTAGCCCTTTTAAGTTTAGATTACCTCCAAACAGAATATTTTAGATACATTGATGACATTTTAATTTTTTTCCCTGAAAACACGCATATAGATAATATAAAAGACAAATTATACTCAGTCAAACCCTCCATAAAGTTCACCTATGAAACGAAAAACAATCACATTACCTTTTCTAGACATACTTATTATAAAATCCAATAATAAACTATCCTTCAAAGTTCACCGCAAAACTACACACAAAAATGGTTACATACATTTCTACTCGCACCATAATAACAAAATAAAAGCAGGTATGATAGTTGGTTTCTTCCTACGTGCATTCAGAATTTGCAGTCCAGAATATCTGGACAAAGAATTCAAATACCTCGCAAATACTTTAAAAACCTTGCAACATCCCTCATATTTTATATTAAACGCAAAGAAAAAACCCACACAAATTTTCCAGGATAAATAAGCAAAAATCATATACACTAGACAGTTCTCTCATAAATCGACATCTTTTTTTTTTACCTACACACACCAATAATACAATAATTTGCAACACACTAAACTAGGAATTCCAATCATACAAACCACATCACAAACTATAAAACAAACATTAAAAACAACAAAACATCTTCAAAACAAACCAATTTCCAATGCAGACATATACAGTGTTCCTTGCCAAAATTGCCATCATATATATGTTGGTGAAACCTAACGCTGATTAGAGAAAAGGCTTGATGAACATAATAAAGATATAAGAAATAGCAATTCTCTGAATGCATTATTCTCTCATTCATTGCAGCATAATCATACTTTTGACTTCAAACAAGCAAAAATAGTTTAATCTATTTCAAATAAACCGCGATGGAGACTTCTTGAATCAGCACTTATCACAAATTCAAACACAATTAAACAACATGGAAATTTCTATAATGTACTGCCATTAATAAGTAAAATATCTATTATAGTATCTATTAAAAGAACATAATTTAATTTTAGACACCGATTAACTCTCACACTATAAAAAAACACCTATAATAATTAATACATATAATAATACCTATAATAATTAATACATACAATCAGTCAATAAATTAAATAACAAAAATACACTCATTTCATTTCAGTTACATATCCATATTTGAATAATAACGGACATATTTGTTCCAAAAAGAATATGAATTGTATCATATCTTTTTAAATATATTAACGGCTACATGACGTTATAAAAAATTAAAAAAGAATCTTACTCTCTTTCACAACGCTATGCCCCCTCCATTTTTTTTGGAATTTCCAACGACTTTTTTCGTTTCTGAAATGGAACAGGGCGATACATTTAATTACATTAAAAATAAATTTTCAAATATTTGTACTGGTGGCTTGTTTTCTTAATTTCATTCACCCAGAGGAAGCCTCGAAATAAAGATGAAACTTTGATGAACACATAACTTGGTTTGTTACTTTTTTTATTTCTCTCTCTCTCTCTCTCTCTATATATATATATATATATATATAACAAATAAACGACAAAAGTCTATATTCCAAGTGTCACGATGCTTATCATCTTACAATTTATTCTCTTAAGTACTTTGACATTAACAATTCTTGACAGCACCTGTTTCGTAGCACAAAATCATTCATTTATTATATCAATCAATGAATCTATTTTGCCCCCCCAAAAAAAACTCCTTTTATATAATTCACTTTTTATTTACGTTGTTTGCCCTTCCTACTACCATTTAAAGCATTCAGATGCCGATGAAACGTGTGCATGGTAGTAAGCAAGATAGTAATCTATACGATACAATCTATGACTCGTGGGGGTCGGTATAACTTATAAGATAACAAGCTACATCCATAAATTTATATAATTATAAAACTCAAATGACCTTGTAACGAGTGATGTAACTCACTTTCCGGTTTACGACATCCGGTTGCGCATGCATGCATAAACATTAACCCATAACAACTTAAACAAATAAACATAAATCACTTCTTTTGCAGATTTTGACCTGCGCACTGAAATATTAACGTTATTATTTCAAAATTATTATTTAACGTGGGAAGAGTGGGGGTGTTTTGCAACTATTCTTTATTACAACTATACTGTCGCTATTTTCTTACAACTAAACAACTTTAACCCGTTGACAAACATAAGAACAATCGTAGTAAAGCCAAGACTACTACTACTACTGCTTTCTTTTCTTTTTTTTTTTTTTCTTTTTTAGATGGAGTTCACCACTTATCAAGGCCCAATGGCCACTCGGGGATAAGGATTATTGTGTGTACAGTAATCAAAGGGATAGTGTAGCAATAGTATTGGAGAATTGGTAAGGTGTCATTATTTAGGGGGGGGCGGTTCATCAGGAATTTGTTTGTGTTGGACTTGACGACATTCAGGTTGAAGTCGGGAGGGAAACAGGCAAGCGGAACAGAGTTCCACAGGCGTGCAGTTCTAAGAAAGAAGCTTTGTTCATGGAATCTACGTTTTGATTTAGGCACAGATAGAGAGTGGGGAAAATTATTGATGGTGGTTTCAGCTAGTCGGGTGTTTTTTGAAAAAGATTGGCGAGGGGGGACCAGAGAATGGAGCTCAGACGAGCACTTGCCATGGAAATAACGATAGAACAACGACAGGCTCGCTACGTCTCTTCTTTCCTTTCTTTTTTATTTACATTTCTACATACAAAACAGTTGTGTGAGAACAGTGAATTTGTTGATACATTTATTAATCTGTTTCAATATTAGTCTTATTTTATTTTATTTATTTAAGCTTTATTTTTTGCTTCAGGTTTTATTAATTTTTTTTTTAGATTTTAAGTTTCTATAACTTGGTTAAAGGATTCCAATATCGGTTTTTCATTCTTATATTTCTCATTTGTAGGTTCATGTGCGTTTTTGCTGCTAAATGACTTTCGTCGGCGTTCGATTTGTAGGAAAATCATGCTTAATTTTCAATTTTGGAGCGATTATTCGGAAAAATAGATAACTTTACACAAATAAGGAGGATTTTTTTTTTTCATGTTTGAGTGATCCATCCGTGATTTTTCATTTTAATATACTTTCATAGAAATGTTTCTGTTATGTCAAAAAACAAAAACAAACCAAAACTATTTTCTTTACATCACAAACAACATAACGTCATTATTTTTTATTTATTTTTATTCATATATATATATATATATATATATATATATAAAACTGTTTGTTTGTGTCTGTCTGTCTGTTTGTTTGTCGGTTTCCATATTTTCAAACTGTCTCTTCTGAAACTAAAAATCGCAGAGTGGCACTAGGGGCCTCCAATGATCGGATTTTTTATGGATCATTCTTTTATGGGTTTTTAAGGGGTCAAAATCGAAAAAAATCATTATAAATTTTGTAAATTCATCTTAGCTTTTTTTAAAATCAGTTCATATGCGTGTCACTTTGGTACATTGGTAACGTCACCAGCTTCGCATCTGATAGTTTTGCTTTCGGTTTCAATTCTAACTGATGGCACCCAAGTACTTTTTTTTTTACTTTTGAAATCACGATTATAATAATATATATGAAATCTGGACAAATTAAAATATCGGATTTAAGCGTATTTTACGACCGGGCAAAACCGGGTGCCCCCCCTTCCCCTGCTAGTATATATAACAGTAGATGTAGGTGTGTGCATGTTTTTAACCAATAAACTCTTAAACTACTGGTCACATAACACTGAAATTAACAGGAAATATTAGAATAGCTAGAATTGGTTTGATTTTAAATCTTTCTCATTTATCTGTCGGTTTAGAGCAAACAGTAGGGAATGTGGCTGGACCGCTAAATGTTTTGGTTTCGATTCTAGCTGATGGCAGCCAAGTCATTGTTTTTTAACTTTTGAAATCAGTACTATATATATATATATATATATATATATATATATATATATATATATATATAGGGGGGGGTACTGACTTGAGGCAGTTGCCTGTCTAGCCACACTGTGAAACAGCAAAACAGTACTGTATGTGGATGACATATATATATATATATATATATATATATATATATATATATATATAAAATAAAATAAAAATTTATATTTATGCCTCGGCAGTAGAGTGAAAAGCATATCTTATTTTTCTTTTATTAATATTATTGGAATTTTTTCCTTTTTTCCCCTCGTACACATTTTTGTGAATTATTCCATGGATTTCTGCCTTTGGATTATTTTGGACCATCTTCCAATTGCGGGATTTCCTTGGATTTTACTTATGCAAATGGAAATTCAATTAACTTTCTTGAAGTTATATATTTGGATTTTACCGTCACTGGATTATTTATCTTCCACCAGACTATCCATTCACGTGTAATCACCTTTTTCTTCACCATATTCCCTCTGCTTCACTTTTTTGTTATCAAGTAAGATCTTTGACTTAGTTGTTGTTTCATCAAATACTTTTGCATGCAAAATCCGATCCCGCATTTTGCTAATTCCTACCCTCTGATGAGAAAGAAAGTATTTCTTCGAAACTCCGCGGATTAAGGACTATCCACTTATCTAGTGTTTCCTTTTTAGATTAAATAAGTTTTTAACTCATTTCAAAGTGTTTTTTTAACATGTTTTATTAACTGTTTGCTCGTATATATATATATATACAGTGGACCTCAGACATACAAGATTTATTCGTTCCTGGATGAATATCGTATCTCGAATTAAAATGGCACCATTAAGGAGACGTAGTGAAACACGACACACTCGATCACCTAGTGTTTGTATCTGGAAACTCGTAACTTGGATTTTCGCTCGTATGTTGGGGAGGATTCTTGCTCTTAAGCCATCTCGTATATCGAATTTCTCGTAACTCGGGTAGCTCATATATTGGGGGTCCACTGTATATGAAAGAGAAAATTTAAACATATGTTCAAGACTAAAGTTTGAATAGCTAATGTTTATACAGCAAATCATGAAGTTTATTAGCTAAAAATTTGAATAGTGGCCACATCAAAGCAAATACATTGAATAAAGAAATGGGTACAAATAAGGGACATATTTTAGAATGTTTACATTCCAGGTATAAAATCATAAAATGGAAAACATAATATATACAGGGTACGTAAGGTATTTGAGGACACTTATATTTTTGTAATTTAAATTAGAAATATATTAATGTTTTTTTTTTGCTTTCAGAAGATCCCATGGCAGATACTATTATAACTAATAAAAAGACACACTTTAATAGTGTTTATAAAACCGAAAAACAACAATTCAGAAATTTCAAGATTTGTAAAAGTCACCAAATCTTTCGTTTGAAATATTAGAAAGTAGCTAAACAAAAGCAACAGTGATGAATTTGCAAAACCAATAGACGAGGGAGAGGATATATACATAATAAAACGTGGATTAAAATTATATTTATATGACATAATCACGTCGACACATCGGTTCTTGCCAGATCACTGAAGTTAAACCTGGCCAGTACCAGATGGGTGACCATTTGGGAAGGCTAGGCACTGTATGTACCTCGAGGTAAAATACCAGGTTGAGAAACTGGCATGGTCTATCCTTCTTTCGAGGGTAGATGGGACTCTTTTAAGCCGTGGTAAGCACTCCCATTTAGTGATGGGGTCACGATAAAAAATACCCTTGATAGCCCTGGCGAAGCATCAAGTATTCAGCTACCGACAAGATTTGAATTGCCCTACAAACTTGTGTAGTGAGTTCAATCTCGGCTATGGACGTGCTGGATGGACGGCTGGATTGGCCACAATCAAGAGAAAACAGCATTGCCAACGTTCTGACTCACTCAGAACACCTGAATTTGTCAGAAGGGTGCATGGCATGATAGACAAAAATCCTGGGACATGAATGTGACATCTTGCCAAAGATCTTCAAAAGTCTTAAGGAATAAGAAATGTTGTTCATCCAGACCTTGGATGCAAATCATACATTTTTAGGTGAGCTCAGTTCATGTCAACAAAACCTCAAGAAAAGCGTTTAATGCGTACAAAACGACTCTTAAACAAACTGAAGCATCCAGGCGAACAGGAGTGTCTTTGGTTTTTCTCCAATGACCAGGATCAAAATGTCAACTAAAGAAATGAAAGGTGGCTATGTGCGGATCCCACTGGAGTTCCAATTGTTATGCACACAAAGTCTTCAGCAATGGTGATTATTTTAGGTGTGAATGGCACATCATCCCTCATGTTTTTCCACATGCAATGCAGATGCCTATGTCAAGATTCTTCAAACCATTGTTAATGTTGACATATGTGTGCGTTATCTAACTGCTTATTTAACGGACTATCGTCCTCCAATTCCTTAATGTCTATTTTAACGGTCCGTGACTCATCAAGTGGTGTTTGGGTGTGTGTCATAACATGACGATATACCTGCCCACTATTGACCACCCCTGTCTTTTGGCCACTGCCTGAGGGATTCGTTAATCATCTTGGGTGGAGCTGGACCTGTTGTAACAAAGACGCTTCAAGACAGGGACCCAAGACGAATGAGTGTTTTCTATATATATTTTATTCACTCCTCAGGCATCTCTCATCACGGCAGAACTGGAGTGAATCTTGGCTTGTGGTTTCTCTATTCACCTCCCTCCTGGGGAGACCCTCAACCCATCTTGCTTGTTTGACATCTTGGACCCAACTCACTAAACTTAAATCGGCCTATTCAAACCGGAACACCTGACATATCATGTTTGGTCCCCATCTGAATACTTCCGGTGCAGATTGACTGGTCAACCAAGTTTGATACATGCCACAACATGACCCTTTCTGCACCTGCAATGCTCGCTCAACTTATCATTTCCCACGAGTCAATCTCTGTTATTTACTCTGCTAGACCGATAGATAGATAACTAAATAAATGCTTTCTACCCAGCGTTGCCCGGTGTTTACCTAACATTAAGCCTTGGATAGCCATAGCTAATGGAAGGGTCTGTCTTCCAACAAGATTCGGCATCATTCCATAAAGCTCTCAAAATCTCAAGATTGCATGGCTGAGAATTTTCATGATCATGTCACACCAAATTTATGGCCTCCTAACTCACCAAACTTTAATTGTTTGAATTATTACACGTGGGGCATCGTGAAAAAGGAAGTTAATGAACCTCATGAGACCAAATAGCAATAGTCAAAGCAATGGAAGACAAAGATCTGAGCAAAGCTTGCAGACGCTTTCAAACACAGACGGAGTTGGTGATAGAAGGCAAAAGAGAATATATATGTAAAACGTAGATTAATATTAAATTTATTTATTTTGTTACAAGAAATTGTAAATTTCAATGATTAAAGTTTCATTTTCTGTTTTCCTAGAAATGCTTAAAGTGTCCTTAGATATCTTACGCACCCTGCATGTATGTATATATATATATATATATATATATGTATTTCTGTGGAAATATATTTTATTTCCTTAGAATATATACCAATCCTTATTTAAGAAGCTTAATGTAATTACAGAGCAATATAATGAATGAATGACAAAAGTCTTTATTCCAAAGTTCATGATGTTGATCATCTTATAATTTATTCCTTTAATTCAGTTGACAGTTACAATTCTTGACAGTATCTGTTTCGTAGCACGAAATTAATCACTTAATTATTATATTAATCAGTGAATCTATTTTGCCCTTTACTCATCAGAAGAAATAGCAACAATGAATCCGTCAAATGGAAATAAAGTGCGTTTTTACATGATTAAAATCTGAAACTTGGAAGAGAAGCTATAAATACCTTATAATATGTTTCCATTACGCCATTTTGAATTCAAAATTAATTTTTAAATTAAAAATGGCGTAATGGAAATATTATGAGGTACAGCTTCTCTTCCAATTTTCAGATTTTAATCATGTCAAAATGAACTTTATTTCGTTTTGACAAATTGATTGTTGCTATTTCTTCTGATGAGTTAAGGAAAAAATAGATTCACTGATTGATTATTTATTAAGTGATTGATTTTGTGCTAAGAAACAGATATTGTCAAGAATTGTAAATGTCAACTGAATTAAAGGAATAAATTATAAGATGGTCAACATCATGAACTTTGGAATATAGTCTTGTCATTTATTCACTATATATATATATATATATATATATATATATATAGGAACTGTATGTGTGGTATGTGAGTTTGCTCGCTATGGACTCGAAAATGGCTGGACTGATTTTTATGAAGTTTCACACAAAGATATTTTATATGCCTGCCAGTGTTCTTAGATAGGTTTTCTATCGATAACTGAAATAATCAGATGAAATAAGAAACAGGTGATTTTAACCAAAGTTACAGAGCCTAACATCACAAGTAGATTTGAGAAGTTTTATTACCACACAAGTCGAAAGGCCAGGCATATAAAATCAACAGTAGGTTCTTTGATATGACAGAGGTGCGCTCGAATGAATGTTCCTGTTTAGAGGACAATTGAAGCATGATAATTGACTTTTACATTTTAAACTTTAATTCAAGCCATATATATATATATATATATATATATATATATATATATATACACTTTTATAGAATCAACAGTAGGTTCTCCACAGTGCAATGTAAACTATAATGTATTGTGGACTGAGTCTTTGCTTGGAAGCATGTGAAACTTCCTCCTAGTGCACCAAGATGAGTCCTCAATTAGAGCAGGCAGTCAATCGATTTGATTGAAAATGGGTGGTAAATGCTACTGATTTCGATGGCAATAAATATATGAAAATGTGAAACATTCGTTGATCAATGATCAATCAATCCCAGGCAACTTCCGGTCTTCCTACTAGTATATATATATATATATATATATATATATATATATATATATATATATAGAGAGAGAGAGAGAGAGAGAGAGATGGGAATATACCATTTATAGTAGTACAACTACAATTTACAGTAGTAAGGTTTTGTATCTATTTTTACTGCTCGTACACACAACGTTTTTTGCGGATTAAAGACTTGATGCGCGTGTGAACTCGAAGTAAAGACCGGTAAAAAGCGAATTACAACAAACTTGTAAAAAGGAAAACAAAGGAGAGATTTACAAGCAAAACATCAACAACATTGCTTAATGCACGGATAGACTTTCCAGTAGCACCCCTTTCAACAACAAAAAAAAAAAATGGATTGATGATACGGAATACGTGTACTGTACTGTACTGCTCCCTCGTCTATCGCTTTCGCATAGAGAGTTGTAAGAGGCGAATAACGTCGTTAAGCCTAAAATGCACAACTAGTAAGTGACAAAGAGCATTTTTTTTTCTTCTCTAATAATAACAAACCCCCCCAAAAACTCCGTCCCCCGCTTCCGTCCATGTGTTGCTGTCGAGGAGAACGAAAAGGGTACATGGCGCCTGTAAACACGATCGGGACATGACGCCAACCAACATTCAGCTCAGAATACCAACAATGACAATTTACAGACCCCGTCATAAACACAAGAGACAACAATAGATTAAATTAGAAAAGGAGAACACGGAGTAAGCATTTATACTCTTTATAACTTTAAAAATAAATAATAATTAAAAAATAAAATAAAAATAAGACCGTTTTTTTTTTCTTTTTCGAAAACAGTTTGTTTAGAGGTTTCTGGTGTTGTTAATGTTACACCTGTCGTCAATGCCAAAATTAAGCGCGACGCGACACTCAATCCCATATTTGCGAAGCATTCTTTTTCTTTTTAAACTGATGTTGTGATTAAAATTTTTAGCGTTTGATCTCGTTGTTAATTATTATTATTTGCAAACTCGTGCATCCCCATAGTTTCGTTTGAATATCGATTTATTATCGACGATATCAACAAAAAACCTGTCAGAATTTAGAATTCATGACCAACTAAGTCTAAACAAACAGAAAAATAGTTGTTCAATGAAAAGATCCGGCTAGGATAATTTTTTAATTTTTTATTTTGCAATATTTATAAAAAAAAAAATAAATAAATAAATAAATAAAATAATAAACATTCTAATTTTAAAGAGAAATTCTCGGGGGGTCATAAGGTCAATTGAATGAATTCAAAATATCAAGGCTATAGTAAATTATTTGTCTAAATGTAGAACATACGCTGGCTGAAAAATTAACTTTTATTTATTTAATAGAGACATAAGTTATCTTTATTTATTTTAAGAATTAACAAACATCATTTAAAACAATTATTAAAAAAATACGTATATTATAAAAAGTACACAGACTGTTTAAAAGCTAAACAATTCATTTTTATTCCCTCATCGTTTTTTTTTTTTTTTGTAAACAATTATAAACAACATAAACGCCATTCTTTTAAAATATCTTTGCATTTTTCACCATTTGTGTTATAACATTAGAAAAGAAAACATTCTTTTATTTTGGGTGATCGTTTTATATTAAAAATAAGGCAATAGTTTTCCCATTAAGGAATACACCAGAACTAATAATAACACTAACAATAAACGAATAAGAAGAATGAATAAGTTTTATATTAAATTTTACAAAATAACAAAACAATATAAATTGTTGACACATTAAAACGGTTATATCTTTTTTTCTTTATTTTTTTTACGCAAATATTTCAAGTATTGCTTTGTTTGTGTGCAGAGCAAATTGTTGAAAAGCAAACCTCAAAGAAAGTTGCTTTCTGATTGTTTCTATTTACTTGCCTCCCCACGAAGACATGTTTAGACACAATGTCGGTTATTAATGTGGGGGAAATCCAGCCCCCTAAAAAGGGATACTCGATTGGAGCAAAAATAATAAAAAAAATTTTTTTACCTCAGTCTAGAAGGTCTTCTTCACTGACCGGGGACAAAATAAACCAAAAGCTGAATGAGAACAGATACTATACTTTATTCTTATCAAAATAGTATTTTACTTATTAAATTGGTGGGCATGGCAGAAAACATCGCCCGACATATAAAAACAAACCCCAATTTTTTCTTTTCAGTTTAAGAAAGTGTTTAATTCGGTTCAACTCGAATTTTTGCTCATGGACGCCTTTTCGTTTATATTTTTTTAAAATGGAATTTGTCCACTAAGACAAAATCGATTCTTTTAAATCATGTCTTAAAAATTAAAAAAAATATATATAATATCAGTTATCTAAAGAGTTTGAGGTTCGAATTTTTATTTCTAGTTTAAAGACAACACGGCTCAATTTTTATTTATTTCTACCCTTGCCTGCGTCCAGTAAGGACAAAGACACAGGCTGGATTTCGAATCCAGCACCTTAAATTGAGCAAGTCTATATTGGGATAAATAAAAAATTCTCCATTTGAGAAAGATTTCTTCTCCTCTAATCGAATAAACAGATATTACTCATTAATCCAAGCTCAAATGACCAGAAAGGAAGAATCTTGTAATTAAAGAGGACTCGGCTCAATTACGATCTACGTAGGTCGTGGCTCAATCTATTTTTTTTCTAACCAAAATACTTTTTGTTTACAAAAACTAACTAAATAATAAATAAATGCTTTTATATTTTCTTCGATTATTTTTCTTTTTTAATTGAAAATTTGAAATAAATATTTTATTTTCACTTTTTCTATGATTGGACGGACACACACACATACACACACAAAAGAATTAAAAAATACTCTGGTTATTATTTTGAAAAAAATATGTGGATGCTTTAACAATCATGATATCTCCTTCAAAATAAATAAATAAATAATCTTTCATTAGAAATTGACATTGTTCTTACCTTGTTTCTACCTGCACATTTTTTTTCTAGTTTTAAAATTACTAAACACAAAATCTCGCTCCTGGACAACTTAAAGGTACCTTAATGTGCTAACCGGTGGTCAGTGACACCGTATAAACGCAACGCGTACAACTTGAGTAACGCATCGCTTTTAACACTTTTGAAGACCAGAGACAGGTGAGGCGAGCTAATCAATCCCTCTTTCTCTCTCACCTATAAAACGGACCCAGAAGGTGTGCGCCGGCGCCGCTGGCCAGAACAGCAAAGACGAAAACACAAAATATCATTACTTCCTCCACAGAGAGAGAGAGAGAGGACACACACATGTGGGCAAATATTAACGACATTCTCTGACACTCCCACCCCGTCTCTTATCTGTCCTTCTCACTTTCACCCTCTTTTTTTCCTCCATCGAATTATCGGATAACTCGCTCTCACTTAATTTCATCAACACAACCACGGAGAGTCGGAACACCTTGACTTGTGTGTGTTTGTTTTTTTTGTTTTTTTAATCGCTCTTAATCTTTATACCGTGATTTTTTTTTTGTGGAAAAAAAGGTGTTTTTAAATCTGAGTTGAATTAATTTCAACACGATAACTTTTTAAATGGATCGATCTTCGTTTTTAAAATGAACGCTGAAGTTGCGAACGACGTTGCAAACACGAGAATTGTTTTGCACTTTTTTTAACATTAGTGTTTACTGTTTCCCTTGGATCTAACAATGACTGAACACAAACGGAATTATTTATTGTCTAAAAAACTCAATCCTTGTGCAAGTGATGCCCGCCCAACATGCTTCCAGTCTAGTGCGCTCCTGTTGTTAGCGTGTGTTCTTTTGCTATTATTATTACCAGGTAAGTACAACAAACCTTTTAAATGTGATTATCTTTCCTTCTGTTTGAGGTTTTCTTTGATTTAGCGGCTAAATTTCAGCAGCTTCCGACGACAGCAAAGTTAGATATGAAATTGGTTTAAAAGTGTGAGGGGAGGGACAGCTACCTCAAATAAAGGGGCACCCTGGATGGGTGCAAAATTTGAGCGGCATTCTTCGGTAGGGGAACCTTAGATGACCGGCAATAAACCAATCCCTTCCTCACCCTAAAGGGAGAGGCAAACAGAACCAAACATTCCGATTCGAGAATGGACTTCTCCCTCTCCCGGCAAGCCAGATGGGCCTTTTTTGTGCCAGATTGAAACGGATACTTTTTATTTATTTCCTTAGAATAGTGATACGGACGCACGTTAGACACCAGATCATCAAGTGTTTTTTTTAGTCACTTTTCGTTTATCTTATTTTTTAACTAAACACATTTACCCATTTGTCCAGATACTACACTATGACCACGTAATTCCTTTTCTACAATCGTTTCCATTGGGGGGGGGGGATAATTTTTATTTTGGGGCTACTTCTACAGAATTTGACCGGAACTGGGCACGTGTGCATTTTACGTTTTAACATCTCTGTGCAAATTTAGAAATCCATTCTTAACATGGTGCAGATGGAGAATTATTATCGAACGGAACTCTTTTAAGATGAAAAAAAAAAATGTTAGAATATGCATTTTTTTGGTAAGTGCAGAGAGTGATCCGCGCTATTTTTTTTAAATCGTATTTCCAAGTTTATTTAAAGTTTTATGATATATATTTTTATTCAATTGTAAGGTTGAAGTATAGAATAGGTACACACCCTCCCCATCTTAAGAATGGCTTTTTAAATAATAACGTTATTATTTACGTCTGGATCACTCTCTGATTTAGTACCCATTTTTATTTATTTTTTTATACAATCCTAAACTTTTTAATTCGTTAAAATTCAATTGGGTTAGGTTCAAATATTGCAGAAGCATTCTATTTTTCTACTCATATAAATTTATTTTTCAAATAGAGGTGGAAAGAAAAGAGACAATTAATGGTTTATTGATTAAATTTAAAAAACAAACATTCTGAAAATCGTTAGTGGTAAAAAATTTTATGTTTGAAAAGGAATGCATTTTGGAAAAAAAAGGTACTAGTGTGCACTTATTGATCCGTGCTGAAATAATAACGTTATTTAAAAAGCCATTCTTAACATGGGCAGGGAGGGTGTTTTGTACCTATTCTATACTTTAACGTTACAATTGAATAAAAAAAACATAAAACTTTAATTAAACTTGGAAATACGATTTAAAAAATAGCGCGGATCAGTAAGTGCACTAGCACAAAAAAAAAAAAAAAAAACGCACAAAAAAATATACGGTTGAATGAATTGCATCTCTTAAAACTAACGAAACATTCTTATTTTTCGGCCAAATGGGTACAATTGTACGACTTATGTTTGCGTATCCAAATAACCATGGAAATAATTTTCGAATTAGAATTTAATATTTTACTTTAAACAAACCACTTTCCTTATTTGGCACTTATGCAGAGAAGGTACCGTGCATTTTTTAAAAATAGTATTTTCAAGTTAAATTCAAATTTTACGGTATCTTTTCATTAACTTGTTAGACGAAAGTACAGAATAATATTTACTAAACACCCTCCATGTGTTAAGAATGGGTTTCTAAATATTATTTCGGCACGGTGCCTTCTTTAAATAAGTGCCCCTTATTTTCATTCACAAATTATGAAATTAACTGTTTATTAATGAATAGTAAAAAAAAAAATTTTTTTTTTTTTTTTTTTGGTCTTACTTTCTTAATACTATATACCTGTTGAGTGTGGAGTATTGTCATATCATGGTAAAATCGCTTTATTCGTCACCCCTTTTAGTGTCTGAGGGTTAGACTACTACTACTTTGTTACTGTTATTTATAGCTGAATTTTTACTAATTTTTTTTTTTTTAGAAATTAAACCCATTTTCAAAACAAAAATACAGAAGAAAATTTCTTTAACTTTATAGGGACGAAGATGTCATATTCCAAAAATTACGTAAATTGATTAAGTAGTGTTTCATTTATTTTTAAAGAAAATAAAATTTTATAACGAATCGAAACGCTGTTTTGATCCACCATGTTATATAGATGAGACAATTCGATTCGAACTATCAAAATCAGCCTTGTAACCAGTTACAATTTCCTACAAGGCTGATTTTGATAGTTCAAATTAGTTGTCTTCACCTTAACATGAAACGCAGACACTAAGTCGCGATTATAAGTTTACCCCACAGGCCCCACAACTGACTACTGTTTTGTTACAAACGACATAGTTAATTAAAAATAAATTTCTTCGTTAGAATTGATTTAACTAAGGTAAATTTTTACTTGGTTTCCACCTTAACATTTTCCTTTAAAATGATGAGTAGGTTTTCGGGTATGCTGACAACGAATATCGCATTTAAATTTTCCACAAACAAGTAGTTTTCCGGATATTGAGCAATGTAATCTTTGTTAAAAGTGATGGCCATTGGTGTACGCACAAGCGCGCATATTTTGGGCGCGCGTGCGTCAAAATTAAGTGCCATTTTTTAAGAGTAATCTTTTTTTTTTTTTTCGTCTTCGTTACAAAATTAGGTGCTAGTGCAGAGAGTGATCCGCGCTATTTTTTAAATAGTATTTCCAAGTTTAATTAAAGTTTTATTATATATTTTTTATTCAATTGTAAGGTTGAAGTATAGAATAGGTACAAAACACCCCCTCCCCATGTTAAGAATGGCTTTTTAAATAATGTTATTTACGTCCGGATCACTCTCTGCACTAGTACCAAAAATTAATATTTTATATATTTATTTAAAATATTTTAAATTAAAAAAAATACATTCTTTAATGTGTCCAAAGTTTGGATTTTGCTAACTAAATAAAATATGGGCTCCATAATTTGTTTAACCGATCGTTAACTTCAGTCATTAAATCGTTATTTCAAATGAAGTTTTCTTGTATCTTTCATTTGAACTATTTTCTCCTGTTAGTAATTGGAAAAAAAAAAGAAGACATTTCTTACTATGATCAAATAGACTGGTTGTTGTAGTTATTGACAAGCCCAACTTATTGAAGTTAGAAGTCATTAAATAACAGGTGTCCGCATTCCACGTGATTGTCATCACTTTAGTTGCAGTCATTGTTTTTTTTTACATGTTTTGTGCAGAATAACGGGTCCCCTGTACGAGCTTATGAAAAATGACAACAGAGGAGTGTATTTCAACTACTTAATTTTTTTTTTCAGCGAGAAAAAAATCAGAAAATTATTCCCTGTCGTTTTACATTTATGTATTAAAACTGAAAATATGTTAATTTACCCCCCCCCAAAAAAAGCGAAAAAAAAACAAAAAAAAAAAACCAACCCCTCTATAGTATACTTTTTTGTGAAAAATAAAATTGTTACTTCAACAGAATTTGAACCGAATTATTTTTTACCCTTCTGCAGTTTAACATTCCCAAACAAATTTAGAAAACCATTTTTAACATAGGTGTGGGTATTTATTAACTTTACAGAACTTCCTTAAAACGAAAACAATTTGCTTCCTTCACAACTGTTTTTTTTTTTAAACCCTAAATCCAAGTTTTAGGTTTAGTTTGGCAAATGTCGGTTTTATTATGTTTAAATTCTACGCACACAAAATTACCTTACTTGAAACGTAACTAACTCTACACAAAATATTTCGCTCTTTTTCAACTCTTTACACAACAGTAAAATAAATGTTTTTACCAAAGTAACATTTGAAGTCATTACGAGTTCAAGTGAATCTTGTTTTTTATTAAAACAAACAAACTTTATTTAAAAACTAAATAAATAAAAAAAATACATTCTTTTTTACTTGAGTCACCACTTATCGAAGCCCGAAGGCCACTCGAAAATAAGGGTTAATAATGAATGTAAGTTGGTAGTTTAGTAATTGTTGAATGGTGTAAATTGGGTAGAATTCGATTATTTCTGAAAACTGCTCAACAAGAACTTGTTTACATTGGATACTTAATGTTATAATTTATTTCTTGATATTTTAAACAAAAAGCCATTTCCACTCGTCTATTGGAATGTGGGGGAAAAGTATGCACTGCATTTAAAATAAAAATCGAATAATAAAAAAAACAAGGCATGTTAGACTTTTGTTTTAGAAAACGAATATCGGTCTCCTATTTTACAAAGGTCACGGTAGATCATCAGAAACCCGCTGACACCATTGTGCGTGCTTAACATGTTTGAGAGTGTAAGGTCGTACTTTTTATTTATTTATTTTTAAAAAATAAAACTAAATCATCATCGAAAAAACATTTTACAAACTTATTTTCATTTCGCCATTCTTGGAGTTTGCTTTGGCACTGAAAAATATTTCTGTTGTATTTATAATTTGAAAACGACGTTGTTGCTCCCCCCCTTTTTTTTTTAAAAGAATGAAAAAAATGTTAAACTTTGGCAGTTTATGAACCGTGTTATTTTTCAATAGGATTTTCAAATTAAATTTAATTTTTACGGTATTTTATTAGTTAGGTGAAAGTATGCGAATGGGATTTTAAATAACGTTATTTCAGCATGGTCCGTAAATTGCAACTATACAATATATATATATATATATATATATATATATATATATAATCTGAACACCAAAGAACATTGGATTTCTCATTCAATTCCGGACAATGCTGGGTAGCCTTGCTGTTTATACAATAATTATAAACTTGACATTATTCACATATCACTGAAATCCCTCGTTTATTCGAATGTAAATAACATCGTTTCAGTTTTTTTTTTTTTTTTTTTTTTTTTTGCTTCGCTGCCTCCAACAGACATAGGGTTAATTTCGA
Organism: Euprymna scolopes; assembly: GCF_053919585.1. Taxonomy (NCBI): domain Eukaryota; kingdom Metazoa; phylum Mollusca; class Cephalopoda; order Sepiida; family Sepiolidae; genus Euprymna; species Euprymna scolopes. Next base: position 154,344,604 of record NC_136488.1, read on the forward strand.
TTTCTAAAAAAAAAAAAAAAAAGGTACAAACATATCGTCCATAATCTTCCCACCCACAAATAAGGAGGTAATACATAGAACATTAACAGATGTCATTTTAACTTAACAAGGTAGTAAGTACCGCATATGAAATGTCCATTTCATTTTTACATGTGAAGTCTGTTTTTTTTTTTTTTTTTTTTTTCCGGGTAGTGGGGGGAGGGAGCAACCTCTATTCCGAAATTATGCTAAAGTTCTTCGTGCGTATGGAGAGGTTTAAGTTGGCATCACTTTGGATGAAGCTCAGTAAGTGAAACAAGAGATGTCACACAGTCACACACATCTATTGAATTAAAACCAAGCCAGCCCTCACATACACACACCTTTCTAAGCACTGTCTGCTTTTCCCCAAAAGCGTTAACATTGCAAAAGACCAAAAAAATAAATAAATAAAAAAGAACCCTAGCCTATGTGTCGAAGTGAAAATTCCCTTCGGCGTCAAGTAGAGAGAAAAAAGGGGGTCTAACAGGCAAAATGACCCTTCACCTTATTAAGCATCGCCTTTTTTTTTTTTTTTAATCATTCTTGTAAGCGTTCAAAGATTTTCAGATAGTTTACAATATATATTTTTAAAGAATCTTATTAGCAAACTTTTTCTAATATCTGTTTTGAGCAGCTAATTTTTTTTGCTAATGTTTTGTGTAATTAAAAAAAAAACGAGGAAATACTTGATTTTTTATTATTTTTTTTTTTTATAATCAAAAGAAAATATGAAAAGCGAAAGCATAAACTAACCATGAAAAAAAAACTGTTCGTTTGTATTGGATGTGTTGTAGAACTTTGGGAAAATTTATATTCCCCCCCCCTCCAACTTTTGCGTGCCATATTTTTATGCAAATATACATCGGTTAAGCAAGCACTAAATCATAAAATTGTAAAAATTGAACCATGTTTTTTTTTTTTTTCAATATTGTTTTATTATGAGAATTACGTATTCAATCGATAATCGAAGATTTTTTTTTCTTTTTTCTTTAGAAAACGGTGAACAATTCTTCTGGAAAATAATCTAGAAGGATCAATTTTTAATACATTAAACGATACTTGTGCATTGTAACCCCCCCCCCCCGTGCAAAATTTTCAAAAGTTCTTAACATGGAAAGGGGGCCTGCCGCCTTGGTAACTCTTCCCTTGCCATGGACGAAACTCTTCTAAATATTATTTGCGAAAAATAGTATTTTAAAAATAAAAACGAAAAACCATGAAAAAAAACACAAACAAACAATGCCGATTAACGTAGTAAACAAACAATTGAATAAGGCGGTCGATAAAAAAAAAAAAATCTAAAAAGTTTGTTCCGCTAATCAATCGAAAAGCTTAAAACAAATAAAATTAACATTTTAAAGTGGGGGAAGAAGTCATATATTCCCTTTTTTCCGTTTATAAAGATAAACGCAAAAATTGAAATTTTAGATGTATGTTCGTATCTTTACAAAATCAAGATTTTGCTCCATCGCACCAAACGTTAATCATGTATGTTTTTTTTTTATTTGTTTTATTATATATATTTTTTTAATTACCCCCCCCCCAAACAAGGAACATTGCCACTTTGGTGTAAGGGGCTACTATCAGGGGCATAAGCTACTTGGATACTATGTAGGGAGTTGGGTAGCAAGATGTCAGTTCACGTTACACTTGAACTTCTGCATGTCAGTACAGTTGGGGAAGCAGAAACCCGGAATGGAATTCGAAAGTCTAGCAGTTCTGGGGAAGAAACTACTGGTGTAGAAATCTCTCTTACATCTAGAGATCTCTACTGTGTAGAGGTGGGATTTAGCTGCTTGTCGGGTTTGTCAAAGGTATTTATGTCGTGGGGGCACAAATGCTTGCAGTTCGTCAGAGCATTCACCATTAAAGTATTTATAGAACAGGCAGAGGGATGCAACATTTCGTCGTTGGGATAGAGGCTGAAGCTTAGATGACAGTTCAACACCTATCAAGTTGGAGAGTCTCTTTTGGACCTTGTCTAGGAGCGAGAGACTAGTAGCAGATGCACTAGCCTAAATATGACAACAATAATCCATACATGGGTGAATGGTGGCCTTATAGAGGTACAGGATGCTTTCGGGCGTTAGGAGCTTTCTAGCATGGTAGAGAGCCTACCTTCCTCGCAGTGGTCCTGTCAATGCTCTCAATGTATTTGTTCCAACTCGTGTTTCCTGTGAACGTTAGGCCGAGGAGTTTAAAAATACTTTCAGATAATGAATCTTTGGCCATTGCTATTGATGGTAGAGAAAGTTTCTTGTAATTATTGAAGGAAACAAGTTTAGTCTTGGCAGCATTGAATGTGACCATCCATTTTTTTCGCCATTTCACTACAGATTGAAGGTCATCCTCTCGTGTTTCTGCCATTTCCTTAGATATGTATTAATTTGTTTTCTTGTCGTGCCTGTTACAGAGCGTGGTGTCATCAGCATATATACCCATCTCTGAGGCAATTTTGTCGGGGAGGTTATTTATGAATATTAGGAATAATAAAGGTCCAAGGATAGACCCCTGAGGCACTCCCACATTTATATCATATTGTTTAGATATATGACCGTCGAGGACAACCTGCATTTTTCTCTTATCTAAGAAGGATTTAATTATGTTAAGTATTCTTCCAGTGATACCGTATGATCTAATTTTCCTGAGAAGACCTTTATGGCATAACCTGTTAAAAGCCTTAGATATATCTAGAGCTACCGCTCTACCCTCCCCTGCTTTGTCCAGTGAATGGTATATACATTCAGAGATTAGTTAGGATATCTGCTGTCGAACGGGCTTGCCTAAATCCATATTGTTTGTCAGTCAGAAGTTTTGCATCTGTAAGGTTATGGACTAGAGCTTGGTTAATTATGGACTCAAATATTTTGGCGAAAAGTGGGAGGAGGCTAATAGGACGATAATTTAATGGATCAGTTCTTTCGCCAGAATTCTTGAAAACTGGTACCACAGAAGCAGTTTTCCAGCAGGCAGAAAAGCAAGATTCATTAAGGCATTTTTTGTAAAGTTTGGAGAGAACTAGAGCTACTTTGGCGGAGCATGTTTTTAATAGCACAGCTGGGATGAAATCAGGTCCACATGCTTTTGAAGTGTCAAGGTTTTTTATGATACCATGCACCTGAGCAGGGGTGATTTTCAGATCGTGTAGCGTGGCGTCTGTTCGCAAAGGAAAGTCAGTAAAGGAGTGGTTAGCAGGGTTGAGTGTGGAGTTGGAGGCAAACCGACTGGCGAGCATGTTAGCCTTCTTAGTTGCTGAGCAAACAACCTCATGATTGTTGGATAGTGGGGGAATTCTTGATTGCCCATTATTTACTACAATCGTAGATTTTCCAGAAATCACAGGTTCCTAATTTTTGTGCTTTGATGCATTTTTTTGGTTGTTTCAGTAAATTCTCTCTTAGCTGTCGCTATTTCTTTCTTACAGTTACTTCTAGCTTCTATATACTTCTGTTTGAACTGGACTTATGTTGGTTAAATCTGCGGTATGCATGCTGCCTTTGCGCAATGGCAGTTGCACAAGTAGAAATAAACTATTGGGGAGAGTGGGGCTTGCTATAAAATATTCACGTAGGAACGTGCTTCAATTGCCGTTTTGAACGGTTCAGTGGTCTCATTTGCACACTGTTCAGTAGGAAGAGAAAAGCTATTTCCCCATGGGGCATCTCTGAGATCCCTGATAGCTTCCCAGTCAGCCTTTTTATAGTATCTCGTTGTTTTGAGCAATGGCTCTTCAGTTTTTAGAGTTTAGGATGATTTTAACCATTATCACTGCATGATCAGCGTTCCTAAGTGAGCGGTTTCTGACTGGTAGTACAGAAGCCTTAACTCTTTAGTAGTGCTTAGAGTAGCTGCTCCATCAATAGTTGTATAATATCGGGATATTTGTAGTGCCATGTCGCACATGGAAAGTGACCCTGCACTCATCCCCGGTGGGCTTTCCTGAGGCCACAATCCTAGTTGATGAAAGGACAGCTGATGGTCTACTTATGTTGCATGTCTGGTATTCTGCATAATAATTATGTTTAATGTGTAGAGATATGGGGGTCTCATTCTCAAAAATAGGTGGCACTCTGGACGTGTGAAAAATTAGCATGTTAAAAACTAGCCGTGTCGGCAATCCTGAGAAAAGAGGTAGTCTACAGAAAGGAGGTGGTAATATCTTGGCGCATGTTCTCTTAGGAAATTTAGGTAAAAATGGCAATAGTGGATAAATGGGGGCAGGGGAATGACACATAGAAAATATATAGATGATAATTTTATTTTATTTTTATTTTTAAAAATTTTTTTACAAGGGAGTCGCCACTTATCAAGGCCCAGAGGTTACTCGAGGATAAGGGCTAGCGAGTATGGTGGTTACTGAGACAACAGCGTAGTGATCGTTAATGGTAGAATATGATTATTTAAAGGAGCGGCTCAACAAGAATTTGTTTACATTGGACTTGAAAACGGCCATGTTGTAGTGTGCTGAAAAGCAGGTCCGCAGAACATTTCTACAAGTGGACCGTTTTCGGAAAGAAGCTTTGTTCATGGAATTTTTGTTTAGGTTTAGTTAGGCACAGATAGAGTAAGGGGAATTAGCTAGACGAGTTTTCAATTTTTCGTTATGAAAGTTTGACAGGCGAACCATAGATTGACTATCGAAATCTAGTATACAATACATAAAAAGAAAACCTAAAAAACTGTATTTTAAATTACATTATGCCTGTCGTTTATTTGGACGACCCATTGCTAGTCCTATATGATAACACGTACGGTTAAAACTATTGGAGCTGTCGTCATGTTTTGAAATGTATGGTTGGAGTTACTTCAGAAAGTTTAGGAATCTCTGCTCTGTTCTTTGTGGCTCCTATTTAATCACCTGTGCCATTATTACTCTGAATCTGCCCCCCCCCCGACCCCCGAGAACCATCCTTTCAATCCACAGGTTGTCCATCAACAAGTTAGTCCTCTATGCCAAAAACAGGAATAACTATTCGATTAACTAACCTATTGTAAGTAATGCCTCTAACGTTTACCTCTCGTCTAAAATCTAGATTTTTAAGATTTCATTAAATTTTTCGGTACTTATGAAGAGAAGGTACCATGTTGGAATAACCTTAATTAGAAACCCATTCTTTAACATGGGGAGGGTGTTTTATAACTATTCTATTCTGAAAAATAATAAGCAAGATCCCATAAAAGTCAAATTTAATTTGAAAATACTATTAAAAAAAAACAAAAAAAAACAATAAAAATAGCACGATACCTTCACTGTATAAATATCGATTTTTTTTTTTTTTTTTTTTTTTTTTAATTATTAAAGATTAAGTGAAGTACATTTTATCCCCCCCCCCCTACTTATGAGGATTTTTTTCCTGGAGTTAAATTTAAAGACAACTCCCCTCTTTTCAGTCCATAACATGAAGGTCTATAAGTGCAATAAATTTGAAGAAAAAAAAAATCTGTCGGTCAAGATATTCTTCTTAAAAATAATTTGTCGATTTGACATGGAATTAAATGATAGTGTTTAGAATGTAGCAGTTGCATCTGTTGCCGGTGCACAGTGAAATGGTCAAAGTCACGATTCTAACAATGTTGAACAACCGAAGTATGTATTGAACCAGCTTTCTCCAAAGGGGGAAGTGTCATGGGAATATTAAATTCACAAGCGACCTCCAGTCGCATGTATATTCTGGTTAGTGATGATGATGTTGGGTTTTTGCAGTTAGGTATGGACGTCCTATTTAGAGCGGTTGGTATTCTCAAATGGTCACCCATCTAGTACTGACTCGGGTCAACGTTGCTTAATTCTGGTGATCTAAAGAACTGGTGTGTCAACTAGATTATACCGTATATGAAAAACCAATGTTATTAGTTAAGAAGAGCTAAATGTTTACATGTTGAGAGTAGGAAAATGTTAAGTTTGCAAGGTATGTGAACTTTAGTGGAAATGTACAAATTGTCGCTGTATGCAAAAGTAAGTTTGTGACCGTGACTTGCTTTACCAAGCAGCTATATCAGCTTATGCGTCAAGATGTCTTACAGTGTTTATGACTTACTAGGAATCGTTTGGCAAGTTGAATCTCTCATTGCGTCTGTATGTTGACAGTTTGTGAGCACTGGCTTATATAGATTACGCAAACAGGTGCCCAGCAATTGTTTCTGATTAGTTGAAGTCTGATATAGGCAACCAATTATGAGCGAAAATTTCGCTTCAATCAGTACAAGCATTTCAATCAAGTCACATTTAATATTTCAGATCATTTCTCTGGAGTTATTGTTATTACTGCTGAAACAGGTGTTCCACAAGAACACTGCAGAATGTGAACGGTCGATAGTGGATGAAGCATCCGTATTTGAATTCTTTGAAATGCTGTTCTCATCTTGAGTGCTATTTTCGGTTGATGTAACCTCCGACCTTCTTCAGGTTTATCTTTTTGCCAAACTCTGGAATTTGAATGGAATATCGAACAGAACCATTTATTTAATTCACAGGGGTAGCATACTCTTGTTCTGTCAGCCATGAGAGGGTAAAAGTCTTAATACGTTATTTTGAGCCTTCACCATCCAGAAGAGTAACTCTTAATTGAATTTTACCAAGTACATATATTATTTTTATGAACACTAACAATTATTTTATAACTATAGGCACTCGTGTTTCATGCTTGTGCGATCATCAGTGTGATAATTACAGCTGGTTGGGAGACTCAAACTACAGTCACAAAGCCACCCTTGACTTTATAGGCTAGCGTCTTTCCTCCAGGCCACAGGCAATTTACATTTAAATGAAAGGAAATTAAGTACTTAGGAATGCCATGTCGGCTGACGTTTACTATAGACAGTCAGACAGTATTCAACGACAGGCAGTTTCACCAACCGGTTGTTGTTTTGTAAATAAAATGAAATAGACGTTTTGAATGTAACGCACAATATTTATTTTATAATAATTTTACAAAATAAAAAAATACATCGTTTTTAATGAGAAAACATGTTTCATTTGTTTATAAATTCAGATAATGTAATTTTTACTTTGTAGAAATCTTTCGTTTGATTTAATTTTTATTATGAAAATATTGTCATAAAGTTTAGCCTCTACATAAAACTACAAACATTTTTTTTTTTTTTTACAAAACTGTTTGGTTTGTTTCTAACCGGAAGTAAGTGTTAAAATTTCTATTGTTTGAAGAATTTGAATAATTCTTAACTTGATTATTTTCAACATGAGTAGTCAAAATAATCTAAATTGTTTGTCATGTAAAATATTTTGAAACAATGTCTAAAAAAAAAATAAAATAATAAAATAAAAAACTTTTTAGCCCATCATTTTAAGGTTTCTTTTGCGTTAAAGATTCAAAATGATTAATTGTATAAAAATATTTGTAATCAATTTTAGATATATGAAACAATGTACGTTCGTCTTGACTAATATTTAATATTCCAGTTGATGCTTTTTGTTTGGTTAATTTTAAATGTTTTGTAGTTTTTTTTTGTTTTTTTTTTTTTAAATCTAAACATTTAATATAAACTTACACTTTTTTATTCGCTAATTAGTCGTCATTTATCAGAACTATTAGCCATTCAAAAATAAAGGCTAATGAAATGGATGTATTGTCAGTTGAATGATGAAGAATATTATGAAAGGATTTAAAATGATAAATGAAACGAACAAAGTTTGGTTACTTATGAAGACAGTTTATGACAAGCGTTATTTGATATTGGAGTTAAAGATGACCATATGGTAGTCCACAAGGAAGCAATCTCATGGTAACATGTTTTGCAGTTAGGATATTCTTGGATAAAAACTGTTCATGAAAATTTCATTTGATGGAAGAAGGAAAGTTCTTTGCAGTTGAAACTAGAAAAGAGTTCTTGCTGTGAATGTTTTACCAAGAGGAACCAGAAAATAACTGATATTTTTAAAATATCTAAGTAAACCGGTCGCTTGTCTACTATAGGATTAACTTGATTTCTTTTGTCGGAAGAAAACTTCCTGCAACAAGTAATTCATCTGTAATTACGTGAAGACAACGTTTGTCAAGCTTAAGTAGCTCTTTATAAATTTGTATTGTCAAATTGTTGCCCTCTTTTTAACACTAAACATCATTCAATTGTTGGCTGCCTACCTGTGATCATTTTGTGGCAATTTCTTGCTGATAAAATTTTTTTATTCATTGATTTCTCTCCTCATCCGTTCAAATGTCTGCATATTAGCATGCAAATATAAAGTGTGTGATGTGTGTATCTTTTTACACATGTATATATACATCTAATATATAATATAAAGTCAGTCTTTTTGCTTTTTGACTGAAATCCACTTTTAGAAATTTTTAAAGGCTGATTTTTGCTGAATTTTTGCCTTGCAGCTGGATTTTATTTATTTCTCATTTTATCTTTTATTCCCCCCCCCTCCCCGCTTTTACTAAATATGTACGACCAAAATTATTCCCGGTCATTGTACGACTGATTGCTCCTGCTGTTTGTCATATAGAAATGTGTAAAGTTGCTTGAATCAGTAGGAGCTGAATTGGACAATTTAGTCGTGCTGGATCAAGATCAAAGTGTAGTATCTGTTCTTCAGATGCTGCACTTCTATTTCTTGTTCTCTTTCGGTGGAGGAGAAATCCTTCACGACTGAGACAATTTTTATTATCGTACCTTTTCTCCACGTTAAAAAACGACCTTAGTGTCTAACTCTGTCCCGTGGGGAGGCATAGTAAATAGGTATATAAAGGGGATTACTAAAATTGTACGATAATTTGCTCCTGCTACTGATTTGCTATTAAAGCAACTTTTACATCGACGAGCTACTGGATTTATCAATGCAAAATATCGTAAAAATCTGTATTATTAAAATGGACAATAAAATGAATTTACTCACAAATTTCAATATCTTTAGATTCATATAAAATATTTACAAAAAAATATTTTTTTAAATATCTTTTTCCAATTCTGTATGCCACTTTTTCCGTTTTTTTTTTTGTTTTTTTTAATTAAAAATCTTTGTAAAAAAAAAAAAAAAAAAAAGATAAACAAGTTTATTTTTTAGATTAGTCGTGCCTTGTTTTTTTTTTTTTTTTTTTTTTTTTTTATAGATTATGCACGTCTAATTAAAGCCTGTGACAATTATTTGGCACACTGTAATGGAAAAAAATAATTTCTCGGGCGTTAAGTAATTAGTCAAAGCAACTTCGACACGGGTGATTTATCAGTTGGTCAGTACAAAACAAAATAGATTTACTCAAGTTTCGGTCGAGTTTATTTATGGCAAATATCCTTTTAGCTTCATACCTGAAGATATTCGCAAAAAATAAACTATTTTATTTTATTTTAATATTCTCTCTTAAGTCAGGAAGTAAACAAAATGGATAGAAATACAACCATTTGTGTTGAGAGCTATTTTTCAAATTCTGTTATAAATTTTCTTTTCAAAGTTTTATAAAGTTAGTGTTAACAAAATCAAAGTTAAAGAAAAATCATTTGGGTTTATTTAAGATTTGGTTTGAACCAGGTACGTCCAAGGATGGAATACTGTTGCCACATCTGAGCAGGAGCTGCTAGAAAAGACTTGTCCTGCCTTAATAGAGTTCAAAATAGACTTCGGAGCCTCGTAGATGTCCTTTTCTCTTCCCTGCAACCTCTATCTCACAGAAGAGGTTGCGAGTTTGTCTCTGATGTATCGTTATTTTCATGGAAAGTGTTCGACTGAGCTTCAGTCTATGGTCCCCTTTCGCCAAACTTTCACAAGGAACACTCGTCTAGCTGAAAACACTATCAATAATTCCCCCCACTCTTTATCTGTACTTAAACCTAGATTCCATGAACAAAGCTTTCTTAGAACTGCACGTCTGTGGAATTGTCTTCCGTTTTCCTGCTTTCTGGCTGACTACAATATGGTTGTCTTCAAGTCTAACGTAAACAAGTTCTTGATGAGCCGTTTCATATAAGTTAACAAATTTACCGAATTGATTACTATATTGTCCAATTTCTACTGTACACTCTTTAACCCTTATCCTCGAGTGGCCTCTTGGCCTTGATAATGTGGTCATGCCTGTGTAAAAAAAAACCCCAAAAAACAAACCTTTTTACTGCATTTTAATTTTAAAAAAAAACAACACAAAACAAACTAGCAGTAGTCGATATAAGTTAAAATGTTTGAGAAAACTTTAAAAAATGATTTCCTTTGCTTTTTTGGTCAATGTGCGCGACAGTTTTACCCCCCCCCCCCCGTATGTAACACGATGTAACTGTAATTAATTTATTATCATCCTAACTTTTTTACTATTTAAAAGAAGCTTCAAATAAACTAATATTTTTTATAGCTTACAAAAATAATGAAAATGCGAGACAAAAATCGTGTTTACATTGGTGCCGGGAAAACTCGTCTCGGGAAAACTCGTCCCCTTTCGCTAGGTAGGAAAACTGGTCCCTTATTGAATAAATATCGATTGAAAACACATTTTATGATCGTTCTTGTAGGAGATATTGTTTTTTAAAATAAACTATAGCTCCCCCCCCATAATATTTTTTTAAAAATATTTTTACTTGTTTAATGTTTTTCGTCTTTGTAACGTGATCTTGAGCGTTTTTTTGCTGTTATTTTTTTTTTTTTTACTGGTTTAATGTTTTTCGTCTTTGTAACGTGATCTTGAGCGTTTTTTTGCTGTTATTTTTTTTTTAAACACACCTATCAAGGCCCAGAGACCACTCGAGTATAAGGATTAATGAGCGTACAGTTGTCAATAAAACAATATCGTAGTAATCGTTAGTAGAAGGGTAAATTGGATTACTTGAGGGGATGATTCATCAAGAAGTTGTTCACTTTTGACTTTAAGGTGACCATATTGTAATCAACTGGAAAGCAGGAAAATAGTTTCACAGGTGTACAGTTCAAAGAAAGAAACTGTTTATGGAATCTACGTTGAGGTTTAGACCCAGATAAAGGGTGGGGGGAAATTATTGAAAGTGGTTGCAGATAGACGAGTGTATTTGTGAAAGTTTGGTGAGGGAGGATCATAGATTAGTGCTTAGATGAGCACTTACCATGAAAATAAGCAGAGACAGGCTTGCAACGTCTTTTCAGTGGGAAAGAGGTTGCAAGGAAGAGAAAAGGGCATCCCCTACAAGGCTACAAAGTTTATTTTGAACTCTTTCAGATCAGGATAAGCTGCTTCTAGCCGCTCCTGCCCAGATGTGGCAACAGTACTCCATCCTAGGACATACTTGACTTTTATACAGGTAGAGAATTGCATTGGCAGTGAGATATCTACTTGAGTGATAGAATAATCCCACTATTTTTCCAACAATCTTGGCATCAGATTTGTATGTATGTGTTCCATCCCAGATCAGGAGTAAAGGTTAGACCCAAAAGCTTGTCAAAACAGGTAGCCTTCCCAAGACGAGAACCATTCATTTCAATTGATGCCAGATGGAGGGGGGGTTCTCTCTAATGTAATCGTCCTTTCTTTTTATAGTCTGTCTTTTTTATTAAGCAATGACGTCATTTCACATACATACTAAGTGCCCTCCTAACCTATGGGAGCTAGACCTTCTTTAAAAGTTCGGATATATCCTATGTTGAATAAATTAATGCAATATGTATAAACTGCTTTAGGAAAGACAATGGAAGTGTTCTCGAATCTCTATTACGCTTAATGTGCCAAATATCTATGCCGCCCCCCTCTGCTCCACCTCTTAGTGACAAAATCTACTTACAGCGTGAAATATGTATATTAGATTTTAATTAAATTTAGACAGTTTTTCAACATTTCGGCTTCTTCCGACTATGTTAGGAGGCAAAATGAAAGAAGGGAGTAAAAAAAACAAAAACTGGAATATATTATGAGCTTAGTGAAAAAGTCCATAGTGATCTTCGTTCAATTCAGAATAATGTGGGCTCTCTCTCTCTTTCTCTCTCTCTCTCTCCCTCCCCGTGTTCAGCATTCGTTCTTACTAAGGCCACATACACGTGACACTGATTATATAAAATTGATCCCTTCACCCAATATTAACAAAACGCTGGTAATGGGGGAGGGAGGAATCTCCAGTTCAGGACAAGTATACATGAGGAACAAACTAAACAAGCAAGAGAGAACACAAAACAATCAAGTTAGGAGTTGAAACAAACAATTATTTACATTAAATGAATAAACGTGCAAACAAGTAAAATAAAAAAGATCAACTATTATGTGAGAAAGGAAATCTAGCTATTGTTATATAACGATGAGCAAAATTCATAATAAAGCATTAAGAAACAATCTCAGAAAATGCTGTGTAACTTGGAGAAGTTGGTGGGTGGCACGAGGAGTACTCCACAAGAAGTTGTAAAAACAATCAGATAGCCAGTTTACAAAATACAATTGTTTTTGGCAATAAGATATCTAAAATACAATCCAGATCCATATCCCATAGAAATGTTAGGCAGTGATCGAAATAAATTTTTTTTTACCCCCCCCCCCCCGACAAAATGAAGGTGAACCTGTAAATTCACCTTTGTCCGTTCGTCTGCCCGCACTTTTCTCAATAACTACGCCTTGGAATTTTTTGTAATTTTGCACAAACTTTAAACATGATACGAGTAAAAAAGTAACAGAACGGATTTCCCGGGCAAACTCCGGTTGAGCCTCTAGACGTGCTTTTCGGGTTAAAATGGCTAAAATTGGCACTTTTGTGCTTATTAAAAAAAAAATTGATACCTTGGATTTTATTAAAACTTTCTGAAAAGCTATAACTGATTTTTATATAATTTTGTTTGTCTATACTTCGCGATAACTCTTGGGTGAGCTCCAGGGGCTCTTTTAGGACTAATAAAAACACTCCATTTTTGGGGCTATTTTACCAATCTGTCAATTTTCTGTGTATGTCTATTTAGCCGTTTTGCATGGTGCTGAACTCAAATTTAAATATGTTAAGGCCTTAAGGACTTTTGAGGCTAAATAATGGGGGGGGGGGCAAATGATGGACTTGGTCATTTCTTTTTTTTTTTTTTTTTTTTTTTTTTTTTTTTTTTGTATGGCGCAGAACTCTACGTTTAAGGCTAAATGGGGAGGGGAATGCTGAACAGTCATTTTTTTATGCCTCGTTAACTGTCCACTCATGGGGACTATGCATGCTTCACTTGTTTACACTTTAAACTAAAGAGGCATTATCTTTTTCTCTTCCCTCTCTTCATCCTTGTTTTTCGTCATCAGTCATAACTGACTTGGTGGCGAGAAGAGTTTTAGCAAAACCACTCTTTCTCTTCAGGGTATGTAAGGATGCCAGTCACATGACTGATCACGTGGTTAGTTAAATACAGGCGTTTTAGCTGGGAATCAAACTCTCCACAAGTGTCATTTTACGGTCATGACATACATAGTCTAAAGGTGGAGACAGGACAGAGGGAGAAAGGTTAACAGGAAATAGCACACGCCATTTTCCTCTTGGACGGTTTGGTTTAAAAAGAAGAAACAATAAAACAAATTATCTCTGTTCGTTTGAGGTACAATTAATCAAAATATTTGGCTTATAAAATCCCAATTTGCCTATTTGTGTCTATGATTGGTGTAATAGATATTTGGGACAATGATAGTCCAAATGCACTTTTAATTCTCGTGGGAACAATGTGAACTTAAAATGAGTAAAATAGAAAGTTATGTTCCGTAAATTATTTATAATATTGTTTTCGCATTACATCACCAAACAAGGTTGATATGTCATAAAGTAGACACATCAAAGTATAATGATAGTCTGTCAAGACTGAAAGAAGCTATGTAAGGCTGCCTGCACGTGGAATTTTTGTAGCAAGAGTTGTGCAATCTTCAACCACATTCTCCGGATATACCAGTGGCAAGTGGAGGTTCAGAATGACTGGAAACAATGCCGAAATAAGCGGAGAGCACATACAGCACCTAGAATTCCCAAATGGTCACCCATCTAGCCAAGCTCAATGTTTCTTAACTTTGATGATCTGATGAGAACCAGTGTGTCAACATGATTATGCCGTATATAAAAAAGGTATAACACACACACAAACACACACTGATTATGCCGTATATAAAAAAGGTATAACACACACACAAACACACACTGATTATGCCGTATATAAAAAAGGTATAACACACACACAAACACACACTGATTATGCCGTATATAAAAAAGGTATAACACACACACAAACACACACTGATTATGCCGTATATAAAAAAGGTATAACACACACACAAACACACACTGATTATGCCGTATATAAAAAAGGTATAACACACACACAAACACACACTGATTATGCCGTATATAAAAAAGGTATAACACACACACAAACACACATGATTATGCCGTATATAAAAAAGGTATAACACACACACAAACACACACATGATTATGCCGTATATAAAAAAGGTATAACACACACACAAACACACATGATTATGCCGTATATAAAAAAGGTATAACACACACACAAACACACACTGATTATGCCGTATATAAAAAAGGTATAACACACACACAAACACACACTGATTATGCCGTATATAAAAAAGGTATAACACACACACAAACACACACTGATTATGCCGTATATAAAAAAGGTATAACACACACACAAACACACACTGATTATGCCGTATATAAAAAAGGTATAACACACACAAACACACACTGATTATGCCGTATATAAAAAAGGTATAACACACACAAACACACACATGATTATACCGTATATAAAAAAGGTATAACACACACACAAACACACACTGATTATGCCGTATATAAAAAAGGTATAACACACACACAAACACACACTGATTATGCCGTATATAAAAAAGGTATAACACACACACAAACACACACATGATTATACCGTATATAAAAAAGGTATAACACACACAAACACACACATGATTATGCCGTATATAAAAAAGGTATAACACACACACAAACACACACTGATTATGCCGTATATAAAAAAGGTATAACACACACAAACACACACATGATTATACCGTATATAAAAAAGGTATAACACACACACAAACACACACTGATTATGCCGTATATAAAAAAGGTATAACACACACAAACACACACATGATTATACCGTATATAAAAAAGGTATAACACACACACAAACACACACTGATTATGCCGTATATAAAAAAGGTATAACACACACACAAACACACACTGATTATGCCGTATATAAAAAAGGTATAACACACACACAAACACACACTGATTATGCCGTATATAAAAAAGGTATAACACACACAAACACACACATGATTATACCGTATATAAAAAAGGTATAACACACACACAAACACACACTGATTATGCCGTATATAAAAAAGGTATAACACACACACAAACACACACTGATTATGCCGTATATAAAAAAGGTATAACACACACACAAACACACACTGATTATGCCGTATATAAAAAAGGTATAACACACACACAAACACACACTGATTATGCCGTATATAAAAAAGGTATAACACACACAAACACACACATGATTATACCGTATATAAAAAAGGTATAACACACACACAAACACACACTGATTATGCCGTATATAAAAAAGGTATAACACACACACAAACACACACTGATTATGCCGTATATAAAAAAGGTATAACACACACACAAACACACACTGATTATGCCGTATATAAAAAAGGTATAACACACACACAAACACACACTGATTATGCCGTATATAAAAAAGGTATAACACACACACAAACACACACTGATTATACCGTATATAAAAAAGGTATAACACACACACAAACACACACTGATTATGCCGTATATAAAAAAGGTATAACACACACACAAACACACACTGATTATACCGTATATAAAAAAGGTATAACACACACACAAACACACACTGATTATGCCGTATATAAAAAAGGTATAACACACACAAACACACACATGATTATACCGTATATAAAAAAGGTATAACACACACACAAACACACACTGATTATGCCGTATATAAAAAAGGTATAACACACACACAAACACACACTGATTATGCCGTATATAAAAAAGGTATAACACACACACAAACACACACTGATTATGCCGTATATAAAAAAGGTATAACACACACAAACACACACATGATTATACCGTATATAAAAAAGGTATAACACACACACAAACACACACTGATTATGCCGTATATAAAAAAGGTATAACACACACACAAACACACACTGATTATGCCGTATATAAAAAAGGTATAACACACACACAAACACACACTGATTATGCCGTATATAAAAAAGGTATAACACACACACAAGCACACACTGATTATGCCGTATATAAAAAAGGTATAACACACACACAAACACACACTGATTATGCCGTATATAAAAAAGGTATAACACACACACAAACACACACTGATTATGCCGTATATAAAAAAGGTATAACACACACAAACACACACATGATTATACCGTATATAAAAAAGGTATAACACACACACAAACACACACTGATTATGCCGTATATAAAAAAGGTATAACACACACACAAACACACACTGATTATGCCGTATATAAAAAAGGTATAACACACACACAAACACACACTGATTATGCCGTATATAAAAAAGGTATAACACACACACAAACACACACTGATTATGCCGTATATAAAAAAGGTATAACACACACACAAACACACACTGATTATGCCGTATATAAAAAAGGTATAACACACACAAACACACACATGATTATACCGTATATAAAAAAGGTATAACACACACACAAACACACACTGATTATGCCGTATATAAAAAAGGTATAACACACACACAAACACACACTGATTATGCCGTATATAAAAAAGGTATAACACACACACAAACACACACTGATTATACCGTATATAAAAAAGGTATAACACACACACAAACACACACTGATTATGCCGTATATAAAAAAGGTATAACACACACACAAACACACACTGATTATGCCGTATATAAAAAAGGTATAACACACACACAAACACACACTGATTATGCCGTATATAAAAAAGGTATAACACACACACAAACACACACTGATTATGCCGTATATAAAAAAGGTATAACACACACAAACACACACATGATTATACCGTATATAAAAAAGGTATAACACACACACAAACACACACTGATTATGCCGTATATAAAAAAGGTATAACACACACACAAACACACACTGATTATGCCGTATATAAAAAAGGTATAACACACACACAAACACACACTGATTATACCGTATATAAAAAAGGTATAACACACACACAAACACACACTGATTATGCCGTATATAAAAAAGGTATAACACACACACAAACACACACTGATTATGCCGTATATAAAAAAGGTATAACACACACACAAACACACACTGATTATGCCGTATATAAAAAAGGTATAACACACACACAAACACACACTGATTATGCCGTATATAAAAAAGGTATAACACACACACAAACACACACTGATTATGCCGTATATAAAAAAGGTATAACACACACAAACACACACATGATTATACCGTATATAAAAAAGGTATAACACACACACAAACACACACTGATTATGCCGTATATAAAAAAGGTATAACACACACACAAACACACACTGATTATGCCGTATATAAAAAAGGTATAACACACACACAAACACACACTGATTATACCGTATATAAAAAAGGTATAACACACACAAACACACACATGATTATGCCGTATATAAAAAAGGTATAACACACACACAAACACACACTGATTATGCCGTATATAAAAAAGGTATAACACACACAAACACACACATGATTATACCGTATATAAAAAAGGTATAACACACACACAAACACACACTGATTATGCCGTATATAAAAAAGGTATAACACACACACAAACACACACTGATTATGCCGTATATAAAAAAGGTATAACACACACACAAACACACACTGATTATGCCGTATATAAAAAAGGTATAACACACACACAAACACACACTGATTATGCCGTATATAAAAAAGGTATAACACACACACAAACACACACTGATTATGCCGTATATAAAAAAGGTATAACACACACACAAACACACACTGATTATGCCGTATATAAAAAAGGTATAACACACACACAAACACACACTGATTATGCCGTATATAAAAAAGGTATAACACACACACAAACACACACTGATTATACCGTATATAAAAAAGGTATAACACACACAAACACACACTGATTATGCCGTATATAAAAAAGGTATAACACACACACAAACACACACTGATTATGCCGTATATAAAAAAGGTATAACACACACACAAACACACACTGATTATGCCGTATATAAAAAAGGTATAACACACACACAAACACACACTGATTATGCCGTATATAAAAAAGGTATAACACACACACAAACACACACTGATTATGCCGTATATAAAAAAGGTATAACACACACAAACACACACATGATTATACCGTATATAAAAAAGGTATAACACACACACAAACACACACTGATTATGCCGTATATAAAAAAGGTATAACACACACACAAACACACACTGATTATGCCGTATATAAAAAAGGTATAACACACACACAAACACACACATGATTATACCGTATATAAAAAAGGTATAACACACACAAACACACACATGATTATGCCGTATATAAAAAAGGTATAACACACACACAAACACACACTGATTATGCCGTATATAAAAAAGGTATAACACACACAAACACACACATGATTATACCGTATATAAAAAAGGTATAACACACACACAAACACACACTGATTATGCCGTATATAAAAAAGGTATAACACACACACAAACACACACTGATTATGCCGTATATAAAAAAGGTATAACACACACAAACACACACATGATTATACCGTATATAAAAAAGGTATAACACACACACAAACACACACTGATTATGCCGTATATAAAAAAGGTATAACACACACACAAACACACACTGATTATGCCGTATATAAAAAAGGTATAACACACACACAAACACACACTGATTATGCCGTATATAAAAAAGGTATAACACACACACAAACACACACATGATTATGCCGTATATAAAAAAGGTATAACACACACACAAACACACACTGATTATGCCGTATATAAAAAAGGTATAACACACACAAACACACACATGATTATGCCGTATATAAAAAAGGTATAACACACACACAAACACACACTGATTATGCCGTATATAAAAAAGGTATAACACACACACAAACACACACTGATTATGCCGTATATAAAAAAGGTATAACACACACACAAACACACACTGATTAAAGCATAAGTATCCACTTACTAGTTGGTAAATAGTATGCACCATTTTCTAAATACAATGGCGACAAATCGAATTAAATCTGCCTTTTGTGGTTTAAATCCTCAAGGTTAAGCATATAATTACACTTAGATTTGTTGATCGCATGCAGATCAATATATTGATCGCATGCAGATCAATATATTGATCACTACAGCCCTTTATTTGATTCTTATCTCTCCACCCAAACAGGGTGGTAAGTGATCTGATGGATCCTGTCATGACCTATGCAATCGGCTATGCAGAGTTCGAATCCAATTGGATTTCTTGTGGTAAATTATGCACTAGGTGTTGGGTATGCTGTGATTACTTTGCAGCTTTTGGTAAAATAGCGGACAGACCATTCAAGCAAGTAGAGGTGGGGAGTCTGTTAAAAAAAACAACAACCTGATCTTGAAATTCTGAAAACTCTTTTGAATTCTTGGAAGTATTGTTAGCTCCCATGTTTTTTGGCCCCTCAACAAAGGAGGGATTGGATTTAGTAATTCGCTCGCATTCATTTGTCCATCCATTCGTTTGTTCGCACTTTTCTTAATAACCACGCTTTTGATTTTTAAAAAATTTTGCACAAACATTAGTCATGGTAAAAGTAAATTTTTGCTAGAACAGATTTTCCGGGATAACTCTGGTTGCACCCATATAGGGGTAAAATTGACCCCCAATCGTTCATTTGTTCGCATTTTTCTCTGGATTTAAAAATTTTTTTGCACAAACATTAGTTATGCTGCAAGTAAATTTTTCACGCATGGAAGGGGACCTCGTATGCTCAGCTTTTTTCAGGTTTTGCTTTGTTTTCAATCTCGGTGGGATTAATGCTAAATTGTGCAACAATTCTCCATAATAATCATCCATAGAGTTCAGCATTATAACAATTTTGGTTTTATATTTAATTAGAATTCATTATTGAGATGAGTATTATTAATTTTATTTATTGCGGACCATTATCCTCATCTTTTCTTATTTGTTTCACAACGTTTCGGCCAACCATTCCTCTGGCCTTTGTCAGGTGGTAACCGCGATGGATAGGAACTCTGAATCTCCTGCCTTCCGTAGTTGTCTCGCCACGTTTTCCCATAGCTTTGGGTAGGATTGAAACCGCTATCTTCAGGCAATTCTCACCTGGAACTGCAGAGATTCAACATCCTTATCAACTGCACCACGGGCTGCGAATGGGTGATCAAGGTTGAATTTTTTGGTTTTATAAATTCATGTTTATGTATTATCTGATCTTCCGTGGTCGGGTCCGTACCGAATGGTATATATTATTTTAATTGGGATTCATTATTGAGATGAGTATTTATTGATTTTATTTATTGCGGACTATTATCCTCATCTATTCTTAGTTGTTTCATAACGTTTCGGCCACCATTCCTCTGGCCTTCGTCAGGTGGTAACCACGACGGATAGGAACTCTGAATCTCCTGACTACATTCACTGCAATTACTGCCTTCCATAGTTGTTGCCGTCTCACCACGTTTTGGCCAAGTAATGTTGGTTTTATATATATTTCATGCTTGGGTACTTATGCAGAATACAGACCATGCTGAAATATTATTTAGAAACTCATTCTTAACATGAGGGAGGAAGGGCGTTTTGTAACTATTCTGTACTTTCATCTATCAATTTAATAAACAAGATACCTTAAAATTGAAATTTAACTTGAAAATCCTATAAAAAAAAAATAGCACGGTCCTCATTCAGCATAAGTACCCATGTTTGTTGCTTTTCATACCTCGGCTTCCATGATTTTAATTTCTAAGAAATTCATTCGTTCTCTTGTGTGATGAGTGCCATAACTAAAGTCCTTGCATGTATTTAAAGCTTGTACTCAACTCGAAAGGATACAAAGACGGTTAGAATCTAAACTAAATGATTTGCTGTATAGCAAGTCTCCTGATGTCCATATTTTAACAATCATATTATTCCACAACTTATTGTATTATACCAACATTTCAATAAGCTGTTGATCAATATATATATTTTTTTGGTAAATATTTACTTTAACTACAACAAAACACCGACCAATAAAATTTTTTTACAGGTTTTCGGGGTCGCTGACAATGAATCTGATATTCAAACCTGTCGCAAATTTACCGTTTGCATGGTATTAACCCCTGAACCCTCGCACTATTTTGTGCCAACTCACCGCCATCGTTTATGCTATACTTACATGATGCATTTGCACATGGACGCGCGTAGTAAGGTGACTTGTCACATCGCGGAAGAATTTTTTAGCAGACATTTGAAATAACAGTTTTCAGAAACAAAAAAAATGTGGTTTATTTTTCTGTGTTGCGTAGTTTTTGATGCTTTTTTTAATTGATCTAAAAATGTAAGTTTTTATGAACGATTTACAAAAGCATTTTTATTTTTCTATTTTATTTTATGTTTTTGGAGGGGGGTTATTCAATTATAGAACTTGTACAACTGGTGCTTCTGCAGTTTAATTTACCGTTTTTCCGAAAGTAACGCCCCCCTCCCAATTTACCGTAAGTAACGCGCCGACATACCAGACACCACCCGTCCCCCCTCACCCTTCCCCCAATGTAAATAGAATTTTTATGAAAAATTAAACAGTTCTTCTGCTCAGTGTATGTCGGCGCGTTACTTATGGGAAAAACGGTAAATTAAACTGCAGAAGCACCTGTTAAATGTTGTACATTGAATACCCCCTCTAAAAAAAAAAAAAAAAAAAAAAATGAAAATGCTTTTGTAAATCGCTCGTAAAAACTTAATTTTTTAGATCAATTAAAAAAAGCATCAAAAACTACGCAACACAGAAAAATGAACCACATTTTTTTTGTTTCTGAAAACTTATTGCAAATGTCTGCTAAAAAATTCTTCCGCGATGTGACAAGTCACTTTACTACGCGCGTCCATGCGTGAACGCATCATGTAAGGATAGCATAAACGATGGCGGTGAGTTGGCACAAAAAAGTGCGATGGTTCAGGGGTTAATACCATGCAAATGGTATATTTGCGGCGGGTTTGAATATCAGATTCGTTGTCAGCGACCCCAAAAACCTGTAAAAAAAAAATTTATTGGTCGGTGTTCTGTTGTAGTTAAAGTAAATATTTATCAATTTTTCTCTCAATAAAAGCAGTCACTGTAAGAAAAGTAGATGTGTTTAGTGTTTGGCTGCTGTAATTTTTAAATAATCTTGAATTACAGAAAATATGTCAGTTACTTCATTTTTTTTTTTTTTTTTTTTTTTTTTTTAAGCTATATATATAGCATTTCAGTCCAGCATTGCTCGAGTGTTTAGATGTGTATGTTGAGAAAAAAAAAAAAAAAAAGTGGTAGTAGGAAGGCGGGCTCGAAGCCGTACCGTGAAGGCGGAAAAGAATAGGGAAAAAAAAACTGACGTCTTTGCTGTTACGACCACCGCCAAACCAGAAGTGACATAGGTTTAAATTAAGGCTAGACAATCGAAAGGAGATGACTTTCAAAAACATCGGCGAAAAAAGCGTCCCTCTCCCTGTTGAAAAGTGCCCAGTTGAAGGTGAAGACATTAATATTTTTAGTCAATTTTTCGATATTTGTTGTCTGAAAGGTCGAACTTCAAAACGATACTGATCTTGGTAGAATTTGTCGCCTCTGTCGAAAGTTTTACGCAGACATGCAAACATACATACATTTATATATTGGTAACTAAACCTTTTCGACCCAAACCGATTAAAAAGCTTGCCTGATCTCTGAATACACTTTATGTCGAATTTCAAATGTTTAGACCAAAAATTGTCTGAGTAATTTGGTAGACTGCATAGGTTAATTTTTTTTTTAACTGACCCCCTATTATGCCCCCTTAACATTTATTGTTTTGGGTTCAAATCAAGTTATTATGTTAGATTCATGTCAAAGGAACTTATATCTAAAATTTTAAGTGTTTAGACCCAAAATTGGCAGAGGAGTTTGGTAGAGTTTTCAAAGGTCAAATCGTTGAACTTTGACCCTTTAACAGCCAAATTTCTGGTCGAAATCCCAAATCTCAGTATATCAAATTTCGAGTCTGTAGACTTAAAATTGAGTTATTGCGTAGGGAAATGTACAGACACACAGGCACGTTCACTTATGTCTTCCACAGTATCGCTCCTCTTCAGTGCAGCTAGACCAGCAGCTGCCTTATCCACTTAAATGACAATTGGCACTTCTAACCACTATGCTACTTTGGCTGATTCTACATCGGTGAAATTGCAATGATCATCATTGTACAAACGCATTAAACTCAGTTTATTGACACAAAAAGCATTGCATTATATGCCAGTGGCAGTTTATTTCACTCCCCAATATGATCAACCCAAGACGGGGGATCATTTTTAGTCATCTGTAGACATTGTTTTGCTGTATCACAGCTCTTTGGTATGGCTACCTGACTCTTAGAGATGAACAAAAATAAAATTTAAAAAAAAACAAAATAAAACAGTGTTGGCTAATAAGATATTTTAACTCTGAAAAGGTAAATCCGAGTCTGATCAAGTCTGGTTGGATTTGTTTGTAGGAAAGCTCTTGATATTGGCAAATATAAAACCTTTAATTACCAACAGCACATCCTAATGCATTATTTTGTAAGCATGTCAAATTTCTAAGTTTTTTTTTTGTTTTTTTGTTTTTTTGTTGTGGGTGTGAAGCCGTTGTTCAATAATACTACACCTCCCTTCCCGCTCATCTTTTCAGTTGTCCACATGTACAGGTATGTTCTTTTTATGTGACAGATGGTCACCTGTTTATTACCAATAAAAGTACCTGCAAGAGTTTGTTCAAACACCAATTTCAAGTTAGTTGATTTAGACATGGACGTTTTGGTGTTTATTCTCTAAAATGTTTGCTTATGGTGGACAGTTGTTTTGTTTGAAATTTTTGATGACTGATATGATTGTATTCTTGCATATTGTTCTCAACAGATCTGTGAAGTTTGAACAAATTTGTTTCCGAGTCCGACAGATTTTCAACATTTCTTTAGTTGCCTTTGGGCTACCGATTCCACAAATTCTTTTCCGTCATATTTTTTTTTTTTTTTTTTTTTTTACTATCTTTTTCTAAAATTGATTTTATTTAAATTTTGTTCATTAAAAACAAACGTTGAGTTTACGAAGTATTATCCGCCCACCCACACCCTTCAAATCAAAATTCATCTTGTGTTATTCACACAATGTTTCGATTGATGTAATCGTCCACCTTCTTCAGGTGTATCTTGTCGAACTCACAAAGGACCTATGGCATAGCGGATAAAGTACTTGGTAAAGTGCAATTGTAAGTTACACTTTTCTGGAGGTTGAAGGCTCAATCTTCAATGTGGGTAGCACTCGATATACAATTATGAATTACTGAGGACTTTTATACAGTTATGGCTGTGGATTAAATACGATTTCCATATGAAATTCTGTGCAGATTCCTAAGTTCGGCAAAAACATTCCAGAGTTTGAATGATACACTGAACGAAGGTCGGAGGTTACATCGACCGAAACGTTGTGAAAATAACACTAAAAATGAGAAAAATAGTCTGAATAATAAGAATTATCAATCCTCATTTCTAAAATTCAGAAACAAAATAAAACTATAACTTTGTTTGGGTAATTTTGTTTTAATCTCCATGTTCCAAAACGTTCAATCTTTTTAATATATGATTTACTAAGAATTTAAAAAACCGGAAATGACTTTATATTTGACAGTTTCAATGTTTCTAAATTCCTTGCAAATATCAAAGTCACAAAATAGTTTTATCTATTTTTTTTTTCTTCAACTATTGATAAGTCTAAAATGGCTGAGTTATTTTTTCATGAACAAAAGGATTTAATTTTGTGTGTGTGTGTGTATATATATATATATATATATATATATATATTATATAATTTTTTTTTTTTTTTTTTTTTTTTTAAAGGATTTAAAAAAAAAATCGTTATAGTACTTTTATTTTACATTTTAATTATCAATTGAAGCATCTCCAAATCAAAACGCGGATTCCATGAACAAAGCTTCTTTCTTAGAACTGCACGCCTGTGGAACTCTGTTCCGTCTGCCTGTTTCCCACCGGACTACAACTTGGATGTCTTCAAGTCCAATGTTAACAAATTCCTAATGAACCGCCCCTTTAAGTAAACACTTCATCAAATCTCCACACTAATGTAATGTACTTGCAATAACCCTTATCCCTGAGTGGCTTCCGGGCCTTGATAAGTGGTGATCACTGTGTAAAAAAAAAAAAAAAAAAAAAAAAAAAAAAAAAAAAAAATCGATTCCGAGCTTCAACCTCTGTTCCATCACTGGAATGTTGCATCTGTGCCTATTTTACAAATACTGTAATGGAATATGCCCAGACAAGCACTTAACACTTACCTCTCTCCTTCGATGTGAACCCCTCCAATTAACCCGACAAGCAGCAAAATCCCATCCCTTCATGGTAGAGGTCCCTAGATGCTAGGCAACCTTCTACTCTAATAGTTTCTCCCTATGAATTGCTAGAATTTGGAATTCCCTGTCTCCTGCTTCACTGACTGTACTAACATACAGAAAATTAAATGTAATGTGAATAGACATCTCGCTGCTCAACTCCCTACATAGTATCCTTGTAGATATGGTCCCAGACAAGGTACATTGGCAATGTACCTTGATTTTGAATACTGAATAAAAGAAAATATTTAAAAAAAAAAAAAAAAAAAAAAAAAAAAAATGCAGAAATTACACAGAAGCGAAAAACGCAAGTGATCACATAATTTTATTAATAGACGAAGTAATCATTTTTTCTAAGTTTTTAAAGAATTGTGTATTTTTTAATGTTCCATTTTTATTTTAGGTTAAAAATTTTGGAATGATTAGCATAGATATTCTTCGACTGTAAACTCTTAAAGCCTTCGTCATATATCCTTTACTCCCCCTCCTCCTCGTTGATTTCTTATACTTTGTGGCATTTCACATTTATCTGATTAATCTTATATTCTTCATTGTTTTTAAACTTTGGAAATTTGAAAATACAAGTTGATTAAAAAGAAATTGTATTCATTAGTATTTTATTGAGACTAAAGATAATTGTAGTCGATAACTTGATCAATATTTAAAAGCTAGAAAGAAATGTCTAATATCGATGAAGAAAAAAAAAAAATAGAATGCAGGAACAAAAACGAAGACAACAATTTGGGTTAGGAATCTTCACAAAATTTATTTTCCAATAATTCTTAAACATATCAAATATGGGACTTATTGCTAAATATTTGATAAAAATATCCGGGATAGTGTAATATTCTTGATAATTTCGGGAGTCGCCCCTCCCCTTCTAAAAAAAAATACTAAAATGGAGCCATCAAACGGATTGAAGAATTTAGGATGGCTGCCTCTTTAAAGACATTAGACTAGTCCATGTTTACTGATTTTGAAGTGAAAAATCTTTGGAAAAATAGATTTTATGAAAGTTTGTAACTCAAATACGGTCTTCGTTTGTTTTTGTCAATTTTTTTTTTTTCAACATTTCAATTTTTCTGCATTGTTATCAGCCTTCATAAATATCTGCATATTTATTTACGAGTAATGCTTCAAGCAAACTAGCGTTCCCTTTTAAAAAGAAATGTATTAAACGATGCACAATTCTTTAAAAAAACTTGATAGCAAACGTATTCGCCCCCCCCTCCCCTCGGCTTTATCTTTTTTTTTCTTTCATCAATATTTTCTGTATACATATTCAGAAAGCATACGAATTAAATATAAGAATTAAAATGTTTTCATTCTAAATTTATTAGTTGAGATTGTTTTCTTGATAAGCTATTGACTCACGTTTCTATTTAAAATGAGACCATTTTATCATTGCGTTTAGCTGACGTCATCAAAGTCATTAAATTTTTTAATCGATTCTTCATACTCGCTTCCTTAAAGTAAATTTGACACAAGATTAGTTTAATGGGAGTTCCCCAGTACTGTAACATGTAGAGGTCTTATTCAGAAATGATCTCTGCTGCCAGCAAATGGAAAATCCTTGAAGATAATTTTTTTTTTTTTTTTTTTCAGATGATATAATTATTATTGTTCAATGAGACAATTATGTTTAAACTGTGAAAACAGCAAAAACTCCACTGAGATACCATTTTATAATTGCAAGGACATACAACAGCGATCAGATGATGCATTAGTGTGAGGAATGTTCTCAAAGTAATGCCTCCTATTTTTATTCCACCCGAATTGATCAGAGGGGATTGCAAATTGCGTTATAATGACTAAACTTATGCATTTATGACCTGAACGTTTCATTTTCCTGTTGCAAATACTGATGGTGTGAGAGTCTAAGAAAGTTATCCCTGTCATGGATGTGCGTTTTCTGGAACACAAAAGGTCACCCATTTTAATGGTATCACTCCAGTCTTTGTAGCTCTTTAACCTTTTTAATCAAAAAATAGGCTTTACTTTTGGAACGACCCTCCTAGTTTTATGGTTTTACACACTAGCATTTTCGGCCAACATTTTTTTTTCTTTTTAACACAGAATAATGTCTTTTGTTTCTTGATTACTTAACGATTAAAGATCAACTGCGAAGAACTTTGCAGCTTGGCACTTGAAAGATTTCTCAAGTAACCACTTGAGTGGTTTGAAGCTCTGAAGGACAATTAAATTAATAGCTTCCACAAAATCCGACTATTTACAACAATCTTGATCTTCTAGCAGATAAGGAAATAAAAGGTGTTAATGTTCTTATAGTCAAGAATGGCTATTTAGGCTCTTGTGTAGCTGCATTTTTATTCAAAAATTTTCTTTTTTTGTGTATATCTACTTGACATGGCCAATCTCCTTAACTTTGTGCTGACTCTACTTACGTTAGCTTCTACAGTTCAGAAAATCCACCTTTTGCCTTTACTCCATGTAGCAATGAAAACCTAACGAAATACCTTTTTCTAAATTGGGTTTATCAGAAACTAGCACTTCAGCCTGGCTTTGCTCGGGCCTTATGTACTGTTCATAACTTCATGTGCATATGTATATACATATATATATTAAAAAGTTTGAGTCGTTTCCGGGTAACCTACATTTAAAATTTAAAGTGTTTAGATTCAAAATTGGCAGAGGAGTTTGGTAGAGTTTGCAAAGGTCAACTCTTTCAACTTTGACCTCTTGGCAGCCAAATTTTTGCCCCAAAACTGCTTGCTGCATGTATGAATACTCTTTGTGTAAAATTTCAAATGTTTAGAACAAAAATTGGCTAAGTAATTTGGTAGAGACCGCAGAGGTCAATTTTTTTTAACTTTGACTCTAATTTTGACCCCTTAACATTTGTTTGGGCACAAATCAAATTAAAAAGTTTGATCCATGTCCAAGTAACCTACAGCTAAAGTTTAAAGTGTTTAGACCCAAAACTGGCAGAAGAGTTTGGTAGAATTTTCAAAGATCAAATCGTTGAACTTTGACCCCTTGAAAGCAAAATTTCTAGCCGAAAACCTATTAAAAAATTTTTTCCCAAATCTCAATGCCCCTTATGTCAAATCTCGAGTTTGTAGACTAAAAATTCAGAATATATATATATATATATATATGTGAACCTGTCTGTCTGTGTACATTTCCCTATGCAATAACTGTGTCAATTTTTAGTCTAGTCTTGAAATTTGATATACAGGGTACTGAGATTTGGGAAAATCGATGTGATCGGTTTTCGGCTAGAAATTTGGCTGTTAAGGGGTCAAAGTTCAACGATTTGACCTTTGAGAACTTTATCAAACTCCTCCGACAATTTTGGGTCTAAACACTTGAAATTTTAGATATAGGTTCCTTGGACATGGATCTAACTTAATAACTCGATTTGAACCCAAAACAAATGTTAAGAGGTCATAATAGGGGTCAAAGTTAAAAAATAAAATTGACCGTTTTTTTTTTTGCTCAGCATACACCTTCAAACAACACCGGGCACCCATGCTAGTATTATATATATATATATATATATATATATATATATATAATCATTTTAATTGTTTTGCATTATTTTAAAAATCTTTTTTTATGGTATGCACATTTCCAAATATACTCACAAACATATTCATATTTAGAAACTCTTTTGCTGAGTAAAACTTAAAGTTCATGATCCATCTTGGGTAAATAAAAACCTTGTCCAGCTAAAAAGCATGTTGAATCTCGAGTGTTATGTTTTATGGTCCGCTTAATAAAAAGCGGATGTTATACAACTAAAAATAAATGTTGAAAAAGTTCATTTGTTATGGAGAGAAAGATGTAATTTGACACTAGCAAAAATATTTACAAACAAAAACATAATGAAGACTTTTAGCAAGAGATTTGTCAGTTTTTTTTTGTTTTTTTTTTTTACTTGCCACCCCACGAGGGCAGAGTTTGACACAAGATCAGTTTTTAATGTGGGAGGAAACCAGCTCCCCAAAAAGGGGCACTCTGGTTAGTAACAAAAATAAAAAAAAATGTATTAGTCATGAAGGATTTCTCCATTAACCGAGACCAAAAAAGTGCAGTGCAGCATCTGAAGAACAGATACTACACTTTGAGATATTAAATTCTTTATTCAGGCTAAAAATGCAATGCAAGCTCAACATGAACAAAAAACAGGCACAAGGCAAACTAAAAAAAAGGGAGGAAATTGGGGTCGTTGGTCATCCTTGTCACTTTCTCTTAGCTAGTATCTTCTTCCACCATAATACCGCATTCACCCTTTCATACTGAGGGACGTCTTACTTAGAACCCATTTAAAACATTATAATCCAATTGCTTGGCCCGACAGCCAAGAAAGAAAAGGAATTTGTTAGTTATCTAGTAATTAGTTAATTAACAACTACAGCTAGTATAAAACCTTTAACAGCTTTAACCATTTAACTTCTTTCTATAAGTACGCAAAGAACAAACTGTAACCTCTTCTATTTTAAAATAACTAAATAACCTTGATCTCCTTTGTAAGGCATTCATAGTAAGAACTCGTCTTGTTACCACAACTGAAAAAAAAAACTTCCCCTTCTTTCTCAGTGTGCCTAACACCAAACAATTTCCATGAACAAAGTTTCTTTCCCAGAACTTCCCATCTGTGGAACACGTTACAACAAAGATTTCTTTGCAGGCTACAGCATAATCATTTTAAAATCAAATGTCCTCATAAGTAATGAAAGTTTCTTCATTGTATTCATCATTCTCGATCCTCACATAATATTCTTCATCATTCAACTGAGTATTTATCAGTTTCATTAACCTTTATCCTCTAGTTGCTTTTAGTCTCATTACTAAATAAATGCTTCCAAATTATTTGTAATAGAAGGTATTGCTCATACAAGCGGTTACGCCTCTGCTTAGCCTGTCACGTGACAGGATTGGGGAAGGAAAAAGAAGAAAAAAATCTTAATTTTGTAGATGTGTTCTTTATATACATGTAGCAACAATTTGCATACGAGGGGAATAGTGGCTATTAGATGGACGAATTGGAGAGAACAGACAGTCGAGTTTTTGACAGCTGATAGAGCAAAGACGTTTAGAGCTGGTGTTGTGAATTACGATCTAATGTATTTATTTGCTTCCCCACCAAAGCAAATTAGGCACAACCCCGTTTTTAATGTGGGGTAAAAACCAGCTCCCCTAAAAGTAGGCAAAAAGGGGGCACTCTGGTTACCAAAAATAATAATTGTCCTAGTATAGAGGGTTTCCCCTCCATTGACTGGTACAAATTATCTTAAGTGCAGCATCTGCAGAACAGATACTAACCCGAAGGCCAAGAAAAACAGAAATAAAGGGAAGCGTCTTAAAAGGAAATTAGTACAAATTGTGACGTTGATGAGTTCTTGCAATTTCTTTTTTCTTTTTAGGTTACAATAATTCACCAAAAATCAGTGACATTTTTAAATATTATAGAGATGAGCCAGTTTGTGTTATCGTGTTAATTGATTAAAAACATAAAAATATAATTACAAAGTTAGTTCAACATAGAAGTCGTCTGTCAACAAAGTTTTAAAATAAAATTTTTTTTTTTTTTTTTCTAAGATGACTTAAAAATTGTATGTTGACAGTCGTCTGGAACAGAATAAGTCATTTAAAAATTATTCAAAAAACAATCTTAGAAAATAGATGGGTTACTTTCGTACACGTTAGAAGGAGACTATGTTTATGAAGAAAATGATTTATGTTTCAGTTGAGTCAGCAAGATTAGATATCTTTACAAGCGTGTCTTGTATTCGAAATGAAGAGCATATAGTTTAAATTAAGAAAATCCCAAAACGGCATTCTATCAAATTACCTATTGATTTTAGATGTAGCTATTTCTCTTCTGTCCATTGTATGCCATTGTCATTGCATAGAAGTGTTTCGATTCTAAACTGACCGTTTCTTAAGTGTTTTTTTTTTTTTTTTTTTTTTTTTGTTAAATTGCTTGTGTATTATGAACTTCCATCATCATTCAGTCTTTGATGTGTTCAATAAGAAATGCTTATCCATTCTGTAGCCTAAATACAAACCATTATTTGGATAACATTAAGCGTTTTGGCTCCGGTTTGTTTATCAAGAGAATTTATGCAAAAACAAAAAAATTAAATCTATCATAGCAACTTAGGTGCACTTTTTATATTGAAGATGCTTGTATATGTGCCTCGTTTCATTATGTAGAAGTAAAGAGGGGATGACTGGTATAAAGAAACTAAGGAATCAGACGGGACTGCTTCCCTGCTGACTACAACCTGGTCATCTTCAAATCCAATGTCAACAAAGTAATCATTTTCAATCCTTTTATAATAGTCTTCATCATTAAACTGACAATAATTAACTCGTCTCATTTTGGCCTTGATAAGCAGTGATTCATTAGTATAAAAAACAAATCCATATTTATGAATTTAATTTTAATTTCTATAAACATTTTCTTCACAAAAACTCATATGTAGAACACGTTACCCTGTAACTATTTCCCTGCAAGCTACATAACCATCTTCAAATCGAATGTCAAAAAATACTTGTCATAAACCGTCCTTATAAGTAATTAAATTTTGTTCATTTCATGAATCATTTTCAATCCGTCATGTAATATATATATATATATATATATATATATATAGCCATGACAGTCAACAAACCAGAAGTCCAAGACTCGAGTTTCACCCTCATTTGGGCTCATCAGTTAGACATATCCGAACTTGGGATTCGAAACCCAAGCCTCTTGCATGCGATTCTTGGATTTCCGGTTTGTTGATTGTCATGGTTCTTGTGACCTGCGACGTTGTTTGGCTGTGGAAATAATTATATCATCTCTCACATTCTGAAAATTCTATTACTAAAAGCTCGCTTGGTTAGCATTGCTGGATGGCGTCGGTCTAGTGAGTTTAAAATGTCTACTTGTGAGATATTGGCATGGGTTATAGCTGATTAAATGACCACGTTCCTTGTCGAGACGAAGTAGGTCCATTTCACAGTCGGATTTCGCCGTGGTTTGCTTGATCTGTGTTAGTTAATAGAATTTTTTGTGTGCGGGGCATTTGCTCAGTTGGCAGAGTGTGCCTCGCATGCAAGAGGCTAGAGTTTCTAATCCCAAGTTCGGATATGCCTAACTAATGAGCCCAAATGAGGGCGAAACTAGAGTCTTGGACTTCAGGTTTGTTGACTGTCATGGCTTTTGTGAGCTGCGACGTTGTTTGGCTGTGGAAATAATTATATATAATGTGTGTGTATGTATATAAAATGTGTACCATTTTGTTTTTATAAAATACATGATTGAAAATCTATAATTTTGTAATATTTCTTTTGAAATTAATCTTTTTTTCTCTTACCGATGCCTTTTTTTTTTTTTTTTTTTTTTGATTGAAATGCAAAAGCGTTATCATATTGATCTTGAACTGTTCTTGAAAAAAACTGCTTACGTTTTTTTTTTTTTTTTTTTTTTTTTTTTCAACTATTCATTCGGTTTAGCTTGCTCCATTGTTCAGTCTGCTTACATTTAATTTGCAATAATTTCCACTATTTTATTCATTGAGAAACGAACAATAGAGTATTGCTGAGTTTTTGTCAAATGAAACTGATCCACTTTGCAGAAATATAATCTGCTACCCCTATCCACCGCTTACAAACTATTGTTTTTTTTTTTTTTTTTTTTTTTTTTTTTGTGTGTGTGTGTGTGTGTGTGAAATGAAAGCTTTTTAAAATTTATGCAATGTTTGTTTTTAATAAAATGGTTTATTTATTTCAACAAAATGAATCTTAAAACCAAACCACTAAACATGCATTTCACGTGAAGTTGTTTTTTCTTTTTCTTACCAGCATTCTCATTATATAAATGAAACAGATGTGTGTGTCTGTGTGTGAAAATATTTAATGAATAAACTCTCAAACTACTGGTCACATAACATTGAAATTAATAGCAAATAACTAAGTAAAATCTTTGCTTGGATGGATGAATAACACGAACAGAAATGTCAGCAAAATGTTCATTTCAATTTGCCGACATATTTTTGTTACTTTTGCACGTGAGCAAATTTATTCATAGCTTGAAGGGTCTTAATTTTAAATCTTTCTTAGCTAACTATCGATAGCTCAAATGGTAGAGAACATGGCTGGAGTACTAAACGTTTTTGTTTCAATTTTAGCTGATGGCACCCAAGTCTATTTGCTTTTGAAATCACTACTATATATTGGGTACAATATAATACGAATATTGGCTCTATAATAAATATGAAATCTGCATAAATTAAAATATCATATTTAAACATTTTACGATCGGGCAATGCCAGTAAACTTTCAAATTAAAAGCATAAAACTCAATTTATAAGAAAGTATTTTACACTTGTAATAAATGCTAATTGCAATAATAATTTTTCATTTTTATAATCGTTTCAATCAATTAAACATTTTAAAAAATTATTAAAAATTTTTTTAACAATTCTTAATGTAATTTTTAAGTAAATTGTACCATTTATTATGGTACAATTTTTAAATAATTTTTTTAATTGATTGAAACAATGCTAAGAATGAAAACTTATAGCTGTTTAAACAAAACCGAACTTAAGAATTAGTGAAAAAAAAATTATCAAAAGAATACATAATTAAAATGTAATCTTTTACTGTTTTTCTGCTGTTTAGCTATAATTTCTCTTCCATACAAAAAAGTTAAAAGTAAGGAGGTTAAAGAATTAAAACAAAACAACGATTCAGTTTTATTTTTCATGAAATCTTCAAAATATATCATGATCACTGTTTAAAGAAGTTAACTGCTAAAAATGAAATTAATGAATCCTAGATTAACAATTAGCTCCTCCAGAATAAGAGAATGATTGCGACATGAAATAACTAGTCATTATACAGGAGTATAAATGACTTCTTTGAAAAGAAAAATACTAAAAAAAAAAAAAAAAAACTGAAGTGGAAACCAAAATATGAAAAAAAGAAAAATCAGAAACTGATTAATAATTAAAATTGTCCTACTATTGTCTCCATGTATAGCTGCATTAATATTGTAATAAAGGAAATAGAATATCTTGTTTAATTATTAAAAACAAATTTTAGAATATGTCATATCTTTGATAAATTTGACATAGATTTGGTTACAGACAGGTCATCAAATCTTCATTCATGCATTAGTTGTAATCAAGTCTCCGGCATCTATATATTTTGAAGAAGTGTCATTATTTATTAAATCCTGTTGAATAATATAGAAATTCAATAATCATGTTGAATAATGTAAAATAATACACAAAAAAACAACTTTCCTAAATCAACTTTAAACTATACAAAGTAAACATCATTGGACAAGTAGGCTGCCTCCATAAACTCAAACATTTTCTAATTGTGTAATGATGAGTATTGAGCTTTCTATTTGTTTAGAAACATTTTAAGCCATTTATTTTTTGTTAACTGAAGAATCCTAAAACATTTGTTTGTGAGAAGCCATTTTTTTCTCCTGTTGTGGATGAATAAGAAAAACGAAAGAAAACAAAGTTGTCCTTGAATGCCAAGGTCAATTTTGTTGGAATTTTCTCTTGGCGTTATTGCTGTTTTATTTATGTAATTCTTAGCTAAAATTTATTTTTCTTGTTCTTTAAACAAACATTTGCAATAAGGTCTGTTATCTTGTATTATAACTAAAGTGCAGAGATAAAATTGATTTATTAGTTCAGTGAATCCTTTGTTTCAGCTGTAAGAAATGCATTAATCTCTTGAATCGACTTAGTTAAATTGCAATATGGATAGTAATTTTGTATATTATTTATTCAAATTAGTTTGTAGAAGAAAAACTTAATCGTCTCATTTATTAATATGTTCATATGCTTAGAGTGAATAGTTGAACTCGTGTATCATTTTTTTTTTTTTCATAGAGGTGCCTTCTATAAGTTTCCAAATTTTTTCATATGGGCACTTTCATTGATGATACACACATGAAACTCTAATCACCTTCGAAGTAATCTCCTCCATCTGCAATGCACTTGTACCATTCCAACATCTTATAGAAGGCTGCATGGACGTCTTGTATGAGCGTGTCAGTGACCCTTGTCATATTCTCTTTCATCTCCTCAATTGTCTCGTAACGATAGCCTCTAAGGTTTTCCTTGTGCTTAGGGAATAACAAAAAGTCACAGGGAGCAAGTTTTGGACTATAGGGAGGGTGAGGAACTGTCTTTATGCTCATCTTGGTCAAATAGTTTATGACAAGGATGGAGTTGTGGACTGATGCATTCGGCACAGATATTTTATCATAAGATCCTTGTGAATAATTGTGTACAGTTACCACACTGACATCAAACTGTGCACTTATTGTCAAAATAGACACACGACCGTCATTATCCATGAAATTCTATATTTGGCCAATCGACGCTGATGTTCTGACTTACTCCTCCCACACCTTTCGTCATTCTTCACTGCCTTCCTTGAATCTCTTATGCCACTCAAAAACTGATGCTCGATTCATGCAACATGGTCCAAAATCAGTCTGAAGCATTCCATACGTTTCTGTGGCATTTTTTTTCCAAGTTTTTAAAGAGAATTTTATTGCATATAAGGTTTCATTCAAAAGTTATGTTTTTTGTTTTGTTTTTGTGTTTACACATAAATGAAATCACCGTTAAAAGTGAAATACATAGGTCATTATATCAGTCTGTTAACGAGCAGCATGTCAAAATTATTACTTGTTTGAATGTCATTTATTTTTTTAAATATAGGTATGAACTGATGTATATAGATAATGCTTATCTCCTTTAATCATACAAACGGTTGAAAATTTCAACTTGAAATTAAAATACTGATTTGTAAATTTTGATTTTTGTCTAGAGTTTTTTTTTTTTTTTTTTTTTTTTTTTAGTCCCCCGACAAAAGGAGGGTGGACCTGCAAATTCACCCTTGTCCGTTCATCTGTCCGCACTTTTCTTGGAATTTTAAAAAATTTTGCACAAACATAAACATGATACGAGTAAAAAGTGACAGAATGGATTTCCTGGGAAAACTCCGGTTGCCTCCCCCCTCCTAGACATGCCTTTTGGGTTAAAATGGCTAAAATTGACACTTTGTGCTTATTTAAAAAAAATTGATGCCTTGGATTTTTATAAAACTTTTTGAAAAGTAACTAACTGATTTCTATATAATTTTGTTAGTCTATATTTCGCGATAACTCTTGGGTGTGCCTAAGGGTCTCTTTTAGGGCTAATAAAAACACTCCATTTTTTGGACTATTTTACCATATTTGTCCAAAATTTTCTGTGTATGTCTATTTAGCAATTTTGCATGGTGCCGAACTCAAATTTAAACATGTTAAGGCCTTAGGGACTTTTGAGGCTAAATGGAGGGGGGGGGGTCAAATGATGGTCATTTCTTTTTTTTTTTTTTTTTTTTTTTGCATGGTGCAGAATTCTAATTTACATATGTTACAGCTCTGTTTGTTCATTTTCACCAGGATTTGACGTCCCCTGTGGATGAGAGGGGGGGCACAAATGCTGAACTAAGTCATTTTTTTTATGCCTCGTTCACTGTGCACTCACGGGGACCATGCATGCTTCATGTTTAAGTTTCGAATATGTGTTCGTTCATGAAAATATATACTCACCATTGTTTGCTTGCGCTATTGCCATTGTCAATATTAATACTTATATTGGTACATTTCAGCCGAGGTGTTCTCTGGTGTTATGTATTGTTTATTTACAAAGCTAATCAATATTATCACAGTGTCCCAGATCTCCTTGACTCTCACACTTTATCCTCGATTTCGCCAGCTAGATTTTCATGGATGTATTGTGAGTTTTCTGTTAGTTGCTTGATGTAGGTTCTGTGCTGTCTCCACACTTAATTCTATCTTTGTTTTGTTATACACAAAGGAATATCAATGACGATTTCATCCTTATCTCTTCAACAGTGAACGGTAAACCTGGTTCTTATTTCTTATCAAGTTTGAGATCTAAGAAAGATATCTAGAGTTGTTCCTTTTGTAAACTGCTTCCGTCTCCAGGAGGTATTGATAGCAACTCGTAGCATTCTTGTGTACACACCGTCAAGTTTGATTTCTAGAAATCGATCCTATTTAAAAATGGAGAAAACCTTGCTATAAATGAACACTACCTGTAGAAATCCAAGAGACAAATATACCGAAACCATAAAAATAAAAACATTATTTTTCTTCGAATTATTATTATTAATAATTATAATGTAAAAACTTCTAACTCCCAATGGATAGAATTTATCTATAATATAAATTTCACCTGTCTGTTTAAATGTATATTTGCCTAAAACTTTCAACAGAGGCAACGGATTTTCACGAGATCGGTATCATTTTGAAGCTCGATGTCTGACGACAAATATCGAAAAATTGGCCAAAAACATTCATTCCTTCACTCAACTGGGCAGTTTCCTACAAGGAGGGGTCGATTTTTGCAAGTCATTGTATCGGTTGGATTGACTTTGCCTAATTTTAATGTTCTGAACTTCCGGTCGCATCATGGAGTAGCGGTAAGACGTCAGATTTTCTTTTACTTTTCCGCCTTCGTGTCACGGGTTCGAGTCTGCCTGCCTACTACTTTTTTTTTTCTCAACACACACCTCCAAACACTTGGGCAAGGCCAGTCACTAAGGCTAGTATAAAATATAAAACAAAATAAAATAAAACTCTCCCATAAATAAAATGGTGACTCTAGTTAGATTATAAAATTTCATTAAAATTTAAATGTAGGATCCAAAAACACAATTGATCTAATATTATATAATAGAAATTCTGTGTCTGACAAATATTGCTACAGAAATAAAACTTTATTCAGAAAAAATAACTTTCTGTTTGAAGTCTAATACCAAATTGAAATTTGGAATGATATAACGGTTTTAAGCTTTTTAAATGAAATGGAATTTATAGCTCTTGATTTTCTCATAGATAATTATACCAGTGGCAAAATATATAAAATTAAAGAAAAGAAATCACGGTTGCATTGAATAAAATATATATATAAAAAAAAAAACAAAAAAAAAACGATAGTTCTATCTTTTAAATAATTTTTAGCAGTAAAATTTTTCTTTAAAAAATTATCTGATTTTGCAAAATTAAAGAAAGACTGTTAATCAAAAGAAGACTTGAAAATTAAATTTTATGTTATTGTAATTATTTTTTAATGCTGTATACTTTTAGTTTTAGATTAAGACTATTACGTATATGTACTCAAATACGAATTTCGGTTGCAAGTGTATATGATAATCTCTTTTTGTATATCTATATATAAAGTTGTAGTTTCTGCTGATTTTCGTTCAAACTCTTAGGGTTTCAGAAATAGTCTCCATAATCAAATATATTTTGAAATGACAATAGCGAACTTGGGAAAATATTTCATTTTGATGAGAAGGGTTCAATAAGTTTGCAATAAACATCTATAAAAAGAAAATACAATTTTATTTAAACGATTTATAACTTGATACTTACGAAAAATAGAAATGGTGTTATGAAGTTCAGAACTTGAAAAGATAGGACACAGGGATCGTCATTTATTACCAATCAGTGATTAGTACATCCTTGTAACTCGTTCTAAGAATAACATTTATAAAATGTAAAAAAATAAAAAATATGCTATTACAGGCGGGGCGGGGAGGGGGCGCATAGGATTCCTCATTCAATCACAAACAATACATGTCTTTCTGTTGTTTGCACCTACCAGGATGTAGTGAATTTTTTTTTTGTTTTTTTTGTACATATTCTAAACTTATACAGATGAATAAAAATTGTAGTTGTAAGGAAAACGGGTCTTTATATATTCAATTAAAAATGAGTTATTCCCTTGTTGAACTTGATTTTTTTTTGTCATAATTGAAAAATGTTTCCACGTTACCTCCTGTTGTCAGGATGGGATCACATAATTTTATAAACTAACTGTAGCAAAGTACATTACTATAATGCCAATAACATGGTACAACAATAGCTGAGAATTGGCTAGTCTAAATCAGTTTGGCATGTTAGCTTAAATGTTGTTTAGGTCCAACTTATATATAAATAAATAACAAGTAAATAACAAGTCTATATTCCAAATTTTAAGATGTTAGTTATCTTAAACTTTATTCCCTTATGTTGACATAAACAATTCCTGACAGCACCTGTTTTGTAACGCAAAATCATTCATTTAATTATATCAATCAATGAATTTATTTCATCTTTAACTCATCATAATAAAAAGCACTTATTCTTTTTAAATTGAAAAGTGCTTTTTCATATTTCCACATAAATATATAATTATGTATTTATTTGTACAGCAGTCACTACTAAAATAATTAACTGATCAGTATTATATTTGGAACCCAGCTGCTAGCCACTAAGGTGGGGAATGTGGACTATATTTAGTCCAATTTAATATTATGCAAAGAATAAGTAGAAGTCCATTATGAAAATTCAGATCTCTGGTTTTGTGAAATTTTAACAATATTAAAAAATATTTCTTAAATTTGTGTCTATGCATTTTTAAAGGGTTTTTAGCAAATATAATAGGGGTATAAATTACCACATAAGTGGTGCAAAATTGTCATGTTTGTGGAATTTTACCAATCCTGGGACAGATATTCTTATATATATATAATATATATATATATATAATTTCTAATTTTCTAAATTAGAATTTATAACCTTTTCTAGTTTGACACAAGGAATACAAGTTGAAAATTCAAATTTCCCTATTAAATGGAGTTTGAAAGAATGGCTCTTATCCTCAGGAAAAATAGTTAGCAAAATAATATTTATAGGCAGGCTATAATTTTGTTGGCTAGCACATAAATTGAAAACTTCAGAATATGAGAAAAGTCATTACATATATATATATATATATACACACACACACACACAATCAAAGGATATTCTACAGGGAGAAGAAAAGGTAGAAACCATGGTAATAAGGAATATGGTACAAGGAAATTTTAATTTTCAACTTGTATTCTTTGTGTCGAACAATAAATATTGTAAATTTTAATTTACCAAATTTTTTAAAGGTTTTATTTCAAATATTAAACACTTTCATATGGTTAGGAATGTCCTATAAATATTAATATTTATATGCTCACTTTAAGTTTCCAAAATTATTCACTCCAAAGTTTTAATTTCTAAAATATATTCCAAGATGTTGTTCATCTTACCGTTTATTTCTTTATATATTGCTAACTGGTTTTGCTAACCCAATATTGCTTTGTAAAGTTCATTTAAAACATCAAAATAATAAACATTTCATAACTTTATTACAAACAGAAAACAATATTTTTCATTTATTCATAAATAAGCAGTAATAACTCTAGACAAGCATATGACAGTGATCTCCTGATGTAGCCTCGTTTTATATTAATATAATATCGTGTTCTTGTTGTATTAGTGTGAGAAAGGAATTTGTAATTTTGATGTGCAGTGGTTCTTCACTGAAGAAAGAAGTCAGTGAAACATTTTGTAAACAAAACAAAACGTTGCCTGTCAAAAGGTGCTAGACTGGAAGAGTAAATTAAAGATTGTTTCTTTGAATGTGTTTTATTATTTGTATTTAATTATGTAGCACAATATTAATTTCTGTGTATTTATTAGTATTTATTAATTTATTTGTGTCGGTTCTATATTTAAAATATGATGGACACTATTTTCATAGAAATATTAAACTCATATGTGCTGTGTGTTATTTTATTTATTTATTTATTTTTTTTTTTTTGACAGAAAAATTAATATTTTTCTTATCTAAGAAAATATCAACTTTATC
Source organism: Euprymna scolopes (assembly GCF_053919585.1). Lineage (NCBI taxonomy): Eukaryota > Metazoa > Mollusca > Cephalopoda > Sepiida > Sepiolidae > Euprymna > Euprymna scolopes. The sequence continues at coordinate 154,386,139 of NC_136488.1, forward strand.
AAAACACTAGCATTTCAGCCCGGCGTTGTCCGGGTGGTTAGAGGTGTATGTTGAGCAAAAAGAAAAAAGTGGTTAATTTCTTTAACTTTGACCCCTATTATGATCCCTTAACATTCATTGTTTTGGGCTCAATTCAAGTTATTAAGTTAGATCCATGTCCAAGGAACCTATATCTAAAATTTCAAGTGTTTAGACCCAAAATTGGCGGAGGAGTTTGGTAGTTTTCAAAGGTCAAATTGTTGAACTTTGACCCCTTAACAGACAAATTTCTGGCCGTAAACCAACTACAAAGATTTTCCCAAATCTTAGTACCCTGTATATCAAATTTCGAGTCTGTGGACTGTAAATTGACAGATATTGTGTAGGGAAATGCGCGCACGCGCGCACGCACACGCACACACACACACACACACACACACACACACTTTTATAGATATATAGATTTGTTGATTATGTGGAATTTTCATGGGTCCTGCTAGTTTTTCATTTTTTTTTTTTTTTTATACATGACAAATAATCTTGGTCATTAACAAACTGACAGACTATTTTTAGTATTCAATTACTAATAAAGACAAAATAATGAAATGTTTGCCACTTAGTAATTTTCTTGCCAGTCGAAGAAATCTAAGAGGCCACCACAGCAGGTTATGAGCAATAATTTTCAAGCTAAATTTCCTTCAGTGAAATCAGTAGTCTGCTGATCGTTAAAATAGCATACAAAGCAAAGTTTATACAATCAGGTAGCAAAACAAAATGTAATTAATGTCTGCTTTCAAACTTTATGACCAACCTGACGTAAGTGTTAAAAACTTTCCAGTTTAATGTTCTTAGAAAAAAAGCAAAGTTTAGAAGGTGATATAGTTTGTTAGAAATATTGTGTAATATATATACACTAGATGTACTCTGCGTTAAATTTATTTAAAAAAAAATATATGTATATAAAAACTGAAAGAAACTGAGGCATGTGCATTCAAGTATTATGTTTTTTCTAAACCGTTCACTTCTTGTAAGTACAAAACATACTCGACTTAAGATCGGAACCTTAAGTCACTGAGTCAAGTATGATAACCATAAGACCAATTTGCCACAATCTTTAAAAATGTTTTCAAACATAGTAAAACAGTTGACAAAAAAATAAAAATTTGACCCCCCCCCCCCAAGTACCAATTTTTCAATTTTGACCACTTAGCAGGCCTTTTTTCTAGATGAAAACCAATAAAAGTTTTCCACATGTCGCTATACCAAATTTCAAGTCTGCAGATAAAAAATTCGTTGGTGTATAGGTTAAGAAGTGTCCTTCTCTCTCTCTCACACACATTCTCACTTATATATATATTACGATAACCATTATCTTTATATTTGAACCTATGCTAATATAAAGCTCAATATACAAGACAGAGCAATAAAAGGAAAAATTGAAAATAAAAATTAAATAAATTACAATATTTATTTATCCATAAAAATTCAAACAAGAAATTATAATAACGTAAAATCCTTTCGTAAATCTTTTTAATAAAGAAAAAAATTCTTATAATTCTTTGCTTGAATTATGTATGGATTAATAAATATTGTAATTTATTCAATTTTTATTTTCGTCAGCAATTTTTCTTGTTTTTCAATCCTCTCATGGTATTGTTATTCAACTGTTGATCTATCCATATTAACTACTATCCTCAAGAAACCCCCACCTCTATTCATATATTAAAAAGTATGAATCTACAATTTCTTACTTAATCCAGAGGGAGATCAAATCTGGATAGTACAGGGATATATGTGCCAAACAGGAGACTTTGATGGTTTGCTCACGTTGAGAGTTTATGGTTGGATATTGAACAATTGAGGTAGCAGAATCAGTTGGCAGACGAAGGCCAAGGAAAACCTGGGAGGAAGCGATAAGGATGAACTTGTAAGAGGGATAAAGATTTGGTTAGAAATGGATTCGTTCGAAGTACATTTCGAAAACTATCTCGTGCATGCTAGCAGGTAAAATGACCATCAGGTTGATTATGATGACTATGCAAGGGTTGATATTGTTTCTGAATTTTTTGAGATGAGGATTGATTATTCATGTTTAGATTTTTTGGACCACTGTTCTCATTTTGAGTCTTTTTTTCACAACGTTTCAGTCGATGTAACCTCCAACTTTCTTTATCTGTTGAACTCAGAATCCTAAAATTGTCCGCAAAGACCCATGGCGTAGATAAAGTGCTTAGTAAAATTTAGTTGTAAGTTGCACTAATCTGGAAGTTGAAGGTTCGATCCTCACTTTGGACGACATTGAAAACACAATTGCGAATTACTTAGGACTTCTACCCAGTCATGACTGTAACAATATCATCCTATTCCCGTGAATTAAAGTTCCATATAAAATTCCATGCAGATTTCCCAGTTTGACAAGAAGATCCTAGAATTTTACAAGATACACCCGAAAAAAGTCGGCGTTTGCATCCATCAAAACGCTTTGAAAATAAGGATCCAAATACGAATAATCAATCCTCATCTCCAAAAATTCAGAAACATATCAACCCAACGATTGATGTTTTTAAACAAATAAACCTAACCAGATTTTATGAATGTTTTGCTACCAGTACATAAAGTCAAATATTAATAAAAAAAAAAAATAAATAAATAAAATGTAGATATTTGGGTTATCTATTGATCACTGCAAACCTATGTACCCACTTAAACTAATATCACTAATAAGGTTTTGCAAATACCTTTTTTTTTTATTTATTTAAAAAAATTTATTTATACACACGTTCGAAGAATCAGAAATGGAAGCTAATAAATATAACGAGTGTCTTAAGTGAACTTTGAAAAGTAAAATTAAAAAAAAAAAAAATGTCAGTGTTTTTTAGCTATTGCTTCTTTGGTATCCTCTTAGTGATTTCATTTTAGATTAGCAGACCACCTCTGAACAAATGAGAAACTCTGTATACTCCTCTCAGCCCTGAATTCTACTTTTTTCTTGCTCTTTAATTCTATAATTTTCAATTTGTAAGCAAAATCAGATCCCACGATTATTGTATCCCCATCCCCCCCACACACACGCCGAAAAAATAATACCGTCATTGAATTCAATTTTATTGCAAAGAGTGTAAGGATTGCTTGATCTAGGTGCATGGCTTTGCTTTATTGTCAATTACACTCCAAAATAGACAGATACATCACATTTATCCTGAATAGTGTCTGGATTGCCATCTTGAATTTTATTCTTGACTAGATTAAATGAGTGCATTTGGAATTGATAATCAATGTAGTATGTTTGTACCTATTTACTATGCCTCCTCACGGGACAGTTAGACACCAGGGTCGTTTTTTAACGTGGAGAAAAGGTACAAAAATAAAAATAGTCTCAGTCGTGAAGGATTTCTCCTCCACTGAAAGAGAACAAGAAATCTGAAGAACAGATGGTATTTATTTGCTCCCCCACTGAGCAAATTAGGCACAAGGCCGATTTTTAATGTGAGGAGTGAAGGGAGGGGGAAGGGAAAAAGGGGACCAGCTCCCGAGAGGTGGGAAATGGGAGCTGGTTAATGGTCAGGCATGTGGGGTTGCCCCCACATCTGGTCTTTGCTAGTCATAGCTAGTCATAGCTAGTCATAGCTTGCAGCATCTGAAGAACAGATGGTATTTATTTGCTCCCCCACTGAGCAAATTAGGCACAAGGCCGCTCTTAATGTGAGGCAAAAACCAGCTCCCCTAAAAGTAGGCAAAAAGGGGGCACTCTGGTTACCAAAAATAATAATTGTCCCAGTATAGAGGGTTTCCCCTCCATTGACTGGTACAAATTATCTTAAGTGTAGCATCTGAAGAACAGATACTACACTTTGATCTTGACCAAAAGGCCAGTTAACTTTTCAAGAACTTCCCAACTGTGTCAAGAATGTGTTACCACTTCCCTCCAAACTGCAACATAGTTGCCCTCAAATTCAGTGCTACTTGTCATAAACCTTTCTTATCAGTAATCAAGTTTTGCTAATTCCATTAATTACTAGTGAAACAAAATTTTATATCTAGCTTCTGTTAATAAAGTTATCGAGCACCAGTGTAGGTGAGGCGAGGTAAGGAACTGAGTTTGTTGTTTAGATTACTAGTTACTAAATATTATGTCCCAAGCTAAAATTAATCTAAATAATTGTAATTTGGTCATAATTCAGGTCCACACATACTCACCTCCAATCGTGGGCCCTAGTTGCATTACTTAGATTTATTACAACTATTGGCACTACCAACATTATCACATGCATATTAACTCCATGATTGGAATGTTCATGGGTTGTGTGATAATTTCTAAAAAAAACAATCACTGTTTATAACAAGTCTACAAAAACATTTTTAATAAATGGTTAATTTTTTTCCTCCAAATGATTTAGGATTTTGTACAGCTGGTTCCATTTCTCTCAATCAGATTAGGTTTCTATGCTAAATTGATTTAAAAAAAAAAACTAGATTTTCTGACTAAATCGATTACATTTTTGTGATATCAGATGATTTTTTTATTAATATTTTTAATCTGAAATAAGTTTATTAAAATGTTTTTAACATGATTTATTAACTAAGATTAAAAAAATTGTAATTTCTGTCAATTTAATAATCAATATTACCATTCTGCAGCAGAACATGTTACTGTGACTGTTTGCTGCTGTCAGTGAACAGTTTCCAATGGGTAGGTTTGTACTGTGGTGCGCCAAGTTGATGTAGAACAGCAGTATCTACAATGTGCAAAGTTCTTCTCTTCAGAGAAACAATGGTGGTACATTAAAAAAAAAATTATTGTTTAACCATGGTCTTTGTACGCAAAAAAGTATTTTATCTTAGAAGATTGGTAAAATAGAAATATTTTTAATTATGACTTAGAAAGCAAAAAATAGTTTCCTTTTGTTTTGTTTTTTTTATAAAACAATCTATATATCTGTAAAAGTGAAGTTGTCTGTGTGTCTACATTTCCCTACCAAACTACTGTCAGTTTTCAGTCTACAGACCCGAGATTTGAGATTTGGGAAAATCTTTTAATTGGTTTACGGCCGGAAATTTTGCTTTCAAAGGGTTAACATTCGATTTGACTTTTGAAAACTCTACCAAACTCCTCCACCAATTTTGGGTCTAAACACTTGAAATTTTAGATGTAGGTTACTTGGACATGGATCAAACTTTTTAATTTGATTTGAGCCCAAAACAAATGTTAAGAGGCCAAAATTGGGGTCAAAATTTACAAAAAAGTTTACTTTTGCGATCTCTACCGAATTACTCAGCTAATTTTTGGGCTAAACATTTGAAATTTTACATAAAGGGTATTCAGACATACAGCAAGTTTTTAATCAGTTTTTGCAAATATTTGCCTGCCAAGAGGTCAAAGTTAAGAGTTGACCTTTGCTGACTCTATCAATTTTGGGTCTAAGCACTTGAAATAGATGTAGGTTACCTGGATATGAGTCAAGCTTATATATATATATATATATACACACACATATAAAGTTACGAACAGTACATAGGGCCAGAGCAAAGCCGGCCTAAACTGCTAGTCACTAAAAATTATAACATTAGGCTACAAACAACAACAACAACAACAAAAATGAAGTCTTCAAATCTTTGGGGTTTTCTGTGACAATCAAAGTTTGTGCGGAAACTGCAATATCTACAATGCACCAACTTCCTTCTCAGGTATTCTTGATGCTTGTTATGGTAAAAAGTGATGTGAGCATTGTGAGGAAGAAGTCCTTTTGTTCTTTCAATGTTTATGTCAATCGTTCACAAGCTGACATCAGACTTTTTGGAGGGAGGGAATGTGGAAATTGTGCATCATTCTTAAACACTAAATAAATCTTTATTAATGTTAGAAAGTTCTCTAAAGGCAGGTTCTGGAATTTTATCAAAGTGAGGTTTGTCGATTTCTTCTAAATGATAGAAATTCTAAACTTAAGACGACTCCTTTAGACCTTGGTCCACATACAGGGTTGATGTATGCACTATGAGGCACACTATTGAGTCGTTTCACAATGAAACGGCTTTCATTAGATGATTATGTATGCATGTATATATACACAACGCACACATATCCGGGATGTGAGTTCTCCACTTAATAAAATTATTGGGCTTTTTAAAAAAAAAAAATTTTATTTCAAGGGTTTTTTGTAGCATAAAAATTTGATCTGCACTTGCTGAGTTTCTTGGTCTGTTGGCTGCAACTTTGTCCTGACTGCCCTTTACCATGCTGATAACATAGCCATTTTTGGAGAAAACTTTGCCGACATCCAATCAGCCATAGACAAAATGTTACTTTGCATCTTAGATTGGCATGAAGGTAAATGCTATGAAAACAAAAATCTTCTCCATAGGATTCATACCTTCTGAGAAAAGCACAATTCTTCGCAGTGGGAAACCCTAGAAGAGATCAGCCTCTTCAAATACCTGCGCTAAATGTGTGTTGGGATGATTTAATCAGACTCTAGAATAGAAAAAAAAATCAGGATTTTTGATGGTTTTGGAATTATCTATTTTTCGATGCTAAAAACAATCCCTTTTGTTTTTATTAGTTTTAGTTTAAAACTTAAATTTCGATGGCTCGTATTAATGATGAAACGATAAATATCTATTGATTTTGAACTAAAATCTATAGATCACGAAAATAAGTGTATTTTTACGTTTGCAAAAATATATATACATATAACATGGGTTTTTACAGACTCCCCGCCACTACAAAAATGAACTCTATTTAGAAATTTAAAAAGAATCTAATCAGTAATTGTATTAGAATCAGGAATTTAGAGCAGAATCGGTAATTGTATCAGAATCATGGACAGGATATTGGAATTTTTCCATTCGTAGAGAAATTGAAAAAAAAAAAAAAAAATTAAAAAAGACTATTAAAATTGTAACTTGCCTTGTTTATTTACTCTCTAAAGTTCCTGGTTGGATATTTTAGAAGCATTCTAATGCATGTATATTTTTCCTTTTTAAATACTTTTTTCTTTCTCAAAATATAAAAAACACACATACCTAAATATGTATCTGTATGAGCAGTATTTCTTCAGACATTTAACAGGTGAGTTTTTTTTTTTTTTCTGGAGTCTAATCTACCCTATTTAATCCACAAAGCATGAGATAAATTTACACCTTTCATAAGAACACACACACAAAAAAAATGACTTTCCAATTATTCCAAGTTTATGTATGGCAGCTGACATTCTCAAATGGTCACTCATGTAAGCAGTGACCATTGTTTATCTTCACTGACCTACCAAAAAAAAAAACTCTGTTTCAATGTGATATAGCTATAGCTTGATTTTATTTATTATTTGATAGATTTACATGTTATAATCAATTCTTTAAAAAAAAAAAAATCAATATTCCCCGCCTCCCATACAAGAGAACAAAGTGAACATCTGTTGCTCAATATTTATAGGTTATATCGTTTCTGGATTCATAAGATTCAGTTTAAAGTATTTTACATTGTGAGGTAAAATGGGAAGAAATGTTTAAGGCAGCTTAAAATAAAAGAAATATCTCTTTATATAAAATTACATACGTTTTTTATGCTTATATACAGGGTGTTCCACAAATCTTAAACACATTTAGATATTGAATATCTCCAAAACTATCAAAGATATAAAAAGCATGCATCTATCTAGATAGATATCTATCTAGAGAGATATCTATCTATCTATCTCTAGATAGATAGATATCTATCTCTATCAGTGTTGGGAGGAAAAGACGGAGGGGGTACCTGACGTCTTTGCTGTTAAGACCACCACCAAACCGGAAGTTACATAGGTTTAAATTAAGGCTAGACAATCGAAAAAAGCGACCCCTCCCTGGAGAAAAGTGTCCAGTTGAGGGTGAAGAAATTTTCTGTGTTTGTCGTCTGAAGGGTCGGGCTTCAAAACGATACTGATCTTGTGAAAATCCGTCGCCTCTGTTGAAAGCAAACATACATACATACATACATACATACATTTATATATTGGTAGCTGAAATTTTCGATCCAAACCGATTAAAAAGCTTGCCTTATCTCTGAATACCCTTTATGTCAAATTTCAAATGTTTAGACCAGTCATTTGGTAGAGACCGCAGAGGTCAAATTTTTTAAAACTTTCACCCCTATTATGACCCCTTAACATTTGTTTTGGGCTGAAATCAAGTTAGATCCCTGTCCAAGGAACACATATCTAAAATTTCAAGTGTTTAGACCCAAAATTGGCGGAGGAGTTTGGTAGAGCGCTCAAAGGTCAAATCGTTGAATTTTGACTCCTTAACAGTCAAATTTCTGGCCGAAAACGGATTATGAAGATTTTCCCAAATCTCAATACCCTGTATATCAAGTTTCAAGTCTGTAGACTGAAAATTGAGAGTTATTGCGTAGGGAAATGTACACACAGACACTTTCACTTTTTCACACACACACACACACACACACACACACACACACACACACACACACACACACATATCTATAAATATAAAAGCAAAAATTTATGTATGTATGTATGTGTGTTCGCTTTTTCTGTATGTCTACAAAAGGCTTTTTTCAGAGAAGCGGTCGGTCGGTTCACAACTTTTTAAAACTTTATATCACATAAATCGTAATATCTCAGAGTTAACAACGAAGCTCGCCTGTCTATTTAATTTGCTCGATTTCGGGAAGATAAATATTCAACATTTGTCGCTCGCCGCATGTGGGTTAGTCTTTTTCCTATAACATCTTGGAAAGCGTTCCCGCCCCGCAGTCAAACTTGACCTCATTAACTCAACTTGGCCTTCGGGACAAGATCAAAGTGTAGTATTTGTTCTTCAGATGCTGCACTTCAATTTCTTGTTCTCTGTCAGTGGAGGAGAAATCCTTCACGACTGAGACAATTTTTATTTTTGTTCCTTTTCTCCACGTTAAAAAACGACCCTGGTGTCTAACTCTGTCCCGTGGGGAGGCATTGTAAATAGGAACTCATTAAAACGGGCACCTGCCAAATCCAAGTAATTAAATAAATTCAAACGTGTTTCTGTTAGCATCTCGCGGTGGGGCAATCGTTAACGTCGCACTTTTTTTTTTTTTTCACACTTTAATTTACAACTCAACGGTTCGAGTTCGATCCTCATACTTACTTTTTTTTTACCCCCCCCCCCCGAGTTTCCACACACACCTCCAAACACCCGGGCAACGCCGGGTACCCCTCGCTAGTATGTATGTATGTATGTATAATATATATATATATATATATATATATATATGTAATCATTAATAATAAAGTTGAACTTGATAATTTTAGTTTGCAAATCATATCACTTTCATTTAACATATAGTTTAGTAGATACGGAGTCTTAAAATTTGTCCAAGACTTCTGGAACACGCTGTATATATGATTCACTTTTAAACTAATTAACCAATCATTTAGAATTTTAAAACGCACCTACTAGGTGTAAGGGCTTCAAATGTGAGCTCTAATTAATTTTATGTGGAGAGTTTAAAGAGGGTGGAAACCCTTTGTGAAAATTCAGATATTTAATTTTTGAAAATTTTAACACTAATAAAAATAAATGGGAGCAGTTGAGAAAAAATAAATTGCATAAAGTGATCATTATAGCAACAATAAAAATAAAGAAATTGCAAATGAAACATGTATGAACATATGTAGCAAATGTTTGTATAAATACACAAATATATGCTGTAATACTTCTCTACTAGTTATTGATCACTATTTTATAAACACCAGAGCTAGGAGACCATAGCAATACAATCATATAATGTATATATTAGTGATGGGACGTTTCCAATGTTTTTTCCCGATTCCGATACAATTACTTATTCTAATTCTTTATAAATATCTAAATATTTACTTATAAAGTTATTTTTTCCCGATTACCATAAAAACATGTTAAATGTGCATGTATGTTTTCAAGTGTAAAAACACACACTTGTGAGGATGGTGGGCTATAAATTTTAGCTTTACTGGTAGTTTAAAATCAATATATATTTTTCCAATTCTGACAATCCCAAAAGTTCCGATTTTTTTTTTTTTTTTTTCGATTCCAATTAATCGTACTAACACTAGTAGATATGTATATTGATCTTTCTTATAAAATTATAAAATGGAGGATAAAAAAAAAAAACGCTCAGGCATAAGAAAACTGTACAGTAATTCAATATCTGTTTTAAAGTTTAATTGTTGTAACGATAACATAAAATGATCAAGAAATTTAATTTTCCGAAAGAGAAAAATTATCCAGTTAAGCGATCGCCGCTGTTTTCTTTAATTCTATTAAATTAAAATTCTGTTTAAATGTTCAGTTGTTGGAAGCTGCAAAGTTCTCCAAATTCACTTGGGGCTGATGTTTTCCCTGGCGAAAAAATCAGTGGCAATTCATTCATTTCTTTTTTTTTTTAACTTTACAGTTTATATTGCCAGTGGCTGTATATTGATTGAAGTGTGCAAATGTTGATCATCCAACTCGCGTTTCTGCCTGCTTAATGGATGCTCGGATGCGGTTCTGATAATCTCCTCCTCCAATCAGATGGAAATGTGTCGGATATTGATCTGCTGCCAGTCGTTTTCTGATCATTCCACAAGAAACTATTTCACTTAAAAAAATGTTTATTTTTATGTTTCTATTTATATTGATTATATTCCATTTATAGTTAATTGGTCTCCCCCCTCTCTCTCTCTCTCTCTCTCTCTCTCTCTCTCTCTCTCTCTCTCTCTCTCTCTCTCTCTCTCTTGTATGAGAGTTGAGCAGTATGGCAATTTTGGTTATGGTATCGGTTTTTAGTTTTGGTATTCCTCTTCATACATCAGTTTTGGGCTTAGTTTTGTTTTTTTTTATTTTGTATTTTTATTTTTTAAAAACCTATTCATTCTTCTGTGCGATAATTAGTCATTCTAACATCTCATTGCATCATGCAAATATTGCAATAAGGAGTTAATCGCTTTAGGACTCTATCATTCTTTTTATTTAATCAATTAACTAGAAATACAACCTAATTAATTTCATTTTCAACAGTTAACTACTCAAAACAATGACCGTGATGACAGATCTCATGATGAACAAAACTTTGAATCTTCATTCTAATTCTTTACCGCTCCTCTCTTTTTTTTGGGAGTCGGAGAGGTCATATTTTTTTTTTTTTTTTTGTGCCTTCCACCCCCATGTTACAAAAGCGAAGCAAAATAAATTTATGTTGATAAAAATTGCAACAGTTTATAAAACTGAAGAGTTGAATTTTTAAAGAATATTTATATATATATATATATATATATATATATATATACTAGCTGTACCCTGCCACACGTTGCTGTGGCTCAAATTGGCGCAATGGAAAAAGTTCCAAAATGAGAAAAAGCATGTTTCTTATAGGTTTAATTTTCAATTTTGCATGGGTACACACTTTTTGTTGTTCCATTTTCTTAGCTGATATAGAGATTTTCCGGTTTGGTGACTCTTGAATACGTAATATAAATTGTCCATGTGAAAAAACAGTCAGTGTGTAACTGTAAGGTTCACAATTGTAAAGATTGTTCCCTGTGCTTTGTTGATGGTTATTGCAAATGACAATAAAAGTGGAAAGTTCAATTTCCTAAAGTGTAATGATGTATCCGGTGGAATCATAGGAATGCATGGAATGAAGATATATTCATCTGTGAAAGGTCCTGTTAAGATTGTTGTTTCTGTGATATTGTTTGTTATTTTTTTTTTTACTGCAAGCTATGTGCCATTGCAAAGCTTGGATTGGTTTATATTTCACAACATGATAATTAGTACACCAAATTTCAGTTGCAATACATGCGGTGGCATCCCTGGCAAATGTAGCTGTTGGATAATTAACCACATTATCTGCTTTCACAACAGTGTCGATGGATTTGTATTTGACTAGCTCACTTGGAATTTTACATTGAATAATAGCGTTAAGTTCATGGGCACCTTTGTATTGACCTGCAAGAATAGCTCATTCACTCAGTCAAATGGAATTCTTATAATTTGAATATCTGCAAAAACCTTTTAAACTAACTATTCTTTTGATGAAATAAAATTACAGAAGTTAAAAGTCAAAGAATTTTGCCCTTAACTCTGATCAGCTGGCACTTTTTCGTACCCAATTTCCCACAAGTGATGCAAAAGTTTTTGTGCAGATCGAACAGTCTGCAACTGGATATGCATATTTTGAGTTAAGTTTAATGTCTTCACATGGAACAAAAAAGTAGAGTATTTGAGGCAAGCATTTATTTCATCTGCTGGTGTTGATTGAAGAATAACAGGTAACATTTGTCTGAAATCTCCTGCAAGCAATATTACTGCATTCCCAAATGGTCTGACATTGCCACGCAAATCTTGCAAGGATCGACCAAGAGCCTCAAGTGATTTTTTGCGTACCATTGTGCATTCATCCTAAACAATAAGTTTGCATTTCTGCAATATTTTTCCCCATATTGGATGTTTTGAAGATGTCGAACATGAGATTTTTGAAAAATTGAATGTTTTAAAGTAGAATAAATAATTCTTCTACATGGCAGCAAGGTCGCAGGTATTCCTCATGCAGCAAGGGCTAAGGCTATGTCATTTTGTTACCAAATGGCTGCCAAAATCAATTTAATTAGAAAGGTTTTACGAGTTACTTCTGGTGCTGTTCAAGGTAGCAGTAATTTCCAAATAACTTCTATTCTCACAGTCAGTAAATTAGGTGACTAAAATAGGATTTATCCATGTTTTGACAATGCCTTATTAACTGTAATTAATTTAGGAGACTAAAAAAGGATGAGGGATTAGAGATGGACAGATAGAGAGGAAGATATATAGATAGAAAAGAGAAAGTGAGAGGAAAATAGAGAAAGAGGAGATAGAGAGATAAAGGGATTGATAGATAAACAGAGAGAGGGGGAGAGTTAGAAACAGAGAGGGATGAGACAGAGGAAACGAGAGGGATAGAGGGAGTTAGAGAGAGAAAGGGGTTCAAAGAGAGATGGAGAGGGTGATATAGAAAGATAGATTGAGAGAGGGAAAGGGAGAGATGGATAGAGAGAGATATTAAGAGAGGAAGAGAGAGGGGGAGAGAAACAGAAGGCGAACTACACTTCACCGTTTGTTTCCTCGTTCAGTAGAGAAGAAATCTTTCGAGACTGAGGCAATTTTAATGTTTTATTATCCAGAGTACCCCTTTTTTTGGGGGGAAGGGGCTAGATTTTCATCACATTAGAAACCGACCGGGTTATCTGTACTTTCACTTAACAAATTAATAAAAGAAAAAGATTTTGTAAAATTTGAATTTAACATGAAGATACTATTTTAAAAAATAGCACGATAACATAAGTGCATAAGTGCCACTTTATGTACTCCTTGGGCGTTGAGCTCCATAGCGACCAGCATAATTATTTAATGGTCGCTCCCTTAGCCCCCCCCCCTAGTCAAGGCTAATGCATGCGCACGTAACATTTTTTTATTTACTGACGTTGGCTTAGTAACTAAACGATTTATTGATAATTTCGTAACCCTTAAACGCATGCTGGAAGATTTAAATTGGTTCATTATTGTTGTAATGAAAAAAAAAAGTTTCATTCAACACAATCAAAAACACATATTAATGATAAATGATTTATTATTCTATTCATTGAAATTTGCTAATTTTTAAATAAAAAATAAAAAAAAAAGTTAATAAAAAATAGTTGCTTATGTGCACATAAAAAATTTTTTTTTTTTTTTTTTAGACCCCCCCCCCTCCCCAACCTCCAAATCTTAAGAACAGCTTCCGGAATAAACACCACTTTTGGAGGCGGGGGGGGGGGCTATTTGCAAAATTTAACTGATATTTTTTGTCAGCATACCCACCCGAAAATACTATTAAAAAAAAAAAAAAAAAAAAAAAATGCCCGTGGCAGAAGTAGATTTATTTATCAATAAAAGCTGCGGAGAAGTAAATTTATTTATCAATAAAAGTCGTCATTTAAAAAAGAAAATTGTGGAGGTGGACCTAAATGTAAACATTTACCCAAAAAATTATCCCGAAGTTTATTGCAAAAACGTTGTGTTTTCGCACTATTCAACAATTTGTTCATCCGCGCATGTAAACTAAAAAATATTTGTAAAAGTGAGAAGTTATCAGTAAATGATTTAGTTTTTTTTTTTAGATGTATTCATTTTTTTACATTAGGTCCACCTCCTCAAATGTTAAGAACGGCTTTCAGAATAAACACCCTCAACCTCTCCATGTTAACAACGGATTTCGGAATAAACACCATTTGGGGGGGGGGATATTAAAAAAAAAAAGCCGACAAAAGTTGTCATTTAAAAAGAAATTTAAAATCAAATGTTTGTAAAAGTGAGAAATTATTAATAAATGTTTAGTAACATTTTTCGGTGCTAATGCAGAGAGTGATCCGCGCTATTTTTTAAATCGTGTTTTATTTTTATTCCAACCAATCTTATATCGAAAAACAAAATAAAATTCAAAAAGCAAGCGACAAACTTTTTTTTTTGGCCTTATATAATAAAGAAAAAATGTGTAAATTAAAAAATTTGGAAGATAAATAAATGAATTATGTTTTTTTTTTTTTTTTTTTTTTTTTTTTTTTTACTTACTAAACAGAAAATGAAATCTTTTGTCAATTCGTGGCTGTGAAATGAATCGAACCGGAAGTTCAGTTTTATCAACGGAACAGATTCGCACCACGGTTAAAAAAATATATTTATTTTATTTTATATTTTAATAATTCGCAAGGTAAATTTATTTTAATAACATAAAAACATGCCTCGACTCTAAAGATGGGTTGTCTGAAAATTTCAAATAAATTGGTAATGTAGAAATATGGTTTTATTCGTTTGGAACGAACCAAATATACATTTTTATATATATAGATATATATATATATATAACCATTATTTTACCTTGAAGTTGAAGAAAATTGATTTCGATATATGAAGTCCATCACAACTAAGTTGTTCGGAAATCCAAACAGATTTATGGTGAAGGCTTTGTGTAGAACCATTTACATTTGTAACTGCTAATCTCAGTTAGTACAGTGGTTGCCACAGGATAAAGGAGACAATAGACCTCAGGTTTTACATCAATTTTTTTTCTCCTAGATGCATGTTTTAACGAAGACTGAGGATGCATCTCTTCCAGTGGATTAAGCGCATCCTAACCTATGAATTTCTATATTCCGGTGTGGTACATACAGCACCTAGTATTCCCAAATGGTCACCCATCTGGTATTGGCCAGGCTCATCATTGCTTAACTTAAATGGACAATAATTGACTTTTATGCGGTTTTTATTTACAGCTTCAAGTAAAATAAATAATGGTTTTCTATATACAAATAAAAAATATTTTGCTTTAAACTCAACTTTATAAACTGTTGCAATTTTTATCAACCTAAATTTATTTTGTAACATGAAATATAGGGGGGGACGCCCTCCTCCCACATTTCCTATCATACATTTAACGAAAACTGCTTTATAATATAAATTTATAAATGAATATCAAAAATTTCATGAAAATCTGGCCATTAGTTCATTTTTTGCTAAATTTTTTTAAACGGGTATATTTATGCTTTAAAAATAATGATTAGTAAACCTTTGATCTCATCCCAGAAGATAACCAGGGACATTTTTTACAGATCTTAAAATATAGATATTTTATAAAACTTGTTTTAGTATTTCCTTTTAATTGCAAATATTTTTTGTGGTGGTGGTAGGAGGGCGTAACTTGCACATAATTAGCAATTTTTCATAACTACTGGCCTATATACTTTAATCTAAGATAGTAAATCGAATTATGTGTTGGAAATCTAATCTTCATTGACTGATAAAAGGAAAAACAGTAGAAATACATTTGATACTAGATGACCTATTGAATCAGTATTTGTTATATTTCTCCATCCCTCTCTTTTCTCTCTTTTAATTACTTACGTAATTTGTCTCCTCCTTCCACTTCTATCAATCACTTTTTACTTACTTCGTTCGCCATGTGTGACGTAATCCGTTGTGAACCTCAATGGACAAAAAGATTACAAAATCCAATCTTATAAGTATACTAGACGACCCGTGATCTGTTGCACCAGTATTTGTTAGATCTGTCAAAAACTACCTTTCATCCTTTATCATCTATTTTTAAGTAATTTTGCTAAAACATCGGGTTGCCGATTGGGCAGTTATGAGTTCAATCCTTGTTAAAAGTTTAGCCATGCTGATGATGGGTGATACCTAGAAATATGTTCGTGGATAATTTTGTGCATGTAAAAATATTTAATAAATATTTAAAGAAAAACATTTAATAAATAAAATTATTAATAACAAAACCATATGCCCCCCCCCTAAAAGAGGCGATGCAAATAACCAAAGGGCAGGTAACTCCATCACTGTTTAGGTAAGTGAAACAATTAAATACAACAGAATCGCTAATAAAAAATAGATAAACCCAATAGATCTTGTATATAATAATTTTTTTTTATGAAAATCGCTTGAGCTAAGGCATGAAGCCACTTGATGTAAGGAACTAAGGACAAAAGATGATTATTGCAAAGACAGGAGATGCCTATTAGTCTTGAAAAAATCCAAGCTGTAAGTAGAAGGAAAACAGTGAACAGGATGAGAGTTCTACCACCTTGCAGGGAATAGATCAGACAATTCTGAGGAACACTTGCCATAATAGTATTTGTAGAAAAGACTGAGACTAGCAACATCACGTCTGTGAGAGAAAGGTTGGAGTGAAGAATAAAGGGTGTGTGGGGGTCAATCAGATTACAAATATGTTTCTGCAATTAATCAAGAACCTTCAAATGGGACACAGATTCACCAATCCAAATATGACAACAATACTCCATACATGGTTTGATAGTAGACTTGTAGAAATAGAGAAAAGCTTCAGGTGTGCAGAAGTGTTTAGAGAGAACCGATTTTATGCGAAAGAGCAATGGATCTAATATGTGGACTCCAAGAAAGATTTGATGAGAAAGAAAAACTATGAAGTTTTAGCGTCGATTTCTCGGATCAAAGCCATCCCTAAAAATCTCAGGAAGAAAAAGGACACCTCTGCGATGGAAAGACAATAGCGAGTCTTGACAGGATTAAACGAAACAAGCCATTTCTTACCTCAATCTTTTAATGATCATTCTGTACAGTCATGGGTGATATGATAGTCTATTTGCTTGAGATAACCATCTTGAAGCAGTGTATGTATTCATTTGACTGGCCTTGAGATGAAAGAAAAGGTCACCAAAGTCATATTAAAAGATAAACATCTCTACAACTGAAAGTTTCGTTAACACAGGACAGAAACCAGAAGTTAATCACACGAGAATATAAGAAAGGTTGGTTCTGTCGGCGCGCATATTACTATAAGAATGTAATGTAGTTCAAATATTTAGTGTTAGTCTCTGGTCTAGCGTCTTGCGTCTTATCAACATTTCTATACAAGAGGCGTTCCAAAAGAAAGAAACTAAGACATGTGCATGCGAGTATTGTTTTTTCTAAACAGTTCGCTTGTAAGTAAAAAAACAAATACTGGAGCTGAGATCAAAACCAAAACTTAGTGAGTCAAGTACGATAACCATTAAGCCAGTTTGCCATGATCTTTTAAAGTGTTTTTAAGCCTACTTATTCTTAACATAAGGAATCTGTCATGAGAATGATTCATGCATACGCAGTCATGAAACAGTTGACAAACAGATATAAATCTGATGACCCCCCCCTCAGGAACCAATTTTTCAATTTTCATCCCTTAGCAGCCCATTTTTTCTGGATAAAAACTGATTGAAAAGTTTTCCACATGTCTGAATATGTTTTATATATCAAATTTCAAGATCAAAAATTTGTTGAGTATACAGGTTGAGTTGTCCTCACACGCACACACACACACATTCTTACTCTTCTATATAAACTAGTAGATTGTCCGGCATTGCCTGGTTATAAAATACGCATATATTTTAATTCCTACAGAAACTGAGACCTGTGAGTGTTATGTTTTTTTTCTAAACAGTTCACTTCTTGTACGTGGGGAAAAAAAAAAAAAAAAAAAATCTTGAGCTGAGATCGAAACCAAAACCTAAAGACAGTGAGACAAGTACGATAACCATTAGACCAACTTGACACGATCTTTATAAAGTGTTTTTAAACCTACTTATTCTTAACATATCGCTGTCGGGTTTCATGGCTGCGGATGCACATTCATGAAAGTTGACAGCTGTAGGTCAAAAATTTGTTGAGTATATAGGTTGAGATGTGTCCTCACATGCACACACACACACACACACATTCTCATTTTTATACATATATAGATTTTTCTTTTCTATAAGCAAAGATAGTCAAGGAGAGGCTAGCTGTGACATTTAAAGAATTTTGTTCACAATTCTATGAAGATTGTTAGATGTCGTATGGTGAGTTGAAAGTGAACCTTCAGTTTACTCTCAGCAACTTTTGACTCTCCTGCCTCATTTCGTCCTTACTTCTAACATTCCATGAGCAATGTTTCTAACAAATGGGAAATGAATGCTGTTTTCTGTGTTGTCTATTTTCAGAAGATATTATGTGGCAATTTTCAATCCTTTAGTGTTATTCAACTGTCAATCTATTCAACTCATTACATTTTTATTCTGGAATGGTTTAAGACCTTGATTGGTGATCCAATATTTTTTTTTAATTCTGGAAGTAAAACGGCTAAGGCATAACCATAATAAACAAGATTACAACAAGTTATGTATATTTTTATATGGAAGTGGTGTAATGATAACCAGCATGCACCAGTTTGCACTTGTAATCGTATATACTGCATTACTTTTATTAATACCTTTCTGAGAAAAGTATGAACCTATATCCTCTTCAGTAGTGGATTAAATAGTAAGATAAAACTAAACTTTCAAGCTTTACTTGTAGAACTAGTTGAGAAGCAAAACTCAAAAACAAATAACATCAGTCTTTCTTTGCTGATCCACTTTTTGACTATAAAACAAGGAAGAGGAGGAAAGTATAGAGGGGAGGGGGGTTAAAGAAAGAAGAAAGCTTCCTATATTGGTTTATGTGATTGATAGCACCACCTTTTCCTAATTTTGGAGGCGACTCATTTCGTTAATACACCATATTTATGAAAGTTGTGTTCAAACCTCACCCAGGGTATAATCATTTTTATGCTGATTAACTTGTAACATTAAGCAGATTGTTTAGTTTTACATGCGTTTTTTTTCTTTAATCCATGTAATGACAACTGAACTACTCGTACATTTTTGTAGGGTCAGAGTGTGCTACCTCGAGTCTTCTGGCCCACTAAATTCCACTTTCTGACCTTGTGTTACGTCTTCTTGTTGTGGGAAGGAAGCATATAATCGATCATCCTCACTAGTCATTCCAGACTTGATACGTGCTCTCACTGTCTCTATCTCTCTGTCTATCTATCTATCTCTCTCTCTCCATATATATATCTCTCTCTCTCTCTATATATATATATATATATATCTCTATATATATATATATATATATATATATATATATATACACACACACATATACTAGCATTTCAGCCCGGCGTTGCCCGGGTGTTTGGATGTGTATGTTGAGCAAAAAAAAAAAAAAAGTGGTAGTAGGAAGGCAGGCTCGAACCCGTACTGCAAAGGGAGGAAAAGAACGCGATAAAACCTAACGTTTATACTGTTATGACCACCACCAAACCGGAAGTGACATTTTTTAAAATTAAGGCTAGACAATCTAAAGGAGAGAATAACTTTCAAAAATATCGGCGAAAAAAGTGACCCCCCCTGTTGAAAAGTGCCTGGTTGAAGGGGGAAGATATTAATGTTTTTAGCCAATTTTTCGATATTTGTGGTATGAAAGGTTGAACTTTAAAATGATACTGATCTTGGTAAAATCCGTCGCCTCTATTGAAAGTTTAAGGCAGACATGCAAACATACATACATTTATATATTGGTAACTAAAAATTTTCGACCCAAACTGATGAAAAGGCTTGCTCTATCTCTGAATACCCTTTATGTAAAATTTCAAATATTTAGACCAGAAATTGTCTGAGTAATTTGGAAGAGACCGCAGAGGTCAATTTTTTTAAACTTTGACTCCTATTATGACCCCTTAAAATTTATTGTTTTGGGCTCAAATCAAGTTAAGTTAGATCCATGTCCAAGAAACCTATATCTAAAATTTCAAGTGTGTAGACCCAAAATTGTCGGAGTTTGGTAGAGTTCTCAAAGGTCAAATCGTTGAACTTTGACCCCTTCATCACCAAATTTCTGGCCAAAAACCGATCACATCGATTTTCCCAAATCTAAGTACCCTGTATATCAAATTTCGAGTTTGTAGACTAAAAATTGACAGTTATTGCATAGGGAAATGCACACAGACGCGTTCACTTTTATAGATATTTTTTTCTTTTAGACAAGCATGTCTCCCTCACCCCTCGTCTGTTCCAATAAAAATGGTGAAATCCACCTTTAATTATTCTCCACTTATGCAACTCTACCACTTATGTGTGCATTTTTGGTGTATTGTTGTTTAATGTAAATAAATCATGTTAATGAGATTTTGATTATCTTTTGTTGATTACAATGTGTTAGAAACTGATACCCGGATGTAGCTTTTAGAAGACTTGGGCAATTTTTTTTTTTTTTTTGTTAATATTCATGATGTAAAGGGCTTGAACAAAAGCTGGTTTTTACACTAGAATTCTTAATGGGCAAACTGCACGTGTTGTGACTTGAGGGAATTGGAAAAGGATTAAATTATCTAAAGTGTAGACAAAAATATGGCGAACCGACAGTGATGAGATATTTGAATTCGGACAGAAATGAGTTTGATTGATAAACTTGAAATTTTGTTGACAATGTTTTAACTCTTCATAAGTATTGTTTCAACAAAGCTTTTAATGTTTTTTTTTTTATTTGATCACATATTTGAAAAATCTTGTAATCGTCATAAAACAATATATTCTAGATATATAAAGAGAACCAACAAATCTTCATGAATTTTGTTTTTAAATGGAAATAATCATGAAGACACTTGTTGTAAGCAGCTAAAAAAAAAATTCAAGATCAGAAACTAGCCAATAAGTACTAGATGGATAGATTACAATTCAGAAAACACCAATTTTTCTTTGTTAGAAACATCACTCATAGAATGTAAAGACTAAAAGACAACAGACATAAGGGAAGCTAGAGTTACAAGGCTGCTCAAAGAAAACTTGAGGTCTGTTATACTCTTCTTAAACATCAATATGCTGTATTGTAATCTGACGATTAATAGGAGTGAATACACTCAAAACACAAAATTGAAACCACTATTAGTTATTGCGCGAAAGAGCAGGACACAAAATGTTTTAAATAACAATAATAGAATAACAATAACAAAGACTTTAGCTGGCAAGGACTACTATCGAGCGTAACCAGTTATACATTCCTTTTGAAATTTTCATCTCTATTTTTCTCGTTATTTACTGAATATTTGTTAATGAAACCTATATGAAATATGTTCCTTATTAAATTGTAAAGATTTTCTATTCTGAAAGAAGTTTTAAAAAATTAAATCTAAAAAAGTTATTTTAAAGTTTTTGTTAAAAAAATTCAGATTTTCTCATTATTCAGACATGTATGACAAAGAGTGAGTTGCAAAAGAGTTGTGGTGTGAGGAGAAATACAAACTGAAATAGAGAGTAGGAGAGTTTTTATAAATACATGCAAAACCACATTCATTTTTTTTTTAAATCCAAATTAATAAATTAAATTAAATATAATCTTAAAAAGATACGATACAAGTTAGAAAAGCATTTCATCCAAGGCATGAAAATTGTTAAACAAAATGTTTTTACTATAGGCTTTAAAAATAAAGGTACAAGATTCAATTTGAAATTTATTTATCTTCAGAATGCACTTTTATACATTTTACAAAGTAAGGTATTAAATTTTTATACCTTACTTTGTAAAATTTATAAAAGTGCATTTTGAAGATAAATTTCAAATTGAATCTTGTACCTTTATTTTTAAAGCCTATAGTAAAAACATTTTTTTTTTAACAATTTTCATGCCTTGGATGAAATGCTTTTCTGACTTGTATATAGGATGAGTCACGGGAAACGGATGTTTTTAGAACGCTCCTTACTCTTTGAGTAAGTGTTAGGAAGGTAGTCTTTAAACCTGTCTTGTTGAAATATTAGTTTTGTTTTCCTTAAAAACATCCGTTTCCCGTGACTTGACCTGTATTTTCATTATGAACAAAATATATACTATTCATTCTTATTACTCTACAACAAAATGTTTTCTTTTGTGCGTATTGTTGACAATGACAATGAATTGGTGCAAACATTTTTCTTTTGTTGACTCTTTCCTGTTTGCCTTATACAAATACCAATCAAAAACTTGTATGTGACCAAAATGGTTTTCAAAACCTAACAGATTTACCAAATGATATTAAACATTTGATGCAAGCTTGCTATTCGAAATTCTCATGCTACTGAACTGCTCCAAATCAACGATATACGACGTTGTTAATTGTAAAATAATTAAATTGCAAGATGTTTACCAACTCAATAAAATGAGTACTTAATGAGTATCAACCACTTCTACTATCTTTTATTATACATATTTGGATTCTTCGAACTACTATTCTCATCGGAAAGGTCATTTTCACAATGTTTTGGTCAATGTAACCTCGAACTTGTTTCAGGTGTATCTTATCAAAGTACTTTGAAAAAATTCAGTTGTATAAGTCCCCTTCTTCTGAAGGTTGAAAGTTCAATCCTCACTAAAAATACGATTGTGAATTTCTTAGGACTTCTATCCACAGGGTGACAGAACGAGAGCATGCTACCCCCATAAATTAAAGAGTTCTGTTTGACATTATCAAGTTCAACAGAAAGATTCCAGAGTTTGACAAGATACACCTGAAGAAGGTCGGAGGTTACATCGACTGAAATGTGAAAATGACTTGAGATGACAGCAGCAGTCGAAAGAATCAGTCTTACGAATAATCTATCCTCATTTCAAAATTCAGAAATGTAATATTTTTATAATTGAACATTTCTTTGTAAATTCTAGACTAAAAAATTACTAGCTAGAATTTAACTAAATTTGACACTAGAGATTTGAGATGAGGAAGACAGTAAAACTTAATATTACTCCTGCAAATACTAAAATAAAAAAAATTTTGGCTTCAAAATGATTTTTCTGCCTAGTCACTTAAAAAAATGTTTACATGTTTGAATCTAATGCTAACACTTTTTATATATTTTTTTAATAATTATTTTAATATTTTATATAATATATTAAAAGTTATGTGAAGTTGAAATTATTTTCTTGAGGAGCAATGTATTTCATACTTTCTAACTAAAGTAGGAATGTTATCTTTTCTTTATTAATAAAATAGAAACGATTATTCCTGTCTACAATAAAAGACCATAAAACACTAGAGCCAGACATTAATCCAAAATGGCTAGGTTACCTGCACATATTTCCTGTATGTCTTCTGCTAATAATCATTCGATTGAATTACAATTTGTAAATTGCTACAATTTCTCCACTCCAATTCACTATCCCACTTATGACATCCACAGAGGTCATAGTAGGGCAACTTGCCCGCTAATTATTTTCTACTTCCACTATCCCAGTCATCACTGGAGTTATTATTTTATAGTCTATCTATCTTGTGCTACACCATAATTATTTCGTTTTGCCATTACCTGCTTCCAATGCTCACACAAACCTCATGCAATTGGCTTTTTTAATTTTCTTACTTTGTTTATGGAGATGGAACATCCTACCGGATGTCAGACATTCATCCAGTTTCAGTCAGTCAAACCAAGATTTTTTAAAGATTGTTTTCTAACCGTTCCTTGAGTGCAATTGTTTGAATCTCTTTTGCACTTAGTTCAACAGGTATGTGGCAATTCGTATGCAGTGCCAAACATTCTCCAATCAGCAAGTTGTTCTTGCAAGGCATCTTTGCTGGCTCAGTCACACCTTTAATGTCAACAAGGCAAATCCATTGGAGAAACTATCAATTCGGTTTCACTTTGGGGTTGGAAGAAATGGTTTGGTGGCCAGCTAAAAACTTGGCTCCAGATGGTGAGGCAATATACATAACTTATTAGTCCATGTATTTACAGTGTTCATCAAATTGAGATTGGCTGTAAGTCATCTTCTCATTAGTAAGGGACTGTTGAACTTTTTTTTTGTGTGTGGAGGAGGGGGTCGCTGCTTATTCAAACCTGTGGAAGCCACTCGAGGATAAGAGTTAATGTTAGATGGTGAGACGTCATGATCAGTAATGGTGGAACTTGGGTAGGGCTTAATTATTTATAAGGATGGCTCAACAGGAACTTTTTCACCTTAGATTTGAAATTGACCATGCTATATTCAACCAGTACTGTGTTCCACAGAAGTTCTAGGAAAGAAACTCTGCTCATGGAATTTTCGTTTAGTTTTAGGCACAGATAGTGAATGAACTTGACGGTTGTTGTAGCAAGACAAGTATCTATTGTGAAAGTTTACGGGGGGGGCATAGATTGGCGCTCGGTCGAGCACTTAGCATAAAAGTAATGATAGAGACAGATGTGCAATGTGTTTTCTGTGAGAAAGGAAGTAGAGATGTGAAAAGGTAGCTCTCATTCAGGACTTTCTGAATTTATTTAAAGGATCCGGTTCAATTACCTTGAGGTAGGTGTGCCATCACAAGCAAAGTTATTGAACAGTTCTTCATGCTATAATTTAATAACACACTCTAATAACATCACTGATTTCTTCTGTTGAAATTGACTGTTGTAACCAATCCAAGTTTCTATTTGTACTGAACTGTAAAGTCTGTGTTCAAAGTATCATTGGTGCCATTTTGATTCCTCATTCTATCTTTCAGTTTTATATATGTAGTTACTGTTTTTCTTTTCTTTTCCTCCTTTCCTCTTTCAAATCTTAATACTTTTTATCTTTTGAGCTAACATAGCTTGCATATTACACGGATGAACAATTGGAGACTTTTT
Organism: Euprymna scolopes; assembly: GCF_053919585.1. Taxonomy (NCBI): domain Eukaryota; kingdom Metazoa; phylum Mollusca; class Cephalopoda; order Sepiida; family Sepiolidae; genus Euprymna; species Euprymna scolopes. The sequence continues at coordinate 154,411,083 of NC_136488.1, forward strand.
TAATCTCATTTAAAGAATTACAGAGTTATCCTAAAAACAATTCAATTATCTCTTGCTACTGAGGCGCTATCGTCCATAACAGCTTGTTCAATTGAAGACAAGAGAACAAGAATGAAAACACTAATCTTTTTGCTTTTAGTACTGATTATGTTTATTTTATTAGTTACTAGTAAGCCGCCCAGCATTGCCCGGTCGTAAAATATGCATAAATATTATATTTTAATTAATGCAAAATTCTTTATTATAAACAGAAATACCGTAGGTATTAAACGTAATGTTAAATTCATTAAGAAAAAGATGTAGTTAAAAAAAAAAAAAAAACTGAAAGAAACTAAGACATATGTATGTGAGTATGTTTTTTCTTGTCTAAACGGTTTATTTTTTGTAAGTAAAAAAATAAAAATAAGAAACACTCTAGCTGAGATCGAAACCAAAACCTAAAGACAGGGAGTCAATTTCAATAACTATTAAACCAGCTTGATACGATCTTTAAAAAATGTTTTCAAACCTACTTGTTCTTAACATTAGGAATCTGTCATGTGAACCATTCACGCATGCACATTTATGAAACAGTTGACAAATAAAAATCCGATGACCCACACATACACAAATACCAATTTTTCAATTTTGATCTCTTAACAGCTTTTTTTTTTCCGGATGAAAATTTAGAAAGTTTTCCACATGTCTGACTATTCTATATACCAAATTTAAGCCTGTAGATCAAAAATTTGTTGAGTATATAGGTTGAGAATTGTACACACACACACTCTCTCTTTTATAGATATGTAGATAGATTTTTTTTAACAATCTTGACTATATGATGACTATAAAAACTTAAGATTATACATTCTTTCGTTACTAAAACTTTTGGAATTTGTAATATCTGAGCGACTGTTCTCATTTTCGTTGTGTTCAAAGTTTCAACTGATATAGACTTTTTCTCGGGTGTATCTGTGATACTTCTAGTCGAACTTGTGAACCTGGGCAGAATTTTTAATGTAGATTGTTCTCGTTCTGTCGGTTATGACCAGTTAATGTTAATTGTTTTGTTGTTTTTAATTTTTATTGTATTATGTAATAAGGATTAATTTTTAAGTGACACTCTTCTATAGGTTTAGGGTTCAATCCTTATTGCTGGTGGTAATAAGTAAGAATGATATGTAGATGAGCACTTCTACTGGATGATAGTCGATAGGAAGAGAACAATCTATTCCTGTGGATTAGGTAAAGAATTCAGTTTGAAATTCTGTATTCATTCCCAAATTAGATTAAATTCCCAAGTTTGAAAAGATACACAAAGACGACTGAACGTTACAACAGAAACATTGAATCTAACAATCAAGGTGAGAATAGTAGTCTGATTAATCCAACTAATACAATATAGTATCCTTTATATTTAACCGCATGTGTTTACCCGGCATTGCTCAAGATTCTTCACATTCAAATTTCTTTTTGTAAATATTTATCTTCTATAACCACACTTTTATGTTCAGTATTGATGTAATTAATATAGGTGCATCCGGGTCCTTCCTCCTTACAAAAATGATTGGCTGATTAAGCCATAAATATCGACTGGTGGAGTCACCTAAGACGTTGAAAGGTATGCCACAAGCTTTATGCTAAGGAATACAAACTCTGAATATGAACGCTCGTTCAGTGAGGTGATTTACCAGATTATTACTTGAAGAAATAGCAAAGCCCACTCAGTTACTTCAACCTTTTGTTGGAAATATCAAATATCCAAGTTAAAAGTGAACCTGCATTTGATGAATTAAGCTAGACTTGAGGAAAAAGAATTGATTGAACTTTTTTTAGTTATAAAGAAAAAAAATGAGGGAACCTAGTTATTAGTAATCCCTGTATGAAAATAAAAGTAAATGAAGAATGCTCTTATTTCCCATGACTTATTTTTCTTTTAATAACTCCTTCTTTTAAGGTGATTTTAGAATGTCTACATACTACCATTTTGGATTAAAAAAAAATTTTTTAAATTTCTCTTTAGCAAAGTAAGTTTAGTCTACTGCAAAGAACGTGTTGCAACAATAACAAGAAAATTGGCCAGTCAGAATCAAAGTTGGATTTCAGTTTAAATGCTATTTAGTTGCAAGTTTTAAGCCCGGCCAATAATTTTATATAATTTTTATTATCTGATAAAAAAAAAAAAAATATATATAATCTTCAGTGAAAAATATTTTCTAAAGAAATATTTTTAATCTCATTTGAACTGAAATAAAATGAAATCGTATCTAATTTGTACAACGATTTTTTTCAATTAATGAGTTTTTGGAAGGCTGCAATTTATTCTATTAGGGATAATTTAATCATCTCACATTTTCTAAAAGTAATTTCCTTTATAGTTTTGGTGAACAAAAAAATATGAAAAACAAAATTATTGCGTTCGTATTTTGTCAGAAAATTTAGCATGTTTTGAATTGGCGCTTATTAATTTTTAAAACTTAATTTATGATGGTGAAACCACGAGCATGATTATAATTAAAGTTTCATAATTGATTGCTTTATAGTTTATCAAAAACCTGCCACATTGTAAAACTTGTATCTTATTTATATTCAAATTTTCCAGTCACTAGAAAGATGCTGGCCACTTATATGAAGGCACCACTCTTGACCTTACTAGTGTTTGCTTGGGCCATGTTTTAGCCTATGTAAGTAAAGTTGGTGGTGCTTCAGCAGGTGTTCAATTACACATGTGAGCATTCATTTTATCTATATATATATAATAAAAGGTAAAATATGTGTGACCATTTCGTGTATGTCTCGCAAAGGCTTTTCTCGCACACGCTCCCGGGCGTGCAGTTCTGAGAAAGCTTTGTTCATGCAATTCACGTTTAGGTTTATGCACAGATAAAGAGTGGGAAATCGATAGTGGTTTCAGCTAAACGGGTGTTTTTCGTAGAAATTTGGCAAGGGGAGGAGTCATAGATTGGAACTCAAACGAGTACTTGCCATGAAAGTAGTTGGCTATGTTAAAAGAATATGCTGTCATATTAATGTCATAAAGGTCAACAAGGTCCGGATTTGTGCAAAAATGGCACATTCCTACTGGAATATAGGAGATGCAAACTCCTTTCCTAAACATATTCTGAAACCACATTATCGAGTTTTCCTCATCAGATTTACGTTGAGTTAAGGACATGCATTGCATAGAGATATGAGAATAAGATAGATGTATAATGTGAGTTTTAAAGACAGGCTTAGTTCTGATGACGCCATAAAGATTAAATATGGACAGTGTAGAGCAATGTGTGTAGAACAGGCGACTTTAATGGTATTGCCAGTAGATATAGAACAGTTGAGATATCGGTCAATTGGTAAAAGGCTAAAAAACAAGTGGTAAGGATGGAATTAAGAGAAATGGAGATATTAAAAACCTGTCCAGAGATAGGTTAGTTTGGAAATTAATTTTAAAACATTCAACACATGCCAGCATGTTAAACTAAATATAATTATGATGATGATGATGATGATAATGTCGAACTCTGTATGGAACTTTGAAGGAACCCTTTATAAATCCATGGGGGTAACTTGCTCTCATTGTGTCAGTAATATATAAATGCGAAGTAGAAATCAGTTCTAGGTTACCATCTTTTTGGCATTGGCGGTTCAATCTTCAGTACGGACGATACAATTAAGAATTAAGACTTCTACCCACTTATGACTGATGGAATGAGGGAAAGCTACTCATGAGTAGCCTGAGTTCCCGGCGTTGCCCGAATATTTGGAGGTGTGTGTTGAGCAAAAGAAAAAAAAAGTGGTAGTAAGCAAGCAGGCTCGAACCCATACTTCGAAGGAGGAAAAGAATGTGAAAAAAAAAAAAAAAAACGTGACCTCTGCGCCTGTCGTCAAACCGGAAGTGGCGAAGGTTTAAATTAAGGCTAGTCAATCAAAAAGAGGGGATGGCTTTCAAAAATATCGGCGAAAAAGTGACCCCTGCCTGTAGAAAAGTACCCAATTGAGGGTGAAGAAATTGATGTTTTTAACTAATTTTTCGATATTTTTTGTATGAAAGGTCGAGCTTCAAAATGATACCAATCTCGTGAAAATATGTCGCCTCTGTCAAGAAAGTTTTTGCAAGACATACATTTAAAGACAGGTCACAGTTTCAAACGACTTTGGCCTTAATAGAGCAGAATGGGAAAAGATAACAAAATATCAGGACCTAAAAATGATCTAAAATCATGGTCTCTGAAAGAAATGAACATTATACCAGTTGTGACAGGAGCAACTGGCCTAATAAAAAAGAACCTTAAAAAATACTTAAAAGCAATCCTTGGAAAACCAAGCTGTACAAATACCTTTTTTACTTTTCCAACTGTATTTACTTTAAATAATTTATGTAGCCAATAACGTTTACGAATAGCATTTATTTGTTTCATCCTGTGCATAAGTAATATAGTCAATCTGTTCTATCGTTTACATAAAAAAAAAAAAAATCTGGGGCGAGGGGGGAGGTGCGGCTGTAAATGGGTCAAAGTATTAATTTACAAACCTATTATTACCAGAGCATAAAATTTGGAAAGCCTCTGTAGAGAGGGGCGAGGAGGGTGGGTGTAGAGAAATCAAAACGAAAACTTTATATTAGTAAGATCAAATTTCATTAACTACAGTTATTTTCCACTCTGAAAAAAAAAAAAAAAAAAAAAAAATTGGATGGGATGATTTAAAATATTTTTCCTGATTCCGATACAATTACTGATTCTTTTAAATTTCTAAATAGTTTTTTTTGTGTGTAGGAGTTTAGAATTACCGTAAAACCCCATATATGTGCATATATTTGCACAAATCTAAAAATACACTTATGGGTGTGACCTATAGATTTTAGTTTTACTGGTAGTTTAAAATCAATATTTATCATTTCATCATTGAGATGTGAAAAAATTTTTAAAACGAAATAAAAACAATACATTTGGGCATCTGAAAATAGGCAAAAATTGTTTTCGGTATCGTCCAAATTATTATTTTTTAATCGTCCAACACAAACACATGCACATATATATTAATATTATATTACATAGTGTGTGTGTATAATCAGTCCATGGAAAATCATAACCACATAAGTGAGTAAAAAAAAAATGTATTTTACTATTTTGTTCAGAGTGGTTTGGATAAACTTAGAAGCTACCATTTGGGAATACCATGTGCTGTATATGCTCTCCGCTTATCTTTGCATTGTTTCCAGTTGTCCTGGACTTCTTGCCACTAGAATACAGCAGTGCTAACTCAGTAGAGGTGTGGTTAAGGATTATGCGACCCTTGCTTCACAATTACATTCACAGGTACGCTTACAGAGAGTATCCATCATGTCAAGACCGAAGTTAGCACACTGCTATATAGAAACAATAAAGCAGTCTATTCCTTATGTATCTTGAAAAGGGTTTTGTGTAAATGCAAACAGATAACCGTCTGGTTTTGGGGTTATTTCCGTTAATGACGTTTTAAAAAGCTGTGTTCATACTTTTAGAAATGTCCATCTTTAAGATTAGATGGGGCATTGTAGCTAAATTTATACTCTATTTAAACTGTGATTAACGTTTAATTAAATTTGTTTTTTCATTTTTAGTTTTAAGATTGCTACATACAGAATATTGAAAAGAATCGATTCCATTGATATTGATTTAATCTTGCAAAAGAGATTTGATAAAATCTGCTTTAATTATTGTATTTTAAACTAAAATATTTACATTTTAAATTGGCTATTATTTTTCTAAAAGAAAAATTTCAAAGTTATGCAAATCGGATTAATTAAAATCCATTTTCCACTTTCTAATATGGTAAATACTTGAAAATAATTTCAGTGAAAATTTTTTTTTAAATCCCATTTCATCCTTTACAGTTAGGTTGGTTCATTAACGGAAACCTCTGCTAAATAATACTTCTGATAAAAGAATTAAGCAAAATTGTATATTTATCTAAAATTCCACAAGCAAAGTGAATAAAGAGCTACAATTAGGAATTAAATTATTAAATTAATATGTAAAGATAGTCTGTTTATAACTGTTATCGATAGCTTTCTTCTTGCAAAATTAATGTTGTTTTGGTGCATCAGTTTTGTTTTTTTTTTGTTTTTTTTGTGAATTGTATATTAAGAATAAAATGTAATTGATTTAATTTATTGCAGAAAATTTGTCTGGGTCAAAATTATTTTTAAATGACCGCCATTTTGAAAGAAAGGATGTAACTCTATTCTCCTATACAGAGTTAATACCCTTTGATTAGAAGCAAAAATTAATATCACAATTAAAGAAAAGCAAAACAAATTGGAAGTAAATTCACTACCGGGCAACTAGGTAATCGTCAGTTGGCATAAGTCCTAAGTATCAATGCTGGTGTACCTCATGGATCCACCCTGAGTCACTCCTAAACGTAGATTCTATGAACAAAGCTTCTTTCTTAGAACTGAACGCCTATGGAATTGTTTTCCTGCTTTCCAGCTGACTACAATATGATTATCTTCAAGTCCAACGTAAACAAGTTCTTTATGAACCGTTCCACTTAAGTTAACAAATTTACTGAATTTCCATTACTAACAATTACTATATTGTCCAATTGATTACTGTACACTCTTAACCCTTATCCTCGAGTGGTCTCTGGACCTTGATAAGTGGTTATGCCTATGTAAAAAAACAAAAAACAAAACTCTTATTTTTATCGATCACATTCTAAGTTCATTCATCAAGGTGAATACAGATGACACTATCATCTCTGGCAACACTTCAAAGGTTTCCAAGCCTCTCTCTTCTCACCTTGAACATGGGGCGAAAGGTATTTGGTTAAATTCAATACATCCAAAATCCAACTTCTATCTTTTCACCACTACTGCCCCATTTGGCCTCAATTGATATGAAATGGCTCTCGTCTTGAAGAAACACCCTGCTTTGACAAGTTTCTGGGACTGACCTGAAATGAAAGAATTACATCAAATCTGTTGCCAAGGTTGCTTGAAAAATAGTTGCATCATTCTACAGGTCCAGAAGGTGTCTCGCTCCTAACACTTTCTACCTGTAGAGGAGCCAGATCCATCCTTAAATGAAGTTCTGTTGCCACATCTGGGAAAGAGCTTTTCTGAGCACCTTATCTTGCCTTAACAGGGTTTAAAACTGTCTTTGAAACCTAGTAGGTGATGTCTCTTTTCTCCTCCCTACAACCTCTTTCTCACAAGAGATGTTGCAAGTCTATCTCTACTCAATCGTTATTTTCATGGCAAGTGCTCGTCTGAGCTTCAATCTGTTCCTCTCCCACTCTTTATCTTTGTTCATGGAATTTGTATTAAGATTTAGATAGTTTCTTTCCTAGAACTGCCCACCTATGAAATTTTGTCCCCTAGGCCTGCTTTCCAGTTGACTACAACATGGTTGTCTTAAAGTCCAATGTAAACAAGTTCTTGTTGAGCTGTCCCCTTAAATAATCAAATTCTACTCTTTCCACCACTGCTGATCACTACACTGTTATTTCTTTTAATAATCATTCCTTCGATAGTGTACTAAAAATTACACGGTTTCTATTAAATTTATCAAGTTTTCTGAAGTTTCTATTTATGGGGAGAGATTAGGAGAACGTGAAATTTTGGCCATTCTTACCCCCTCCCCCTCAGATGCATTTTGTTTCTTTTAAAATCGATAAAATGCAGTATTTTTTTTTTTTTTAATGAAAATTGCTTCAGACAAGGTGTGAAGCCACTTTATGTAAGGAGCTAACAATATATTGTTTTTAAGTATAAAAAAGGTTTTGAATAAATAAAAGGCCGTTTTTTTAGTCAGTGATGATGGTTTAAATTATAAAAACTAATGTTGGCTATTAAATGATGAACAGGGCTAAACCGACTTCATAATCTACGAGAGATATTTTTTCTTTAGACATTTTTTTATTTATTTATTTATTTTTTTTACACAGAAGAGACGTTGCTAGTCTTTGTTCTATTATTTCCACAGTATTTCAATTGAACTCCAATCTCTGCTCCTCACTCTACTCTGTGAAACATAAACAGCAAGTACTCGTCTTTTTACCACCACTGCAAAGAACTTTTTTTTTATTTATATCTGTGCACATAAAACCAAATGGCATTTCCATAAATAGTTCCCCCTCCCCAAAGAACTTCCCATCTTTGGAACACGTTACCACTGCACTGCCTTCCTGCAGGCTACATGTTCATCTTCAAGTCCATTATTAACAAATACCTATCGAGCCGTCCTAAAGTAAATCAAACTTTGGCTATTTCCTTGATCGTTTTCAATCCACTTATGGTCTAGTTTCATCATTTAAGTGACAATTTCGTTAACCCTTATCCTCGAATGGTTTTTAGCCTATGTAAGCTGTGACTTATTAGTATAAAGTTAAAAAAAATAAACTACGATGTATTTTATGTAGACTGCAAATGTGCTTTGACATGCTTGATTTAATAACTAAAATTGTTATATTTAGGATGTTTCGTTTTTGATTGACTTCTTTTTACAAACTTTTAAAGATCGTATTTAGGTCCGTCTTTTTTAAAACGTTGTTCACTTGGTAATATTTGATTGTTTGTTACACTTTATATGTGAATATGTTTCTTTGTAAGATGTAATTTACATTGTATGCAAGTTTTTCATTTTTAAGGGGAGGCAAGGAATGGATGTAATGATAAAAACTAGTTTGTTTTTTTTTCTTGCTTTTTTTAATGTCTTTAGGTGCCATAACTCTTCAGTACCTATTTACTATGCCTCCCCACGGGACAGTTAGACACCAGGGTCGTTTTTTAAAGTGGAGAAAAGGTACAAAAATAAAAATTGTCTCAGTCGTGAAGGATTTCTCCTCCACCGAAAGAGAGCAAGAAATAGAAGTGCAGCATCTGAAGAACAGATACTACACTTTGATCTTGTCCCGAAGGCTAAGCAGTAGATGGTCGGATATTGTAAACGTTCTTATTTTGGTTGTCATGCCATTGTTATTTGCCCATCATAAAATTGCATTGTTCATTTTTTTTTTTTTTTTTTTTTTTTTTTTTTCTTATCAGTTTATTCAAGCTAGAAATAAGGAATCCTACCGGATGCCAGAGATTTATCTGTTATCTCATATATTTCAACTAAGATCTTTTTAAGATTCTAACTATTCTTTTAAGTGGAATTGCTTGAATCTCTCTTGCGCTTGGTTCACCGGGTATATTTGTCAGGCAGTTTTCAAAATTCTTTTTCACTAGTCAAATTGTTCCTATAATTCAGTAAATATATATAATGAAAGAGATATAAAAATTAGTTTCTGTTCATGTCATACATTAGACTTTGGTATTTCGTTATTTTTTTCCTCTCAGTTCTGTTTAACCAAGCATCATTGGAAACAATGTTTGGTTTTAGGTTTGTGTATGAAAATTGAATGTCTATTAAATGGTATCAGGGCTTAGTGTTTTTCTATATATTTGCTTTGTTTTTGCTTTTGTTAATAGAATTTTTGGTATCTCCCTTTTGGGTTATCTCCCTTAAACACTTTTGAATGATCTTCTAATGACATCATACTTGAATAGATTGGCCTTAATTCTCTGTGGCTTCAGCTTAGCATACCAGGGTCAAGTTCTATCTGGACTTCATCAGTTTTACTAATATGCTTGTGAAAAGTATAAATCCATTTATCCTACCTTCAACTATGGATTAAATAATTGACTCTACATTTAAACCATAATTATGCAACTAGTTTAGCAGATGAAAAACTTTTCAATGACATCTGTGTATTTCTGAATTTTTTATTTATTACATTTTCACCCCTAACAAGGCACAGTGTCACTTTGATGTGGGGTGGGGTGAGGGGCTACTATCAGGGACATAAGTTGCAGGGATACTATGTAGGGAGTTGAGCAGCAAGATGTCTGTTCACATTACACTTGAATTTCTACATGTCAGTACAGTTGGGGAAGCAGGAACCCAGAAGGGAATTCCAAAGTCTAGCAGTTTTGGAGAAGAAACTATTAGAGTAGAAGGCTTTTTTACATCTATGGATCTCTACTGTGTAGGGGTGGGATTTTGCTGCTTGAAAAGTTCAAAGCATCTCCTATTAAAATACTTGTAAAACTGGCAAAGAACTGCAACATTTCATCGGTGGGACAGAGGTCGAAGTTTAGATAACAGTTCAGAATGTATCAGGTCGGCGACTCTTTTTGAACCCTGTCCAGGAGTGAGATTAGTAGCAGATGCACCAACCCAAATATGACAATACTCTATACATGGGTGAATGGTGGCCTTGTAGAGGTACAGGATACTTTCAGGCGTAAGTAACTTTTTAGCATGGTAGAGAGAGCCTTTCTTCTTCGCAGCAGTCTTGGCAATGCTCTCAATGTATCTGTTCCAACTCCTGTTCCCTGTGAACGTTAAGCCGAGGAGTTTGAAAGAAGTACTTTCAAGTAATGTATCTTTAGCTATTGGTGGTTGAGAAGGCTTCTTTTAATTATTGAAGGAAACAAGCTTAGTCTTGGCAGTATTGAATGTGACCATCTATTTTTGTCCCCATTCCACTACATTGGAGGTCTTCCTCTAGTGTTTTGCCATTGCTTTTGATATGTATTCAGGGAGGTCATTTATGAATATTAGGAATAATAAAGGTCAAAGGATCGATCCCTAAGGTACACCTACATTTATATCACATTGTTTAAATGTACGACCGTCAAGGACAACCTGGATTCTTCTCTTATTTAAGACTAGCGGGGGTATCCCGGTGTTGCCCGGGTGTTTGGAGGTGTGTGTGGTGCTAAATAAAAAAGAACCGGGGAGGGGGGGGTAGGATCGAACACAAAGCCCTCAGGCGAAGTTTGAAAATAAAATCGGCCAGCCAGAATGAGTTAGTGAAAGATGTTTGAATTTATTTAAGTAAGAACCAAATTGACAGGTGCGTGCCCGGAAGTCGTCGAGCGTTACGACGACGATGTAGGTTTGTTTGTTATAAGCGAAGTAAAAAAAGAAAACAACGTTTTAATTAAGGGGGGATAATCAAAACATCGAAAAAAAAACCCCAAAAAAACTAACGTAAGGCAAACGAACGATGAAAACAGAAAAACGAACACGTGAAAAATGGCTTAAATAAGCCTGTTTCGATATTAAAATGTAAAAAATTGGTGGGTACTCGGGTGTTTTGGGGTTTGCGGTGGGGGGTGGATAAGCGAAGTAAAAAAAAAAAAACACAGAAAAAGGAACGTTACGTGAAAAATGTCTTAAATAGCACTGGTTCAATATTTAATTTTAAAAAATCAAAAAAAAAGACATCTCACACCACGATTCAAACCCAAAATGTTTAGATAACGAAGCAACGCACTAATCGACTGACCTAACGCAACGTACATGAAATTTGTTCAGTTTTCAACTATTTAGAGTAAATCAGGTCATGACGTCATCTGGCGCATGCGTAGAACCGCTCGTCGTCACGAGAAGACCGTTTTGTTGACCCCCCCCCCCTGTTGAAAATTGTCGATTTCGGGGTGAAAAACTGAACATTTTTGGCCAATTTTTCGAGCGAAAGATGGGGCTTCAATATGATACAGAGTTTGTGAATTTTCATCGTGTTTGTCGAAAGTTTTTTAGCAGACACACAAACATACATACATTTTCGCTTTTATATATATACTAGCGAGGAGTACCCGGCGTTGCCCGGGTGTTTGTATGTGTGTGTGGAAACTCCGGAGGTGGGGTGGGGGGGTTAAAATAGAAAAAAGAAAGTAAGTATGAGGATCGAACCCGAACCCTTGAGGCAAAGTTGTAAATTAAAGTGTGAAAAAAAAAAAAAGTAGGACGTTAACCATTGTTCTACTGCGAGATGCTAACGGAAACATGTTTGAATTTATTTAATTACTTGGATTTGGCAGGTGCCCGTTTTAATGAGTTAATGAGGTCAAGTTTGACTGCGCAATAGTATTTCATTTACTGCTGAACGCTTCCCCCCCCCCCAAGATGTTATAGGAAAAAGACTAACCCACATGCGGCGGACGACAAATATTGAATATTTATCTTCCCGAAATCGAGCAAATTAAATAGACAGGCGAGCTTCGTTATTAACTCTGAGATATTACGATTTATATGTGATATAAAAGTTTTAAAAAGTTGTGAACCGACCGACCGCTTCTCTGAAAGAAGCCTTTTTTAGACCTACAGAAAAAGCGAACACACACACACATACATACGTACATACATTTTCGCTTTTATATTTATAGACTAGCGAGGGGTACCCGGCATTGCCCCGGGTGTTTGGAGGTGTGGGTTTGGGTAAATCAAAACTCGGGGGGGGGGGGTAAAATAAAAAGAAAATTTTTGGTAGCTAAGTATGAGGATCGAACTCGAACCCTTGAGGCAAAGTTGGAAATTAAACTGTGAAAAAAAAAAAGAGTTGGGCCACCGAGAGATGCTAACGGAAACAGGTTTGAATTTATTTAATTACTTAGATTTGACAGGTGCACGTTTTAATGACTTAATGAGGTCAACTTTTGACTGCGGGGTAGCATTTCATTTAGTGCGGGAATGCTTTTTTGGGGGTAGGGGAAAACAGCTCCACTTGTCCAAATTGAATAGCAATTGTCTTCTGATATAAGGAAATAATATTTCCACATTGATCAAAGCTGATTGCTTTTGGACATTTCCGACGATCGAGACCGGAAAAATAACGCAAGAATTAGTGTCGCTTTTATTATAGGAAAAGGCCTAACGCACATGCGGCGAGCGAAAACTGTTGAATATTTATCTTCCCGAAATCGAGCAAATTAAATAGACAGGCGAGCTCCGTTGTTAACTCTGAGATATTACGATTTACATGTGATATAAAAACTTTTAAAAAGTTGTTAGGTGATCGACCGCTTCTCTGAAAGAAGCCTTTTGTAGATATACAGAAAAAGCGAACACACATACATACATTTTCGCTTTTATATATATATAGAAGGATTTAATTATGTTTAGTATTTGTCCAGTAATACCATAGGATCTGATTTTTCTAAGACCATCGTGCCATACTCTGTCATAAGCCTTACATATATCTAGGGCTACCGCTCTACCCTCCCCTGTGAATGGTATATATGTTCAGAGATTAGTTAGAATATCTGCTGTGGAATGGGCTTGCCTAAATCCATATTGTTGGTGGGTCAGAAGTTTAGCAACTGTAAGGTGATGGACTAGAGTTTGGTTAATTATGGACTCAAATATTTTGGCAAAAAGGAGGAGACTAATGGGGGGATAATTTCATGGGCCAATTATTTCGCCAGAATTCTTGTAAACTGGTACCACAGAAGTTTTCCAGCATTAGGAAAACAAGATTCGTTAAGGCATTTGTTGTAAAATTTGGAGAGGACTGGAGCAATATCAGTGAAGCATTTTTTTTTTTTTTTACTAGTACAGCCGGGATGAGATCAGGTCCACATGTTTTTGAGGTGTCTAGTTTTTTATGATATCCTGCATTTTTTTTTTTTTAGTACTTAGTGGTCACCACTTATCAAGGTCCAATGGCCACTTAAGGATAAGGGTTAATGAATGATAGTGTAGCAATCGTTAATGGTGTAAATTGGGTAGAATTTATTTATGGGAGCGGCTCAACAAGAACTTGTTTACATTGGATTTGAAGGTTACCATGTTGTGTTCAACTGGGAAGCAGGCCAGCAGAACAGTGTTTCACGGGCGGGCAGTTCTGGGAAAGAAGCTTTGTTCTTGGAATCTGCATTTAGATTTATGCACAGATAGAGAGTGGGGAAATCGGTAATAGTGGTTGTAGCTAGTCGAGTGGTTATTATTATTCCTACTTTGTGTCGAATCATATTGGACTTTTGTTTGTCACTGGATTTGAGCAATACAATTCAGCAGAAATGGGATTGGAGTTGTGAAAACATTGCTTTACCGTAGATTACTCAAGCCGATACCCTTACAGGAGTTATCCATTGTCTCTTGAGATTGAAATGATATCTATAAAAATGGAATTGTAGGGTTTTTTTTGTTTTGTTTTTTTAGTGTCTGTAGCTGCCTTTTTGTTTTCATGAATGCCAATATTCCTTGGAGTGCAATAGATGCTTTTATTTTTATATTTATTATTTACTAATTTTATGATATATTTTTTTTTCTGGAGCTATATTTGGAGTAAGAGTTGTAGGATTAGTGTTGATTGGCAATACTGTTTTCTGCACAGAATATGGCGAAATGATTGTGTAGTCATTCTAATAGATCTTTTCCTTTATGTACGGCAATATCTCCGATCTAAAAAAAAAAAAAAAAAAAAAAAAATCTTAATGTTTTTATTTGAACACTAACGAGGGGTTCCTGGCCATGCCCGGTAGTAAAATATGCTAAAATATATTTTAATTTATGCAGATTTTGTATTTATTATTACAGAACCAATTCTCTCTATATATATGTGCGCACACACACACACACACACACACACACACACACACACACACACAGTACTAATTTCAAAACTTAAAAAAAAGTGATTTGGGTGGCATCAATTAGAATCGAAATCAAAACATTTAACGCTCCAGACATGTTCCCTACCATTTGAGCTATCAATAGGTAGATAAAAAGATTTCAAATTAAACCACTTCAAGCTATGAATGAATTTGCACATGCACAAAAATAAAAGAAATATGCTGGCATGTTAAATTGAACAATTTGCATTTCAACTTGCCAACATATTTCTGTACGAGTTATTCCTCCATCCAAACAAAGATTTTACTCGTTATAAACTATGCTTGGTGTGTGATTACTATTTCCTGTTAATTTCAGGGTTATATGACCAGTACTTTAAGAGTTTATCGGTTAAATATTTTCAGACACACACACAGGCATACATACATTTACCGTTTTATTTATGTAGAAAAGTCATGAAATAAAATGTCTGGCTCTGTTATTAATTCTTAGAGATAACGCCAAACTATTATAGAATGGCAGAACCATACGTATCTTCAATATCACCTCTCAAAATAGGAATGCTGAATACTTTGATGGATGAACGTCTATTCCTTTGTTGGATATGAGGCAACACATTCTATTTCTGATTCAATTGAAATAGACATTTAATTCCAAAATAAAAGCAAAGTGTAGGGTGAATCAAAAGCTTCCTTTTCATTAGATTCTACATTGGGCTGTAGGGAGGACATTACTCTTTTCCAAGGATTACTCCAAGCATTACTCCACTTATCCTTGAAGTATCCACAACTGTTTCTTTAGTAGCTTTGTGACTCTACCAAGTATTGTTCTCTGGTCTCCTGGTGCATTAGCAAACACTCTTAGCATTGTACCAAATATGCTTAATCATCACATTCATTATATTTAAGACTAGCGGGGAGGGGGGGGGGTTACTTAGCATTGCTTGGGTGTAAAAAATACGGTAAAATAAAATTAAAAAAATAAATGGTACTTGGGTGCCATCAGCCAGAAACGAAACCGAAAGCAAAATTTTGTAAGCAAAAAAAAAAAAAAAAAAAAAAAATGCCATGTGGTGGACGTCAACTCGCAAAAGTTAAGTTTGTAAGCGACCGGACCGCAACGACACAGATGTTATGACGTTGCAAATTTAGATTTTTAAAACGAAACCATGAATTGACTGTTTGTGCATGCGTGATTTACAAATGGCATTAAAAGCAAGGTTTTTACCTGACCCCCCCCCCTTCAAACAAAATGAAATTTCTACATGAAATAATTGACGCTTTTTTTTTGTAATTTTTCAATATTATGTCTGAGAGATCACTCTTTTGATCTGTACCACATTTGTACTGCTCCAATGTGCATGACAAGTTTTTAGCGGACTTACAAACACACAGACGACTAAGATTTATTTAATAGATAAACGTAGCGGAGGTTTATGTCAATTTTATCTTTGTATCTTTTTTATTTTAAGAAGACCTTCTAGTTTTTCAATAATCCTTACTTAATCTCTTGTTTTTGAGGAAATATATCTAGAAAGAAACTAACAATGTTTTTTTTTTACTTATAATAATCCTATAAAAACTCTGATTAGAAAAAGAAAAATGTTCTGTTATTTTATTTTTATCATTTCAAAAGAAAATTTGTTTTTGATACAATTCAAGGACAAGCAGTAATCACGTTGTAGCAATACACTGAGTCTCATTTAACAAACGCAAGTTGTAGTTATTCATAGGAACGGTGCCAAAATTTCATTTTATATTTCATGAAAGCGAATAATTTTCTTTTTATAATTTAAAAAGAGCAATCATTGGGGAAAAAAATGTATTGCCATTTTAGCAATAAAATCCTCATGGAGACATTTTTTTAAAGATAATCTTCAAATAAGTAATCTATGCTGCATGAAAATTATGTAAACTAGAAAATTCTCTCCATAATTGGAGTGTACTAAATTTTAATACAAAAAAAAATTTAATTTCCTGTTCCCATTTTCAATATGTAAGTATTTAGGGGAACAGTTAAAAACAAATGATATGCATAAAATACTTGAGGATAGGAAATGAATTTTCCCTAGAAAATTTAGAATCCCATCTCTTCAAAAAAAAAAAAAGAAAAAGAAAAAAAGGATAACAAGTGGGGGTGGGGTGAAAGGTCAAACAACTTCATGATTTAAGGATACATCTAGAGAAAATTTCACTTTTTTTTTTTTTAAGGAATCCCCCCCCCCCAAAAAAAAAAAAAAAATTATGTAGAGTCGAATAGACACTTATGCTTAATCCGGTTTATTTTTTTGGGGAGGGGGTAATTACGGACTAAGTTAGAAACAAGCAGAATATTGTATAGATTATTTATTTAATTTTAAAAAATTATTTGATGTAAAGAAAATTTAAATTTCTTATGTCTTATTCAAGACCTTTTTTTTTTACATGGTCACCAGTCTTTCTTGCATATTTTTTCTGAGTTTTTTTTCTCTCTTTATTTCTCTCAAAACATTGAATTCACATCTTTTGAACTTGCAATGCACTTTTGACGCATTTCTATTTGTGTGATATTTCTTGGCAGGAATCTACTTTTGAACTGTAGATGTTATCATTTCAACCATCTTTGTTCAGCCATCTTTAAATGTCTCCCATGTGACCGGCGTGTCTTTGGAATGAAATAAACATAAAACAGAGATGGTTCCGGGATCATTGGCATGGATTGAAATCATTCTTGGAAACATGTTCTGAAGCATCACACCTTTCTTTGCTAAGATGACGTTCGGTTCTTGTAAACGCACTCTGCCAGGCATTACCTTTTCATTTGGGAGGAGGTTTAGTTTATTGCTGGTCACATGATATCTGTACTGGTCTGTTTATACATTTTTCAGAGTGTCAACTCAGGAGAACTGTCCCCCCACCCATATAAAGCTAACGATGTTTAATCTGTAATGGAAAGCGATTAAATGATTATATATATATATATATATATATATATATATATATATATATATATATATATATATATATAATGTGTCTCACTTGTCATCAAGTAGTCGTGACCAGTGAGAAACGACTACTGGACATGTTTGTTGTATCGAACAAACATGTCCAGTCAAATGCTGAAGAGATTGTTGTTGACGATCATTTATTTCGGATCAATTGAATGATTATGGTTGGCGTTTATCCCCCCCCCCCCGGATATCTTTCTAGTTAGAATTTTTTTCTAGAAATACATTAATTCCAAAATGCTACCATGGAATGTTCAACAGTTTTTGTTTTATTGCCATTTAATGATACACACTGGGATATAGCGGCGTACAACACTGGCACACTCCTCTATTGATGCCACCCTAATTTTGGTTGTGATGGCCCTCTTTGAGTTAACTCCACAAATAAAAATCTAAGGGTTTTGGTAAGTGTGAAGCCCATTCAGGATCAGATCTTCTACTGATCAAACGATCACCAAAATGTCCCTGCATATCATTGATTGCTGGTAAAACAAAAACTGAGTTTCATTACTGAAACTTGAAGAACAAAATGAGTATAGGCTGAAGTTAATTTGTACGAAATATGATTGGGGTTGCAGAAAGAATTGTGAATTTAAACAATTCCATGTTGGCATTTTGGGATTCGCTCAGTACGAGTCATCTTGAAAAAGATCAAGAACACCCCCACTATAGATGAGATGATGCTAAGGACGTATATAACATAGTATTTATTGGTATTATGTAACCTATTTTTCTTGTATTTGTCATTTTCTTTTAAATTTGGCTCGTAAGTTTTTTGGGAACTTATTTTACAATTAGTTTTATTTTTATTCATTGTTTTTATTTTGTGTTTTCTCTATTCGAAATGTCAAATGGGTTTGTTTTTATTTTAGCGGGGGTGTAAGAGTAGTAACATTTTCCGAGACAGCAGATGTTGGCAGGATGGAAAGAAATTATTGATCTTGCCTGTCATTATAACTGCGAGTACAGCAGGTAAAATAAAATACTCATTACGTAAATATCAATACCTGCACAGCATTCATGCTTACTCATAGAAAAAACTCGTTTTTATTTATTTTTACACTAACATGAACTAGTATATATTTAAAAATTTCAACTTCTTAAACCAATGGAAAATGACTAACATCAGCATTCTTTTACCCTGGCTTTATTAAAGATTGCATTCAATTTTATGGCGACAGATCGTGCTGAAATACCGTTATTTGTGTGTGTGTGTGTGTGTGTGTGTGTGTGTGTGTGCGTGCGTGCATGTGTGCGTAGACCACTCAAGAGGGGGCTACTGTAAAAAAAACGTTACTTACTCTTAAAATAGATTTTAAAAAGTAAAAAGTATAAATGTGTGTATTTGTGTGTATGTGTGCACGTTACAGATTACACAGTGCATAGGCCACGGTTGGGGATATTTCGTATACTTTAAAAATAGACTAACGTCTAAAAAACGTAACTTACTCTATAAATAAAATAGATTGTAAAGTGTGTTTGTGTGCGTGTTAAAGTGAGGGAGAAAGATATATTGGATATACGTGTTCTTATTTTATTCATTTATTTATTTTTTCAAGTTTAAAGGTTAAAAGAAAATTAACAAATAAGGTTCCAGACCGACACAATTAAATTGTGTTAGAAAGAAGTGAGAACTGGTGGCAGTGGTAGGACTAGATATTTAGAGGGAAAACTAGGGACTCCTTCCTCTAAAGATGTTGCGATTATGACGGTGTCGCTCGTAGGATGCAATTTAGTATTTTATTATCACAACAATGTGTCTAAAATAGTGTTTGAAAGCTACATAAGATAGTGGCTATTAGCCTAGATGTATTGAATTTACATGTGGCATCTGTTGTTGCAAACCTATGGTACTTTGGTCCAGAGGAGAACTTTTGCAGTCATTTTATTATATGGAGAACATTTTTGGCACATCATAAACTTTTTTTAGTTACCAGATATTTGATGTTATGACAATAATCTGGATTGTGGAAGCCATTGAAGTTTATCACGTCTCTTGCATTGTATCTATTTATAGAACTGACTTTAATTAATTTTTGTAAAGCTAGCATTCCTAAGCATTCATTCTGAATGTTTTCTAGCCTTTTTTTTATGTAGTTTAATCTCTTTTTTATCCATATTTTCTTCTTTCCAATTCCTGTATTATACCATTGCTATGTCTTCCAAAAGTGTGTGTACTTTTACAGAATGACAGCCACCACGTAATACTTTCGGTTCTTCTTTTTTTCTTAAATAATAGTAAACTGCTTTTTGTTTTTAATTTGTCATATTGTTAGTTGCAGCCACACCCTTCTCTATAAATCTAATCACTGTCTTATTCCTATCTCTACAATGGCTGGTTGAGTTGGTAGTCCAAATGCTTGATTTTATCTTATGAAATGTAAAAGGTTCGATTCTAACCTGTGCAATATTCTTTTATGCATAATTAATTCCATGATTAATTCAAGATTCTCATTAATAATTTAATCTTTTTAAAATAATACGCGTCAGTCAATACGATTATAAACAAATCATTATCAGCTGTTGTTGTTTTTTTTTTTTTTTTTTTTTATGAAATATTTTTCTTTATTAAAAATTGTAGCAATTATTCTGTCTTCTTTACCATAAAACTAATTGTAAGCAAAATATTCTTCAAATCAAAACAAATGTCACTTAATTGGATTTTGGAACAATTCATTTTAAAATGTGTAAAAATTAAGCACTGAGCAATCTTTGCTGATCAGACGATCTCATTTTGTTAAATGTTTGGGAAAAGTGATAACGTACATACGAATGTTAAATGTCTTAAGATACTTTATATTAATTATTGATACAATTGACTAGAAAAAGGATGCAAGTTTTCCAAATTTTTATGGGTGGAATTTAAAGAATTCAGTAAAAATGAAATTGTGTGTGTGTGTGTATATATATATATATACACACACACACACACACACACACACACACACACAGGGTGGAACAATAAAATTGTCACCCTAGAAAATATGCCATGATTCCATTTCCATTTGATGAAAACCGGTTTTCTTGTTTGTTGCAGACCATTAGCTAGTTGGCCAGTTGTGTACAAATCCTAAGAGCAATAGGAGCCTTATATCATGTGTAAAAGTGACACAATGTTCGAGAGAGATCGGAGATGTGCTGCTGTACAACTCCTGCTCTCTACTGATCCAAGTTATAACAACAGGACCCTTGTTAGCACCCTCAAAATGCAAATTCGGATGGTTCAATGCTTGAGAGCACAGCTCAAAGTTTCCAGCCACGGTTATGCTCTTTGGTGTGGTTTCAAGTGAGGCCCACATCATGCCACCTCACATCTTGAAAGTCAACACAAAAGTGTACCTGAATGTGCTGAAGAGTGTGGTGATCCCCTAATGCAATCAGATGGCTGCTGGCAGACCCTGGGTATGGCAGCAGAACTCAGCACCGGTCCACAAGTCTGAGGAGATTTAACTCTGAGTGCCCATTTTATTTTGTTGAACGTTGGTTCATGTTTACAATAAAATGTAATAATTATCTTTTCATAAAATAATTCATGCAGTCAGATTTATTTTTTTACATTAAACCTGTTTTAAGCCAATACTCCATGAGACCTCTCCAATTCTTCTGGAATCCGGTAAAGACCACAAGAAAAAATTAAGTATAACGTATTTAAATGGCCCATTGGAGATCAGAATTATTCTTCATTGCATTGTTCAAGGTATGAAAAGTAAGGAAATATGCTTCAAAAAACTTTCCAATATAGATGTATCTTACTAAGAAATTTGGTGTTAGCCTTAGAAAGTTTTTTTTTAAATAAATTCCTGGATAGAATTTTTCTTATTAAATATTAAAGATAATTATTGAATTTCACATAGATTTCAGGCTTGTTGAAAATCAAAGTGCTTTCTGCTTATTCTTATGTTATTACTAGGGCTATGACAACAGCATATTCTTTTCATTGTTTTGACTCCCGAGTATATATCCAACACACAGTTAATCAACCGAGGACCACATCAATCTATATAACACATAAGATATCAACAGATACACACTGAAGAGTCAAAACAATGGAAGGAATATGCTGTTGTCCTAGCCCTAGTTATTACTTATTTTGAATTGTTTTTAATTTATCATGAAATTAGCTATGCAGGGTTTAATCATATCAGATATTTTGTGTTCTGTTATGTACTCATAGCATTGGGAAATGTATGAACCATCAATTTCACATAGCTAATAGTGGTTTGTGCTTAATAAATCCTAAGCAATTGTTTTTCCAATAATTATTTTACATTTGAACATTAATCAAAACAGCTACATAATTTTTTTTTTTTTTTTTTTTTTTAAGAAAAAAAATGATAAACCAAACAGAATTTATCATAATTGCAAATATTTTCTAAATGTTAGATGACAAAATCTATCTTCATAGATAAATCTTTTATTGTTGTGGTGTATATGTTGAAAGGAATGAGGACTCGGAAACAGAAATACAGGCAAGTTGAGTGGGAACTCTGCTTAACTGAAGGACAAGTAATGTTGCAACTCTCTGAGTCTTGGGTCCAGACTCACTGGAAAACAGAACCTGCTTACCGGAAATGACGTCAGAATCTGTGGGGTGCCATCCAAACATAATTTTTTGTTGTTGATTATCGATTTTATACACAGTATTCAGATTATGTGCAAAATGAAATGTACCTCTCTCTACGGTTACTATCCGTGTTTTATTTGGTTGTTGGTAAATGCAGTCAATAGGTAATAGTGTTAGTTAATATTGTGAGTGCAGGGTGGTGGTGAAGCATGTTCTGATTTCAGCTCAAGGATATGGAATTATCTGAAAGTGATGAATAGAAAGTATTTAAAATAAATAAATAAATAAATAAAATACCGCACAAAAATTCTAGGGTATAGAGAGAAACTGAATGGTTAATCAATCTGCTGCAAAAAAAAGTAGGAACAATTTTATAGCTGATAACTCAGAAAAGGGAGAATAAATCAACTTGATATTGGAACTTTTTTCCTGGTGGAATATTTACAAAATGAAAATATTAGAATATTCAAAATGAAAAAAAAAAAAAGAAAAAAAATCCAGACCAGCTTGTTAAGATGTGAACATAAAGAATATACTATGCAACAAACAGTAAAATATCCAACTTTTGAGTTTTTTAAAGATTCAAATCTGACTCTCAGCGGCTGCAAAAATGAAAGATTCTTAAATTGGACTCACTAATTTACACATAGGAAGAGTTAGCTGTTAAAAAATAAAAATGACTTGAGTCAATATAAAAACAAAGATTTTTTGATTAAAAAAAATGAATCTGTCTCTAACTCGAACTAAAGTATAATTTGACACTTGACTTTAACTCCTCATCTCGGTGAAATGGTTAAGAAAATATGACTCAACACTGCAGTTGATTTAGAAACAAAACAAAATCTTGGTTTCTAATTCATGCACAAATTTTGGACTCTGACTCTCATATGTAAAAAGTTTTGTGATTGATAATTTTTAAAGAGAATACTTATTTAGAATTGTTAGAACCTTTTAAATGTGATCAAACAAAGTCTGTTGTTCTGCACACATACCTATATGGATACTAGTCCATATTTAATCTTCCTCTGAGGTCATCGGATCTAAGCCTTTTTTTTTTTTTTTTTTTTTAAAGACTCATTACAGATCAATTGTATCATTGTTATATTTTTCTTTATGCAACACCTATTCTCAACCATCTATTAACCAGGTTTCACTTACATACATAATCACAAGTCTTTTATATTGAACATGTCCATGCGAGTAGTAAGATCCAATATATTACAACTCTGGTAACAAAAGCATCTGGTAATGTGGTTTCAAAAAATATTTTTATGTGGTGTCTATCTTCAAAACCCTAGTAAGAGTTTGCGACTTTTTTTTTTCTTTTTAGGAAGTGTGCCGTAAGGCTCTCTCAATCATGAGTGTGTGCCGACTGTATAGATATTGTTGCTGATTCAGAGTTCTCCTTTTTTGGGGAGCTGGATTTTTTCGAACTTTAAAACTGTAAACCTTGTGTATACATGCTTGATATAGACTAGAGATATTTAATAAACAAAGATGCTGAAAATTCTCAGTAACCAAACAGATGCCAGTTTCTTAAAGAAAACGAGAAAATAAGATTTGAAATCGGTCAATATGTCATTTTTATTATTTTTTTTTTCATTTAAGAAAACATATTTAATCTTTCCATTAAGTGGATTAGATTTGGAAGCAAGATTTAAAGATTTTCTTTTAATCAGTTCATATGTAAAAACATTTGAAACGAGATTCTTTTAAACAACACTTATAATTATGATATACTACCAGGATTATCTGGCAGTTTCCGGGATAGGGTCATCAGGAAGAACATCACACACAACAATATAGTAATGACCAACATACAACTTTAATGACATTTATTTTCAAGGAGTAAAGTTCTAGTTCTTTTCATAAGTAAATCAAATGGCTCGTTATATTCTCAGTGTTGATGATAGAAAGAGAAGTTTGGTTTTAGATACATTAAAATTAAGTAGCCATTATTTCATTTTATTTTCATTGCACCACCTGCTCAAGATCAGAAGTGAAAGAATCAAAAAAGATCTTAGTAATTTCCAGCCTTTGAAGTGTCGGCTGCATAAATATCTACGTATTAATAGTAGATATACCTAGCAGACTAATTTGGGATTTTCTCTTTATTAAATAAATAAAGTAGGGTTTGAATTTGACTTAAGTCCATCTTACCAGGCATTACCTCCTTAAAGATTTATTTCCTGTTGTCTAAGACTCCTTATTGGGTAATGCTGATAAGTGTATTCAGTTATTTCAGTACTCTTTCAAAAGGCTGGAAGCAAGAGTATGCATCGATCCTTATTCAATGTTTAATAACGCCGCGCGCGCGTGTGTGAGAGAGAATGAAAGCTTTCTTAATTATTGACTATAAGAAAGCAAATATTTGAAGTTAAAAAAAATGTTATTTCGTAATAGGAAAGTAAAACAAAGAAAGAAAAAACAAAAAACGCAAAGATACATGCAATGAAAACCTTGCCCCAGACTCTTGGGTTTCAAATTATTGCTGTCGGGCAATATTTGATTGGTTTATTAGTCAAAGAAGTAATTTTGATGAATGATTGCAGAGTTCATAAAGCCATTGTTGTTAGTCCAAGAATTATGAATGACAATTAATAATTCTTGACAAAAATCATACATTTATTCTGGTAGGGATTTAATAGCCGATCAATTTCCAATAGTCATGAAGCGTCAGTGTAAAAGCTAAACGCCGCTGTCAAGATTTAGTAATAAAAGATTAATGGACATAAAATAAAAACTGGAATAAACTCAAACAAGTTTCAATTCTTTAAAAGCTTATTGGATAAATGCTTCAAGTAATGATCAGACAGAAAACAATGCATTAAACATTTTCTGTATTACTAAGAGTTGAGATAGCATTATATATGTATCTATCATACATACATACATACATAGAGAATAGAAAATATGTTAAAAAGAATGCATTTCACAAGTGTGTGTGTGTGTGATGCTCTCTATCTTAGGTTTAGCATATTGGGAAATGATATACAAATTACCATTAGCGTATTAAGCGATGCTCTTTGTGTAAACGAATTGAGCTTAGGTATTTTAACAATGTCAAAATATTGTTAATTCACTGCCCGCATAACAGCAGCCGAATAGCGCAATGTTTAGCTCTGATTGTCGTTTGGGCGGTCGGGTTTTACTCATTGCTTCAGGTAGTTGCTTGTCTAGCCACACTGATAAACTGTGAAACAGCGAAACAGTACTGTATGTGGATGACTGACTCTCTCTCTCTCTCTCTCTCTCTCTCTCTATATATATATATATATATATATATATATATATATATATTAGCATGCCACCTGGCATTGCCTGGTTGTAAAATATGCTTAAATATGATATTTTAATTTATGCAGATTTCGTATTCATTAGAGAGTCGATTCTCTATCGATTATTATTTTACGCAATGTATAGTAGTGGTTTCAAGTTTTCAGATGAAATATGACTTGAGTGTCATCAGCTAGAATCGAAACCAAAACATTTCGCTATCAAATAAGTACTGTATTTAAACACTTATGCATTATCGATTTATTTATCTGCGGATTGTTGTCCTCATCTTCATAAATGTTTCACTACATTTCGGCCAACCATTCTTCTGGCCTTCTTCACAAAGGGATAGGAATGCTGAGTCTTTTAACTGTATCCTCAATAATTACTGCCTTCCATAGTTGTTGTCTTGCCACGTTTTGGCCAACTAATCGTCTGACCTGTGTTGGGTAGGATTGAAACTGCGAGAAAAGAAAAAGACAAGATATTCTTGTAAAAAAATATAAATTTATAACTTAAAATATTGCAGCATTAAGAATGTTTTTTTAAAATTCGTATAACATATAGAAATTCTTAATGCTGCGAGATTTTAAGTGATAAATTTATATTTTTATCAGAATATCTTGTCTTTTTCTTTTTCTAGTTTTAATAACTAGTCCTTTTACATTTCTAAGATAATCTTAACCATATTACTTTTTATGCTTGCATTTTTCTATGTAAGCCATGATTTTTTTCCAGGCTTTGCTTTGAAATAATATTTTCTTTTTGTGTTCAATATCATACGCATTTTCAACAATCCATAAAAAAATATTACCAACTTAAATTGACTAAATAAAAAAAATCAAATGAAAGATATAATTAAGTAAATAAACAGAAATAAGGGGGGGACAATTAACGGGCGACGTTGTAAGCAAAATATTATCAGCTTTAGTGTGGCAAAGAGCATCACTTTTGTTAACTCTCTTCAGATAATAGAAATAAGATGGTATGCAAGCAAGATTCCCACTATAATTCATGAAGGTGCTGATGCCGAAAAAGTTACTATGGTAACCAACAGCCAATCAGAAGAAACTGTCTCTCATGTTCCTTACTTATTCTGAAGACTTTTGAACACCAGTAATTTTAGAACTTTTGTTTTGATGAACGAAAATTGAAAATCTTTATTTCAAAATATAGCCGAGAAGGTGAATTATAAACTGTAAATGTTGGTCATAAAATGAGTGAGCGGTGAAGCTGTAAAGCAGTTCTAAATAAGAAAAACTAACACTTAACCACGGTAGTGTTTGAATTATATAATAATTCAAACGAAGACGCCCGGACAGTCCAGAGTTTTATAATTATTAAGATATATATATATATGATCGGTGAGATAAATCCACCAGAATGCTTGATTATTAAAAAAAAAAAAAAAAAAAAAAAAAAAATCAAAATAAGCATAATATTTATTTATTTATATATGTTATAGAAGTTTATAATAACATGATACCGTCGGTTTGAATCAAAAGTGATCGCGTCTCCATGGCATTCACCAGCTACTGCTTTACGAACTTATCACTTAATCGTTTGTTGATTTGAAACCGACAGTACCATGCTGTATTAAAAACTTATATATATATATATATATATATATATATATATAAAATGCCCTTTAGTTTGATCATCCATCGATACCTTCTATTATTGATAATATATACACACACACAAACGTGTGTGGTCAGTTAAATTCCACTGACCAGAAATAAATAGCTATACTTTTGAAACGAACTTTGTATGAGTTGGGGCGAAATTCATTTCCATATAAAACGATTTTCTCATCAAAAGATTACATCAATGATGTGTGAAGCTGCATTAGATTTATCAACTTTTAATTTGGTCCATATGGATTCCTGAATAAGCTGGGTCTAATAAATTTTGGCTTTGCTGATTAAAAATGCTATTAAATAAGTTATTTATTTATTTTCAATCGTACTGTATCATGTGGCATTGAATGTATGCATATGTGTATCACTTCTCTGCTGTTTCATGGAGGTGTGAACAGTTATGGATATTTGATTGCTCCTGTGTGATGCACGACTTGTACACATACCAGTTGCATTAATCCTTTTTTTCTTTTTTCATAGCTAGACAATAGCATGGAACTGCTAGTGAACATTAATATCAAGCTGGTAATTATAAAGTTAGCTCTGTTTTTTTCTTCTTTCTCTTCCCCCCTCCCTGTCATCCTTCTATTATCTCTATCTCTTTATATAATTTATCTGTGTGTTATGTCTCCTTTTTCTCTTGTCTTATGCGATTTCTACATTTTTATGTTAATTTTTTTTTTTTTTTTTTTTTTTTTTTTCAACATAAAAATGCTCATCTCAAAATAAACAATTCCAATTAAGGAATCATATATATATATACCAATCGGTACGGACCCGACTATGGAAGATCAGATAATGAATAAATGTGGATTTATAAGATCAAAGAATCCAACCTTGATCGCCCTTCGGGGCCCGTGGCGCAGTTGATAGAGACGTTGAATCTCTACGGTTCCAGATGAACATTGTCTGAAGATAGCGGTTTCAATCCCACCCAAAAGCGTGCCAGAGGTAATTGGTAAAAAATGTGGTGAGACGACGACAACTACGGATGGCAGTGATGGCTGAGAATGCAGTTAGGAGATTCGAAGTTCCTATCCGTCGCGGTTACCACCTGACGAAGGCCAGAGGAAGTTGGCCGAAACGTTGTGAACCAATAAAAACAAACAAACAACAACTAATAAAGATGAGACTAATAGTCCGATATAAAAAATAAAAAATTAACATAAAAAATTTCAGTTGCACAGTTTCAAGCAAACGACACAAGATGCAGGACGTGAGATAACCAACGGTCACTTCTGACCAATATGGCTTCATTGCAGTGATTAGACATACTTTAGCATTACAAAGGAGGTTTTTGATCCCAACATGTTTCTGGAATGGCAGCTTAATAGCTGAGGATTGTTGACACATTCTAAGTAGTTAGTTTCATTAGTTTTGATGTCTCTGTGGTCTTAATGTAATTGTACATATTTTCATTTTACAAATACAATCATGTTATATAAACTTCCTGCTCCGCATGAACGGAAATAGTTCCAAACAATGCATCTGAATTAATTTAAACCAACAGTGAAAAAGAAAGACTGTTTTCTTATTTGCTTCCTGTTCATGACGTCATATCCTGAACACATCGGCTTAAATTTTGCTCCTAGATTTTTAGTAGAAACTTTCCACTCTTATAGGTAATCTCCCTTTATGTGGAAAACTGCATGTTTAAAACATCCACATTCAAATGTTGCTACCATGCATATACATGCGTCAACATTCAAACTTTAAAGTTGTGAAATAATGCACACATGGAAATGAACATTAAAGAAAGTGGTATAAAATGTATGCAACATTAAAAAAGTAAACAAGCAAAAGTATGAAATAACAATTGTTTATTTCCCCCCACTCCTCCCTTTCAGCTTTCTTTTCCTACTTACTCGGTTTTAGGTATAACCATAAGACATCTGTAGCAGTGCGTATGAGCGATATGGAAAAATATCAGTAGGAGCTGTAAAATAGCTGGCTTGCCGAAAATAAAAGCACATATGCAAATTAGGAAGTGTGCAACAAAAAAAGACACCACATGGTTTGGGAAAAGAAAAAGTGTGACTGAAAAACATGGACGTATAAAGTTGAAGACTAGAAATGGCTGTCTACAGCCAGCGTGTAGTGGAGCAGAAAGAAAAGCACGTTTCAGGGGGAGATGAACATGTGGCCTCTCAGTGAGACTCTTTAATCTGGTGTTGAGATGGGGTGAACGAAAAATGGTAGTAAACGACTTGAGTTAAAAAGAAAAGCAGTCGGATTTATTTATTCTTGTTTGTTCCTTTCCGACGGTGCTGGATGGCGTGGGAGGTCTGAGAGAGGTTTGAACTGTAACGGCCACGTTACACAACTAGTGGTGAGGGTGAGGCTCCATTTTTGGATATGCGAAGTTGTCCACTTAGTTTCCATTGCTTTCAGGTCCACTTTTACTTAGAGTAGAAATACCTGATAGTAGCAGTTCATACTGTCTGAAGATACTAGTTTCTTGATAAAAACATTAAATTTTTTTTTTTTTTTCATTTTGTAAAACTCTACCTTGTTCTGCAAAGTTGAGCGCAAAAACAAATTTTTTTTTTCTATCAAACAATTAAATCAAATACCATGAACCTTATAAATTTTCCTAATGTCTGTCTGTGTGTGTGTGACGCGGTTTATCTGGGCCTACAGGCAATCCACCCAGGCAAGTAAGCTTATGACCCAGCGGATGTTTTAGTGATATTTATGTTCATGATGGTGTATGGAAATGCAAAAAAAAAATAACGATTTACTAAATGTTTTATTTACTGGATATTTTTCCGGTAAAAGGACTCAAGTTTGCCCAGCTGGGCAAACTTGGGTTCTTGTATATATTCGAATTTCAAAGATATAAAAAAAAAAAAAAAAAAAAAAAAGGAACAATTTTTTTCTAAACTTATTGGATTTGGCATTAAATAACATGAAAGTTGTTGACATACCATAAAACAGAACCATCAAACTTATTTACATCCATCTGCATAACATTCACAACTCTGATAATATTGATAATCATGTGTTTCTCTCTTTATACGTTTTTTTTCCGTTTTCTTCCCCTTTGTTTCCAAAAATAAGAGAATTATATTGAAAATAATCACCTGATTAATTGCCAATTTAGATGCCATTCCTTTCTTTTTCTTTTTTTTTTTTTTTTTTTTTTTTTTTTTTTTTTTTTAAAGGAAAAATGTTCTTGATAAAATGTTTCTTGCTATTTTCCTTATTTATTAGTTGCAGATGATGAGCTATTTCTGATATTGTAATCGATAACTATCAGATCTCCATTTGCTTTTAGTCTACATAGAAGAATGATTAGCTGGAATGCACTCAATCAGACTTGTTCTGAGGCGGCCATATTTTTTCCCTCCACCAAGCTCCATAATTAGCATTTCCGCACATTCGTATATACTCATTTCACGAGTATTTAATCACTGATTCGCCCTGGATTACAGTTATCTTGTTTATTAGACATAATTTCCTTCTGTGAACTCTCATACAAGACATTTAATCTTTATAATAAGATAATCTATACAGTAATACTCTAAGGCACTTCATATTCATACATACATTATCACCTTTCACACATTTAAAATATGAGAGTTCTCTTCGGTCAGCTGCCCAAAGAAATGCTATATAGACTGCATCAAGTTCTTCCTTAAGCACTGCAATATCACCTTCACTCTTTTGGAGACTTTGGCAGCAGATAGACACTTGGCGTTCCACATGTGATAGCAGGATGGTCTTCAACAACGAGCGTGAGCGAGCAGCTATGGAGCATCGCACACTGAGACACCAAGTGGCAGCCCCTCACCATCAAAACCCAAATCCTATCTTCCTGTGCTCTATTTGTGCAAAGCAGTGTGGGCTTCAGTCATTAACGGAGTCACAGTCGATTAAAAAAAACAAAAACAAAACTGAAGACGTCATCAACATGGATGGACTATCATAACTAACTACAAAATATGAGATCGACCTTGGGTATGACCTTAAAGGACATCCAGTGGTGAGGCCCCATTTGGGAGCTGTGGGAAATGTGGAGCTTTAGGCCATTAACTGATAGCAAAAATAAAACTGATGCTTTTGAGGTCGACACCAGTTTATTTCGATACTCATGGCATCTGTAAAGAGATAAACCTGAGCTGTTTGTTTGGATATGCGTGTTGAAAGTCAACTGGTGTCGACTCGAAGGCATCCTTTCTGTTTTGATTATTCTGTGGGTCCTGAAAGCCTAATTTATCCGTTACCCCTTATTATTGCTCTCACGTCCACTTTGGCTGTCTGGTGCTGATAAATTAGGCTATCTGAAGATACTTGCTTCCTGACCTAAAATGCACCAAACATAGATGTTTTTTTTTTCCTTTCCCTTTGCAAAACTTAATGATGTTCTGCAAAGTCAAAAACGGAAATATTTTACTTTCTACAAAACAATGGAACCGAACATCATAAATAAATGTTTGCTGATATAAAGAGATTGAAGAATAAAACCTTTTCCATAATGGCTGGATTTTACATTAAATAACCAGGAAAGGGTTGATATATCATAGAACCAAACCACCAAAATGAGATTATTCGATCATGGTGATTACTTGTGTATGTCGAATTTCTGGGAGACGATTTTAAGGTTATTTTTTGGGGATTGACTTATACATAAGTAATGTTTTTGGAAATGTTGTTAAAGAGCTGAAGCGTAACATAGAAAACGACATTTTGTTTGTGCACTCCGTATATACCGGTAATCCTAGTAGTTAATTGCACTCCTTCCAGACCTCACTGCAGTGTTTGCCAGCATATAAGCACATGCGTGGCTTTTCAATGGGAGGCTTGATAGTAATTGGAATAGTTCTTGCAATATTCACTCTGTAGACATGGCTAGAAGTTCAGAATCATGTATTCGGTGTTGATATGACTTTCTCTTTTCTTTTTTTTTTTTTTTTTTTTTTTTTTTTTCAAGGTTAGGGGAGAATGACATATCGAAAAAACTACATTTCCTAAGTTCAACAAGTTTTAACAATTTAATGATAACTATTTAATGACACTTAACGCATGCATTCACATTATTACGGTATATTACGGCTCGTGCAATGTATGTATTTACATTATTACGGTATATTATGGCTCGTGCAATGTATGTATTCACATTATTACGGTATGTTACAGCTCATGCAATGTATGTATTTACGTTATTATGGTAAGTGACATAAATTATGTCTAAAAACAGTAACTGCGCCTGAAATCTACAGTACGTCATTGATCAGAATTTCTGATTTGCAACATTTGCGTTCGTTACATGTAAGTGTGCAGCGTGGTTCTGTATATGAAGATCGAATAGATCACACTTGCGTAAATGCGCACATTATCGCTCGTGGATGCCAAGAAACAATTTATAATATGTCTTCAAAAAAAAAAAAGAAAAAAAAAGAAATTATCTGTGCAAGAAAGAGCCATGAGATGAACCATTTAACTTGTCTAGAATCTAGGTACACACAGGTAATATCTAAAATGACACAATTTTTGGTTTTAAAATACAGATCGACTTATGCACAAATATATACGGTAATCTGATTTTAGCTAAGGTAAAATGTTTCAACATTACTTATTTTAAAAGGAAATGTTCCTAAAATCAAATTATATTGCCTCATCGACAAAAACTTTTACATGCATTTAAAAAAGTGATGTTAGTTTTATTGATTCGAAGAATATCTAGCTGACAATTATTTTTAAATATTCTGTTTTATTAACTATGGCTGATTATAACCTAGTTGTTTTCAAGTTCAATTTAAACAAATTTTTGTGGAGCCATCCACAAAATGATGAGTTTCTACCCAATTTTCCACTATTACCGTTTATCATAATGATTCACTCAATAACCTTTATCTTTGTGTGACCTCTGGTCACCTCCAAGTTTATTAATATGATGGTGTGTGTTTCTTACCTCTATATTAGTTACATTCTTTGTTTACTATCAAATGATTAGCAGAAAAAAACTTTAAAATTAAAAATTCTATTAACAAAATAATTTTATGAAATTAAATTTACAAAAAATTATCTTCGTTTTTTTTTTTTTCTTTCTGATAAACATCAATAACAGCTAATTATAGATAAAATTAGAAAATGCTCTGAAGCATTCAATATAAAAAAGTATCATACATTTTGTTCTCGGTTTTTCATTTTTCTCCCACTTTGTGATGAGCTTTATTCATATCATCGTTCTTGATTTACGAAGGTTGTTCCAAAAGTAAAGTCTCCTATTTTTCTTTTTTTTTTTTTTTAATTAAAAAAAGTTGAAGAGCTATGAAGATTAGTGCATGACAATTAAAACGAGCGATCTTTTATGCGCCAGAATTAATTTTTCTCACCATTCTCAATGCACTTTTTTGCCAGAAATTCAATAATGCATCACTGCTTCTGATGCAGGTCCATGACAGGAATTGCTTTCTTAGAGTCACACCATCAATATCTGCAACTGAGAGCTGAAATTTGCAAATCATGAATGCATAAGTTCAGTCATTATAACAATGAAATTTGCAATCCTCTCTGATCCAATTGGGCAGAATAAAAAAAATAGGAGGCATTACTTTTAGAATGTCCCTTCATGCTTTTAGAATAATAAAAAAAAGTTCTATACATTTTTTGTAACTTTGTACTTCACGGAGGATGCTTTAATTTCTTTTATGGTATGCCTTTGATATTGAATAACTACTTCTACTTTTTATTTTAGTGAGCATCTCTGCCACCAGGCATTATACACTTTAGTCACTTATTTCCTTGGAGAATATTCATTGGATCATCTCTTTTTATCCAGCATAACGATAGGGGATGGCATAATGAGAACATAAATTCAGATATGGGATACTATCGATCTCTCCCTCTCCGTTGAAGTGTTAGTAAGTAAAAAAAAAACAAATAAAAATAGGAAATAAGTTTAACAGCAAAACAAAAGTACAGGAAGTTGTTCTCCATGGTACACAAAGGAAGCTGAATAGACTTGTTAATTAAAGTGTGACACTAACTGGGACAAAAGAACCGGACAATATTTTCAGAGTTAATTTACAGGCAGTTTTAGGAATGGCAATAAGTTTTATTACTGCTTACTTGATAGTCTTGTGTTTGTGATGGCTGAAGACACTTTGAAGTTGAGGACAGTATTCAGTTTTGGAAATTGAATGCAGATTGTGGTTTGAAGCAGATAGAGATGAGCTGATGGCAACTGATGACCATAGTTTCAACAGAAGACATAGACGTGAATCTTAATACTTAGTTTTATTCCCGCGATGGTGTCACACACACCTCCAGATCTCTACAGAATGTGTTTTCTGTTTTCTTTTGATTTATTTTTTTAGTACTTGTGAACCTGTGAGTACTTCCTCGGTAGTCACCAATGTGAGAGAGGACACGACCAGAAGAGAAGCTGAAAGAAAAACATCCATGGAAATGAACTGATTTTATTTCTAAAATGTACAGTTACCTCCTCAAAATGCCCCCCCACCCCTAGAATTGTTAACAAAGTTCACGCTCCTCTCTGCAATCCACCCATATTTAGTACAAATGGACTTCAGTTTATGTTCGACTTGTCCACAATGTTCAATGATATATAGGGGACACTTTTATGATCTTAAATGGATTTCACACTCATCAAACTATAACCTCCCATATTTTATCTGTGGTTTCATCTAAGATAATGTCTATCAAAACAATTCCTTGACTGTTCCTGACTGATATGGACTGTCATAAACCAAACCAGTGCAGTGCCAAAAGAGAATTGTATCAGAGTTGATAATTTTGCATGTTGTATCCAGATATGCTTATTAAACGACAATAAAAACAAAGGTTACTGGACATTTATAGTTAAAACTTGGTGGACAATCCAGGAATGAAATTAAGTTTATTTGTACCAAATATGGTTGGGTCATCAAAAGATATTGAATTTTATTAATGATTCGGTTAGTATAGATTTTCTGCTTTTAAAAAAAAAAAACATTCTAAGATGAAAAAGAGGGTAGTTTGTATGTCATCTGAAAGAAAGATAATCATTAATCAGAAGGGACCATATCTTGCTTGTCACGGCCTATGTAGCAAAATCGAAAGTCGAGAAAAGCAAATAATTTTGACTTTAATGATTAGGCTGCCGAAAATATTGTAAATTTTATTAAACGATTCCATATTTTTTTGTGTGTGTTGGCCGGAAGTCATCTTGTACATAAAAAAAAAAAAGTTGTGGTTTAATAGGCTTTAAATATATTAGCCAACTAGTAGCCATTTGCAATACAATTATGGAGTCTTTCGCGAAAGATCTTCATGATTCTCCCTCTTTATATTAGGTAGAATTGCACTGCTTTCATCTCTCTCGAGTTCAAGGACAACATTGGAAAACCTTTTCCTTTATATATTCCCCAAAGGAAAAAGTCGAGTTTAAATCTAATGACCTTAACGACCAGCTCACATCTCCCTTTCAAGAGATCAACCATTCATGAAGCATTTGCTCTTAACACTTGATTGAGAAAGAACTTACTATGAAAATTGAAGAAATGAAAATGATAGAGCCGAGCCTATCGCGATCTATGCCTCATTCCAACTCCTAAAGCCATTACACCGTCTAAAGACCGCAGGTTTTTACATCAGTTTTTCCTTCTCCTAGATGCATATCTTAACAAAAACTGGGGGTGCATGTCTCCCAGTGAATTAATGTACCCCCAGACACCAACCTGGAAATTTCTACAACTGTGCGATAATACAGTGCCTAGCCTTCCCAAATGGTCACCCATCTGATACTGGCCAGGTTTATCGTTGCTTAACTTCGGTGATCTGGCGAGAGCTGGTGTGTCAACGTGATTGTACCGTGTATGCATATATAGTCCTCCTCTGAGCTTCAATCTGTTATTTTGTGGGAGTTTGACACAGGATCACTCGTCTAGCTACAACTACTATCAACAATTTTTCCACTCTCTCTATGCCTAAATATAATCAAATTCCATGAGCAAAGCATCTTAGAACTACCTGCCTGTGTAACTGTTCCACTGGCATACTTTCCAGTTGACTACAACATGGTAGTCTTCAAGTCCAATATAAACAAGCTCTTGTTGAGTCGTCCCTTAAATAATCAAATTCTACTCAATTTCCACCACTAACAATCACTACGCTGTCTCCATGATCACCATCCACTCATTAATCCTTATTCTTGAGTGGATTTGTGACAACACTTGTGTGGCCTCGACAGACTGTTGACCCCCAACGTCGTGTGCCGTGTATTTTTCGTTCAGCTAATTTTCTAGTTGCCGGATTGTCATTTTCTCGCTGACGACTGTCGAAGGGAACACACGTGGGTCCACAAAGTAAAAGAAATGAGTAAAACAAACAGGAAAAACACAACGTAGATACTTCAAACATATTTGACGGCTGAACCTGTGTGTGTGTGTGTGTGTGTGTGTGTGTGTGTGTGTCTCCATATTCCATCAAGGCTAGGCTCGTATGTCAGTTGTCAGCTCATCTTGATCTCTGTTTCACTGTCGGCTCTAAAAACTGTCCAATGCTGCCCGCTATCAAGTCCCAACTCCATCTATTGCAAACGGCAGCTGTGTTCTTAGCGTTGCTATCTGAGATCCCCCACCTCGGCTACCCAGAAGCTGCCCTTCCATCTCTAAGCATCTTATTGATACCCCCCCCCTCGTCAAGTGTCGTTGGTTCCCTTTATCTATTCTGTAGGTTTCTATTGTCATTGTCAAATCTAAAGGCCTTATCTAAAAATACCTGCAGATTCATCGTTTGCTATTTCGCATCTCTTTGTGTATTGTAAAACATTTCCTAGCTTTCTATTGTTCCCCCCACCTCTCAGCACTTAGTAACTCGAGTCAACTACATAGTATCACAGCGTTCAGACCTTGATAAGAAGTGATTCCCTTGTAAAAAAATAAATAAATCCTCTCTATCTGGATAAAACTATTCCCAACTAGCATTTAGGTAAAATGCTTTTCCATATAAATAATTGAATTCAGTCAAAAGTATTGCGATCAAAATAAACAAATGATACATATTGGTCTTTATTATAGAGCAGAGGATTATATCCGGTTTCTTCACTTGCGTAAACGTTCACTATGGCTTATAGAAACCTAATTTATCATCTTCCTTAATAGTTTACTCGTCTACTAGTTCTTTAATTATCTCCATACTGAGTTGGGTTCTTCACATGAAATCATAATTTGCTTGACAGTAGACTGAACATATATAGCCGCAATTTATTCAATTAGTCTCATACTGAACTTTAGTCACTGGCAATGAACTTTACTGGAATGCCTTTATGAATTTTGAATATTGTGTATGTGTGCTAATTTTGTGACCTTTGCCTATCTGCTTGTACTTATTACTTTGAACACAGAATCTACCAAGCTATGGGTAAAAATAGTATTCTGTGTTGAATTAATTATGTGTAACTAACCGTACCTACCAGGCATTGCCCAGGAATCTTTACTTTCATTTTGAATTGTTTCATAAATAAAAAAAATAAAAAATTAGCCTGACCTGGTAGCACCACTGTTGACTATCTGAAGAAATTAGGTTCCTGATCTAAAATGCACCAAACATTGATGTTATTGTTTTTCCCCCTCCCAAAACTCAATCATGTTCTGCAAAGTAAAAAAAAAAGTTTTTCTCTACAAAATAACAAAATAAACATAACACCATGAATAAATATTTGAAGACAAAAAATCTTGAAGTATAAAAACTTT
The DNA here is from genome assembly GCF_053919585.1 of Euprymna scolopes. Classification (NCBI taxonomy): domain Eukaryota; kingdom Metazoa; phylum Mollusca; class Cephalopoda; order Sepiida; family Sepiolidae; genus Euprymna; species Euprymna scolopes. The sequence goes on from NC_136488.1 coordinate 154,448,615, forward strand.
TCCAAAATTACTGGATTCAGCATTAAATGACTATGTTGATATGCTATAAAAAAACAAAATCAAATAATTAACTAAATCACTGAAATCAGTGCATTTGCCCAGTACATAGAAATAATAGAAAACTTATTTTTTTGGTGATTGTGTGTGTGTGTGTTTTTTTATTCACTGACAATCTTTCAAAGCTTATTACTGAGTGAAAAAGGTCTTTTCGGACAACTTTTTTTTTATATAAAACAAGCAAATTCAAATTATTTTAACAGAACAATTTTTTATTTTTTTTATTTTTTTTTTTTTCAACGAAGGCTGTTTAAAAGCATCTAAAGAATTTTGAATGTTTATTTCTTCAAATCTCAACATAAAATCCAGTGCATATTTAGAATTACACTTGTTTAAAAAAAAATATAAAGAGAAAAATCTTTGATGTACATGCTCATCTCGGAACGCAGATGTCATGTTCCAAAAATGTGGGTTTGTCTAGTAACTTTTTCTATTGACTAGTAAACGAAAATATTAAGTTGCCAAAGGTCAACTAAAGCTAAATTTGTCTGTAGAGCCCTAAATTTGTCTGTAGAGCCCTGTCAATCCAAGAATTTTCTTGGATTGATAGGGCTCTACAGACAATTTCCTCAATTTTCAGTGGGTCAGACAAAAAGAATGATCTCATTACAATGTACAAACTGCTGTTTGAGATTGTGTAACCCTTGCTTCACTATCAACCTAGTAAACGAAAATATTAAGTTGCCAAAGGTCAACTAAAGCTAAATTTGTCTGTAGAGCCCTAAATTTGTCTGTAGAGCCCTGTCAATCCAAGAATTTTCTTGGATTGATAGGGCTCTACAGACAATTTCCTCAATTTTCAGTGGGTCAGACAAAAAGAATGATCTCACTACAATGTACAAACTGCTGTTTGAGATTGTGTAACCCTTGCTTCACTATCAACCAAACCTCTTCTGAAATGGCAAAATGACTGGAAACAATGCCAGAACAAGCAGATAAAGACTAGTGTTACTATAGTTTTTTTTTATTGACTAGACTAGTTGCATAACCACAATGAGAGCCTCGTCTATTCTATTTAATCCATAACTGGAGACAGGATTTATGGATTTGTACTTTGATCACCAGTATTAATGAAAGTGATGCACTAACATGAACAGAACTCTAATCTAGTTTGCTAAAATCAAGGTCTACACCTGTAGCCATTATGTCACTCACTTTCATTGCTCACCCCTTCTCTCTCTCTAATATATATATATATATATATATATATATATAAACTGATCTTTGGTTTTTAGTCCTACTATTGAACTAGAAAAATATGTCCTCCCGACGAAGGGGGTAAATTAATTCTCTGAACATTTTTTTTTGACACTACTTTTAACGAAGATTAAAATTAAGTTATAATAATATTAAACCTCATATCCTTATTCCAAATTTAATCAGAATCTATTACTTGATTGTGATTCTAGAAAATGTGTTTGATTTCAATGTTAAGCTTGACGGGTCTTAAGAAGAAATTTTAATTCAGCAAATCTTGTCTAATTATTTATGAATCAAATTTTGTGCTAATCTGATATCCTTGAATTTTCACATGGGAATTAAAACATTAAAAGACAAAAAAAAACTGAAATTTGGAGTATCTAATAATTGATGTCTAATGCCATAAATATCACAAAAATAAAAAGTAACTGAATTTTCATCCTTTTTTTCCTTTTCATAAAATTAAACTAAATATAGCACACATTTTAAATCCCTTACATCCAGCAGCTGTTCTAAAATTTATGATCGGTTAATTAGTTTAGGAGTGAATCGACATATACACATACCCACCTATATATGTAGATATTTGACAGATAAGCGTTTCTGTTTCTACCATGTGTTATATTTAATTTGTATGAAAAAAAAACTTTTAGAAATAGAAAAGTTTAACATGTGTTACAACTTAAATGTTAAATAACAGTTCTGCTTTAAAATATAACATTTTATTCATCCTCTAACATATGGATTCATAATTCTGCACTCATTGCAACTATTTTTAAAATCTATTAAAAATAAAATCTACCATTTAAAAAAAAAAAAAAAAAAAAAATTTATGTTCTTTCCACAATGTTTTGACCAGTGCAACCTCCGATCTTCTTCAGCTACATTATTTTGAACTCTGGAATCTATATGGAATTTTAAACTAAAGTCTTTATTTAAAGAATAGAAAGTGGACTTTAGGTTTACTTTTGGCAGCCTTGAAACTCATTTACCATTTTTTTTCTTTTTGCTTTACTAGTCCCACATTCCATGAACGATGTTTGTGACAAAAATGGAAGAATTGTTTTCTTGGTCAAAATCTATCCATCTAACACTTGATGTTGGCTAGTTTTTAACCTTGAAGTATTTTATTTTTTAAAATCTTTTTACATCAAATGACTTTATGCTTTGTCTGGAGCGATTTCCATAAAAAAATCCACTGAAGTAGATTGCTTTTTTTCCATCACTCATGATTAGGTAGAATTGTTATAAAATGTTTCCTTTTATTTTTAGTTATCGCCTGTCGTCAGGATTGAACCTTCAACATTCAGAAGACTCACTCAGAAATTGACTATTAATAAACATTTTTTTCTGTTGCACCACAAGTCTGTATGCCCATTTATCGTTGCAGGCTTAAGTTCGAAATTTTATGTAGGTTTCAGAATTTAAAAAGATACACCTAAAAATTAGAAGCTATATTGTCTGAAACGTGAAAAGAACAACCAAGATGAGAATATTAGCATAATAATATTGGTAATAGATAAAAAAATTCAGCTGGAGTGGACTTTCGTTTACCACATACCTCCATTTCCCAATTTTGTCACTTAATCCTCACATTCCTCAATGTTTGTGACAAAGGGAGCAGAATTGCTGTTTCCTGGGTCGGCTGTTTTGAGTGGTATGTAAACATTTTTTTTAATCCTATTAAAATATTCATTAGTCATTTAACGCTCAATCTATCCATTTCATTAAACTTGGAACATTTAATTATGGGATGTATGAAGAACAATTTTGACTCAATTTTAATGCATTAAATATTTTAAAACGTTTAATCTAAAAATATTTTAGTTGTTTATAGAACTGTTTTTAATATGAGAAATTGAAAAAGATATTTTGTTCAATGAATACATAATTCAGTATTTGACTTGACTTGAAATTAAAAATCCATAAAACCTTCACCTAATTAAAAAAATATATATATTCAGAACATTAAGAAGCTTTACTGGATGTCTTTCTCTTAGCAGACTCAAAGCGTTTCTTTTAATAATGGCGACGAAGAGATGCTAATTCATGATCGTCCCCCAGTGTGGTGTATCATTAATAGACAGTCTATTGAAGATGTCCCATGTGGCAGTCTCACTTGTCTCCATTGAAATATAAAGCTGTCAAAGACGAGTGCATTTTGATCGCTTTTGTTTCTGTCAGCGTTGCTACACATCCAGCGTTTGTTGCCGATTGAGTTACTGAAAAGCACAATTGTCGACAAATCGCAGCATCTATGGGCACCGCGCACTCTTGAACCAGTGCATAGTTATATGGAATCATTTAAAACTTCAAACCAAAATTATTTTTTTTGTCTTGAAGCTTGTTCTGACTTTTAATAGGTTTAGTCGTGCTTCAATTTCCGGTTAGACTTTTGAGCTAAATGCTAACGGACATGGACATATTTGACAAAATTATGGAAAATACAGTGTAACGTTTACGAAACTATATGTATTTTTTTTTTTTTTTTCATATTTAGGCTAATGGAAGCTCCAACCCTTTTCTAGAGTATCTTGTTGAACTCTGGAATTTTTTAGTCAAACTCGAGAATCTGCATGGAATTTCGAAATAAATAATAAAATAACACTTGATATAAGAACAGTAGTCCAAATAATACAACTTATCAATCCCCATCTAAAAAAAAAAAAAAAATCAGAAACATAACTATGAATGTAATCGATTTTTATGTTTAATTGTTATCTAGGTAATCCGGTTTGTTTCTTGGTTAATTACTAGAATTATGACTATGATTGAGAAAAAAAAAAACCCAAAGATAATCTTGTTCCAAAAAATATTTCCAATATTAATTTCTGCTTTAATGATTGATAAATAAGGTTTTCTTTCAAAATGATATAAACTATTAGATGAAATATTTAACACAATTTGATTTGAATTTTGATATGCTATGCCGTGCATGTTTTGTACAAGAATTTACATTTTTGAAAAAAACATTTGATGCCTTGAAGATGATTAAAAGGAAAATAGGCAAATAAGATTTAAATCTTAAAAAAAAAGAATCACAAAAAAATTTACGTCTGAAAAAAGACAAAGCAATATTTTTATATCCATGTTTGTAATGTAATAATTACAAAATGCACTTGAATTTTAAAACTTTAGGACAGGATTTTTGTTCTAGTATCAGTTTCCAATCAGTTAAATGGGACATCATTAAGAAATTCTTTTTTTTTTTATTATTATTCTGGCAATAATTTGTTTGATCGTTATAAAAGACAGTTATAATTTTTTTTTAATTCGTTTTGTAGTTGCCATTATGATAGACATTCTTTTGAATCGATGGTCAAATGAAAGGCCTTTTTTTTTTTTTTTTTTTTTTTTTTTTTTTTTTTTTTTTCCCCCACAGCATAAAATCCGATGTCAGTTAAATAGGTGTCTCAGTGGTTCTCATGACTTACATTTTTGTTGTGAAGATTTTTAGACTCACAAAGAAATAAAATCAATGCATTGCTATTCTGTAAATTAAAATTCTCGAATTTAAGCCACAATGCTGATCCTAAATAAAATAACATCCCACACAATCTCTCCTTAAATGCAAACTAGCTTGCCATCCAGCGTTGCCCAATAGGACTATACGCTTAAAAATTATATTTTAATTTATGCAGATTGCGTCTGTATTATTAGAGTAAATTCTCTATTGAGTATTGTATATTAGGAGGAATAATTTGGCCGGTGGACTAATTCACAAAAACAAAAATATTAAAAAAATAGTAATGATTAATGTCGTTCATTAAATTCTGTCTGTGTTTCTTTACAATATGACATCAGCTGATAGTTGGGCTTCACAATATTAAAAATAGTCTTTCTTCTCTTATAGATAAAAACAAAAAGAATTTTTAAAAGGGAATATTTTACATTACACCGGCCAATGTTACACTGGTGTAGCGTAAAATGTTCCCCTGTAAAAATTCTTTTTTTTTTATCTATAAGAGAAGAGACTATTTTTAAAATCGGATTTTTTTTATTTTTCGATATTTATCGGATGAATTTCTGTACAAAAACATATCTAAGAATACTGCCAGGCATATAAATTACCTTTGAAATTTGTAAAGATAGGCTCAGCTGTTTCAGAACCTTTAGAGGAACGAACACACTCACACGGTGACTTTTTTATAACAGAAATAAACAATAGAAACAGATAAACATACAACTTCTAATCAGTATTAAGTTGTTTTTAAACAATATTAAGTTACAACTGATGCCGAAACAACCATATAGTCCACTCCTGTAAACGGTAATCTACGATATAAATCTCTACTGTCTCTTTTATGTATGTATGTCTGCCGAAAACTTTTGACAGAGGCGACCGATTTTCACAAGATCGGTATCGTTATGAAGCTCGACCCTTCAGACGATAAATATCGAAAAATTGGCTAACAACATTCTTTCACCCTTAACTGGGTCCTTTTTTTTTTTTTTTTTTTTTTTTTTTTTTTTTGCGTCGCCATTTTTGCAAGTCATTGTATCGGTTGGATTGACTTCACTTAATTTCAACGTTCCGAACTTCCAGTCGCGTCATGGAGTAACGGTGGTACGTCAGATTTTCTTTCACTTTCTTTTCCACCTTCGCATCATGGGTTCGAGCCTGCCTGACTACTATCACTTTTTTTTTTTTTTTTTTTTTTGCACTCAACACATATCTTCAAACATCCGGGCAACGCCGGGCACCCAGTTTAGTTTGCATATAAAGGAAAGACAACCTGAGAAAAAACACCATGAACGATAAAACTTTCAATATTCGCATATTCTATTTTCCAAACTGTTTTTTTACATTGAGGAACTTATGAGTTGCGATGAAGTGTAAGGGACTTTTTTTTTTTTTTTTTTTTTTAAACGGCAAAGGCTTACCTGTGTCAATGAAACCATGGTACATCTCTGGAAGCTATAATGTATAGATTTCAAAGAAATAATTTTATATCGTATATAATATTTTGTAGCATTATATTATGTTCATTTAACTTGAGTCTCTACATCATTCTAAATTCATCTTTAAACTTTGCTTGAGATACTATTTACTTGAACGTAACTCTTAAGAGATTAAAAAGAAAATAAATTTATTTTGTCTTATTGTTCGCCTTATTACACTAGAAGCATACATACAACGATTTCAAAAACTGATTTAGAAAGTCGAAATTATGTTAAACCAAATTCGTTTTTGCTTTTTTCTAATTTCTTTCACAAATTGCTTTATTAAGTGTACTTAGTTGGTAAATTCTGAAGTATTTCTATTGAGGAACTTATGAGTTGTGATGAAGTGTAAGGGTCTTTTTTTCAAACGGTAAAGGCTTACCTGTGTCAATGAAACCATGTTACATCTCTAGAATCTGAAATTAAATTTGAATAGTGATTATTTATTTATTTATTTATTTTTTTTTTTCAAGCTAAAAATTTATTAGTCTTTTGCTTTAGATAATGTCACATTTCTTTGCCGTTTCCATATTTTTAGTGTTGTCAAACTCCACAAATGAGGAAAATTACCGTTCAGGTTCAAATCAATTTTTTTGTAATATTTGTAAACCATTGGTGTGCACAAGATTTGAAGTAGAATTACTGGTGGGTTCGGATAATCAGTTTATGGCCACGAAGTGTAAGACAAGCTACAATCTCTATAAACGACCCCTCCCCTCTCTATCTTTGTCCAAATCTAAACGCAGATTCCATGAACAAAGCTTTCCCCCAGAACTACCCGCCTGTGGAACACTATTCTGCTGTCCTGCTTTTTGTTGAATACAACATGTTAGCCTTCAAATCCAATGTAAACAAGTGTTTCTTGAGCTATCCCCATAAACAATCAAATTCTACCCAATTTACACCATTAACGATTATTACACTACCAACTTGGATTTATCAATCCTTATCCTCGAGTGGCTTTTGGGACTTTAAGTTGTGCCTCCCAAGTGTAAAAAAAACTCTATCATTAAATCATTTCTCTCTGATAGGCTCATAAGAGTAGTGGTTGATGGACAACAATCAGAGGCCTGCAGTATTAATGCTGGAGTCCCTCAAGGGTCCATCCTGGGCCCAACTCTCTTCCTGATCTACATCAATGATCTCCCTAAACACATTCTTAAATCATTCGTTGACATCTATGCTGATGACACGACCATCTATGGCAACACATCAAAGGCTGTAAATGACAAAGCTCTCTGATTCTCTCTCCTCTGATCTCGAGCGCGTGGTTCAGTGGGGGAAGACGTGGCTGGTTGGTTACCTTTAATGCATCTAAAACCAAACTCCTATCCTTACATCATCAACGCTCTGATCCCCATCTGGCATCAATTGAAATGGATGGCTCTCGTCTAGGAGAAGCCCCATGTTTTGACAAGCTTCTGGGCTTGACCTTCACTCTTGATCTGAAATGGAACACGTACATCAAGTCTGTTGCCAAGGTCGCTGGAAAGATGGTGGGATCCTTCTACCGCTCCAGAAGATATCTCACTACTGATGCAATTCTCTATCTATATAAAAGCCAAGTACGTCCAAGGATGGAATACTGCTGCCATATCTGGGCAGGAGCTGCTAAAAACAGCCTACCCTGCCATGACAGAGTACAAAATAGACTTCGTGGCTTAATGGGGGATACCCTTTTCTCTTCCCTGCAACCTCTCTCCCACAGAAGAGACGTTGCAAGCCTATCTTTGTTTTATCGTTATTTCCATGGCAGGTGCTCGTCTGAACTCCAATCTCTGGTCCCCCCTTGCCAATCTTTTACGAAAAACACTCGTCTAGCTGAATCCACTGTCAAAAACTTTCCCCACTCTTTATCTATGCCTAAATCAAAACATAGATTCCATGAACAAAGCTTCTTTCTTAGAACTGCACTAGGTGTGTCAGAAATTTCGTGAAAATAGTGAATAATTCCACTCCATCTTTCCAAGCTTATAACTCCTCGAAAAATGTAATTCAAGCCCTAATTTTTTTTTTTTTTTTCAATTAAAGGAGCAAGGACCAAGGTTTCATTAAAAAAAAAAAACAAAAAAAAAACGTGTTTTTTTTTTTTTTTTTTTTTTTTTTTAAAGGTTTTAAACTTCGTTTTAAACTACAGGTAAATTTCTAAAAAAAACTTTTTTTTTGTTTTAAATTTGAATATATTATTTATTGACCTTTTCTCTTCAATTTGTGATAATAAGACATAAGTACATAAATTAATTATTTACTTTTTAATAGACATTTCAAAATGGGAGGCGTGAATTATTCGACCCCCTGTCTTTCCAAGCTTATAAACTCATCGAAAAATGTAATTCAAGTCCTAATTTGTTTTTCAATTAAAGGAGCAAGGACCAAGGTTCCATTTAAAGAAAAAGAAAAAACAAATAACGTGGTTTAAAAAAAAAAAAAGGTTTTAAACTTCAAACTTTACAGGTAAAATTCTAAAAAAACACTACGTTTTTTTTTTGTTTTAAATTTGAATATATTATTTATTGAGCTTTTCTCTTTAATTTGTGAGTAAATTAATTATTTACTTTTCGGTGAGTAAATTAATTATTTACTTTTTAATAGAAACTTGAAAATGGTGGGGGGGGGGCGTGAATTAAAAAAAAAAAAACGTTTGTCTAAAATATTATATTCGGTTTATTGGAAAGAACATAAAATTTCACATTGACCCTGAAAATATCGTAAAAATAGAATCAATAGAAAAATTTTGATAGATTTTTTAAAGTTTAAAAATTGAAAAATATTGAGTTCGGAAAATTCATTACTGTTTTTAAAAAAAAAAATATTTCTATTACTTTTAAAACAACTTTAATAGTTTATTTTGGAAGTATAATCCATAAAGAAAATAAATAACCCACTTTTAACAGAAATTACGAGATTTTTATATTTTATTCGCAGTTTCGTGTTAGGGGTGTCAAAAATTCCTACAAAAATTCTGATACACCTAGAACTGCACGCCTGTGGAACTCTGTTCCGTCTGCCTTCTTCCCACCTGACTACAACCTGGATGTCTTCAAGTCCAACTTAAACAAATTCCTCATGAACTGCCCCCTTAAGTAGACACTTTATTAAATCTCCACACTAACGTACTGTACTTACAATAACCCTTATCCCTGAGTGGCTTCCGGGCCTTGATAAGTGGTAAACACCTTGTAAAAAAAACAAAAAAAAACAATGGAAATATGAGAACTGGAATAGGGATAAAATATATTTACATTGCAAAGCATGTAGTGTTAGAAAGCCCCCACCCCTCCCTCTTACTCAGTTTTCTTGAACTGCACTAGATTCCCTTTCCACAAACTATGTAATTTAGTTGTAAGAAAGAGTCAAGTTTTTAAATGCACAAAGACATTTAAATCTATTAGGGAATGTTTAAATGAACACATGGAGAGCTGTTTTCCTAAAGATGTAAAAAGACTAAAAATTATGTACGACTAATTGCCGCTGCTGCGCTGGTTAAAGCAACTTTGACACAGGTGATCGACTGTGTCCGTCAGTATAAAATATCGTAAAACAATCTTGGGTACTTATACAGTTTAGTGACGACATTAAAAAATGGAAATAATGAAAAAAACATTTATTGTACGTAACTGTTATAGACTGAAGTTCTCCGAAAAAAAATTTCACTTCATTTGATCAAGTAGTTTTTTTTTTTTTTTTACAGCGAAAAACAATGATTTATCACGGCTACGTCAACGTGGCCATTTTGTAAATGTTATTGCAGGCCCAGGAATTCCCCAAGGGCAGGTAACTGCCTACATAGCAGAATACCTCCATTTTAGGCCAATCTAGCCCTTTTTTTCCCCACCAGAATGAGATTTTTTTTTTTTTGCGAAGACAGATGCCATTTTTTAGGTGTGTTTTTTTTTTTTTTTTTTTTAATTTGTAACAGAAGTAAATAAACGAAGTTTCGAAGTTATCCATGCGTGTCCAACTGCGCATGTTTCGAAAATAATCTCGTATAAAAATTCTTCAATTCTTTGCATTCTTCAATTTCTTTGCATATTCAATAGTATTCTTATTTAAAAAAAAAAAAAAAAAAAAATTTGCAGATTTAAAAAAAACAAAAAAAAACGTAAAAAAATTTCAGATGTGCGCATCTCAATATGGCGAGAGAAAAAAAGGCTAGATTGCGAAATTTGGCGTAAAATGGAGGTATTCTGCTAGGTACATTTCCAAAATGGCCACGTTGACGTCGTCGTGATAAATAATTGTTTTTCGCTGTAAAAAAAAAAAACTACTTGATCAAATGAAGTGAAATTTTTTTTTCGGAGAACTTCAGTCTATAACAGTTACGTACAATAAAATTTTTTTTCAATATTTCCATTTTTTAATGTCGTCACTAAACTGTATAAGTACCCAATCTTGTTATAAACAAATGAATTTACTCAGAAGTTTCAGAAGTTATTTTTGGCAAATATCTTTTTTAGTCTACACCTAAAAAGATTTACTAAAGAAAACTCCCGATTTTAAGTAATATTTCCTTTTACACGGGCCATCTACTGAATCGGTTAGCGCAAGAAATGTTAAAATAAAACGACTTTAAGCACAGTCGCAATTATTTTTTTTATTTATTATTAAAAAAAAAAATTTTTTTTAATGTTTTTATTTTTTTTATTTATTTTTGTCAAATTCTTAAAGATTGAGACTTTTTTCAACCCAGTGTGCCATTTTAAGTCTTTGTAAAAAATTAATAATAAACAAGTTTATTTCTTTACTATTGAAATAAAAAACAAAACAAAACTAATTTAGTCGGAGTAACAACATTCAGCCGATTTTTTTATGGCAAATTAAATTTTACAAGTGGCCTTTTTCTTTAAAATTTGAAACTTATAACACGCTAACACTAGAAAATCTTTGTAAAAAGTAGAAGAAATCTTAATTATAGACTATTGCTTTTTTTTTTTTTTTTTTTTTTTTTTTTTTTAGATTAAACTCGAAACTGTCGAAGTTGCTTTGACTAATTAAAACCTTAACGACTTTTCTTTTTTGTTTTTCTATACAGTGTGCCAAATAAGTCTGTCTTTTAGGATTTAATTAGACGTACATAAAACCGTGTTTAATTTTTAGTTGTGCATAATTAGTAAGATTAAGGCACGACTAATATAAAAAAAATAAACTTTATTTTTTTACAAAAATTTTTAACAAAAAAAGTGGCACCACAGAATTGGAAAATTTTTTTTTCAGTTTTTAAGGTCATTATGTAAATAAATATTTAGTATTTAAGTATTTATTTACTATCTGCCTTTGAGAGAATATTACAAAAGATAAATTATTTTTTAAAATACTTTTTATATGGATCTAAAATATGTTTTCCAAATACTTTTGAGTAAATTCATTTTATTGTTTATTTTAATAATACCACAATGGATTTTTATAATATTTTGCATTGATAAACATAGTTCATTTGTGTCGAAATTGTTTTAATAGCAAATCAGCAGCAGGAGCAAATAATCGTACATTATTTAGTCGTACAATTTTAGTAAAGCGCCTTATGTACGACCAAATCTGGCACTACTAAAATGTCTGATTCGGCTCCTGCTGATTCAAGCAATTTTACATTTTTCAATATAACAAAAAAGCGGAAGTACAGTCGTACATTGATCGGGCATAATTTTGATCATACAATTTTCGTAAAACCCCATTGAGAGTACAAGAGATAAGTAACTTGTTCAGTAATTAGAAATTATGGAGAGAAAAATTAAACAGAATTTGTTTTCTCCAAATCTAATTCAATCTCAGAACTAAAGGTTTTAGTCTGAATTTTGTGCTTTCAAACTGTGTAGGGATAAAAAAAAAAAACCTTTAGCAAAAAATGTCGATCAACTCGACTAGTATAATTATAGATTGATGATAAAAAATTCGCATTTGAACTTTTTCTTTTTTATCCAGAAATCATTAACTTTTATTAGAATATATTAAAGATATGAGAGTTGTTCGAAAAGTAAAACCCATTTTTTTAACTCCAAAAGTTGAAGAGCTGTGAAGACGAGAGTGGTACCATCAAAACGAGTAACCTCCAGAATTTTTCTACATAGTCGTTACCATTCTCAGCGTACTTTCGCCAGGAATTCAATGACACCTCTCTGCTTCTGACACATGCCCATGAGAGAGGTTGCTTTCTTAGTGTCACACCGTCAATATCTGCAACAGAGAGATAAAACTTTTAGGTCATAAATACATGTTCGGTCATCAGAACAATACAATTTGCAATCCCTTCTGATCCATACAGACGAAAAAAAAAAATAGGAGGCATTACTTTTGGAACGCCCCTTATATTATTGAAAAAAAAAGGCAAATTTATTTTTCTGCTTTTTTGCACGTCAACAGCAAATTTTAGCTCTACTTATGCAAATTGATGAATGCTTTGATAACCAATCATGTATTGGATCATTTTCTATGAAACGATATCTTAATGATCCATTTGTTGACACCTGTTGCCTCTACTTATGTCAACAGCTATCTGTCAGTATTTAATTTGCTCTCAATTTTTTCCTATTGATTTCCCATAAATTATTTTTCTCTAATGAATAAAAGTTCACTCGTATCGAATTGCGTTTTCTGTTTTAATCGTACATTTTTATCCCACCATCTCAAAATCCATATTTACCAGCACTTTCAGCCTACCCTCCTTCCCAAATACTTAAGGAGAACCGTCTTTGATAAGACACCAAACTTAATTTAGGTGATGGTCAGATTCCAGTTTGGGAGCCTTGAAGTATGTAATCACCCTTTTGTTACCACTACTTTTGCTCTTAGGTCCACTCTGCTGTACTTTTAGTACCTGTCAGAAACCCATCTATATGATTTTTCCCTATGTGCTACAGGGTGGAATGATAAAATTGTCGCCCTAGAAAAGACTACATGGTTCCATTTCCTTTTGATGAAAACCGGTTTTCTTTTTTTTTTTTTTTTGCTGCAGATCTACTAGGTGGCCAGTTGTGTACAAATCCCAAGAGTGATAGGAGCCTTCTATCATGTCCGAATGTGACACCATGTTCAACGAGCAAAATTGACGATGCGCTGCTGTACAACTCGTGCTCTTTACCGAACCAAGTTATGGCAAAAGGACCATTGCCAGCACCCTCAAAATGCATCCCTGGAATGCCACAAATAACAGGGATGTGCTAGGAGTGATGAATTTTCGGACGCAGTTATGGTCTTTAGTGTGGTTTCAAGTGAGGGTCATATCATGTCACCTCTGAAGTTGGCTTGGTAGTGTATCTGGATGTGCTGAAAAGTGGTGATCCCTTGGTGCAATCAGGTGGCCGCTGGCAGACACTGGGTGTGGTAGCAGAACTCGACTCTGGCCCACAAGTCCAAAGAGACCCAGGCTTGGCTTTAGGAGTGCTACAACTTTATATCCTTCTCTCACTGACACCCTTCCCCTCCTTCCCCAACCTGAACCAGCCAGACTACTTCATTTGGTCATATGTCCAGAACATCACCAACATGACCTCTCACAACACCAAAGACAGCCTGATTACTGCCATCTGACGAGTATTTGCCAAGCTCCTGCCAGTGTTTGTGGAGAAGGCATTCACCCAGTTACAAACCCGATATCAAGGCGGTGATTGAGGCTGAAGGTGGCTACATTGAATAGATGTCAGCTTTATTACATAATCAAGTTACCTGAATTAATTTTTTTCAATAAAAGTTTTAAAATAAAAGCTGTAGTGTTTTCTTTAGGGCAACACTTTTATCGTCTTACCCTTATATTGACATAACATGCATACTAATATCTGTAGTTCTGAGATTGAGTTTGATTTGAAAAATTCTATTTAAATTCTTTTCACTATAATTTTTAATTACTGAACCAGTTATTTATCTCTCTTGTACTCTCAACGTGTTCATTCAAATACTTCCTAATAGGTTTTAATGTCTTTTTGCATTAAAAAAAAAAAGTGACTCTTTCTTACAAATAAATAGAAAATATTGTTTACAGCAACATGGATGCAACTCGTTAGAGTGCAAGCAGCAGATACTCCTGCATACTTGGTAACTAATTGTTTTAAGACTGATTTTCTGTAGATTTCATGTGCACCTCACCCACACACGCACCCACACACACACTGGTGTGAGCACCCTCCACCTTGTTGTTAGATCTGCTGGTTATGTAATGTTTAACACTCTGAGAATAACCCTTAATACCATAAGAGGCTAGGGATCTTTATCCTGGGCCCCCAAAATCAAAGATTAGACCATTCCTGTAATGATCCGGTCTCTGTTGATTCTGCAGTGGGAGTTTAGTTCTCTGCAGTTCTAGGAGGTTCACCCTCCCAGGCTTTGAGAAGGGATTAGTTTATTGTTAAACGCTTTAGGCGTCCTCATCGGGGAATGCCGATGGGCTGTCCAGGCACTTTTTGCAAGTCAGTGCCCCTCCTCTGGGGCGCCGACTTCTCAATCCCACTTTCTGACCCTGGTGTCACAGTTCTTGCAGTGGGAGAGAACTAAATGCCTCAACCATGAGAAAGATTTCTTGACCTTTGTAGTATCTGTTCTGATGCTGATTTTTTTGTTCTGTTAGTGAAGGAGAAATCCTACACGACTGAGACACATTTAATTTTTTTTCTTCTTTTCTCCATATTAAAAAACGACCCTGGTGTCTAACTCTGCCCTCATGGGGAGGCAAAGTAAATAGGAACTCTCTGAGAATAACTTCTGTTGGTAAACTCAAGCCTTAATCTCTCCACTGTAATTTACATTATAAAAAAGATTGCCGGTTTTATGATCTGACTATTAATTTACAAAATATATGCATCCCCCCTCCCAGAATAGAGTACGAAACAATCGTATACAAAATAAAAATGACCGTTAAGTAAATTCGTTAAAATCAACTTGATACATCATTTTTGACTAAGGCGTAATCCATATTGTTTGAATCATTAGGATACCACCACCACTATAACAATCAGTCTTTTGCCCCCTTAACATTTAAAAAAGAAAATCTATTGAATGGACCAGAAATTTGGATCTTAATATAATGAAGATTTGGTGTCACAATTCTCCAAAATATAACATTAATGCCGTTGTCATCTAAATTAGATTTAATTTAGATCATACTCTAATTGGTAGCTTTTATGAAAATGCAAAATATTGATTTTATATTACTTATCAAAGCAAATGGAAGGTCTAATTTTCATAAAGATAAAAAAAATGGCTTTAATCAATAATTGCTCGGTTTTATTGATTTGTAATTTAGTTTTAATTTCCTACATATAATCAATAGCTTTGTGTATAGATTTAATGAAAGTCGTTAAAAAAATGCTGCAATCTTTTGTGTGCATTTTCTGACTGCAGTCAACAATTTCCATTAAAAATGACACGGAATAATGTAACATTCTTTTCAACAAATGAATTAAGCATAAAAAAAACAAGGCAAATATTTTATATCGCAATAAAAAAGTATTTAACTTTTAAACAATGAACTATTTGCATCATACTCATTGGTTTCATTCCTATGCTCGTTTATGGCGAATTTACGTCAAGCAACCACAAAATATTTTCAAATTTTATATCATTAGGCATCTCCAAACCGTTGTGTAGAACGTCATTATACACATTAAGTAGTGACGTCATCATTTTGTGTTTACTATAATTTGGGTCAATTTCCATGGAAGATCATTTATGGAGAAATTTATGAATAAATAAAATGTACAATAAAAAAATGGATAGAAAAACAATATAAGATTTACCTTTTTATAAAACATAGATTTTTAATAACAAACTACACAGATAAATTAATTTTGATCTGTTTTGTTGATACTCGTATCTAATATAATATCGTACATCGAATTAGCTACTCCTAGTATTTTCTACTTCATTACTACTCCTCACACACACACATACACACACACACACACACACACACACTGCTTAAAAGAATTGTATGTTTTTATTAATTCATAACGAGTTAAAAAAAAATATTCTTTTCAATTTTTATAAAAGAAAAAACAATTTACCATTGAATATTCGTCTCATCATCCGAGGATCGTAAAAGTATGAAATTATGGTTATGGCCTACTAAAAAAAACTAATTCTTTTTAAGTACAATTTTAGAAGGCATCGAGTATTGTATGAAAATTAAGCTTTGATACAGCTAAAAAAAAAACAAAACAAAAAAAAACAACATAAAAAACAAACACCCCCCCCCCTGATATTTACAGCCATCGGTACACACATTAAAACAGAAATACAAATCATATCGATAGGTATCACAAACCAGCCTAGAGTTGAGTGTGTGAAAAGGGATGATTATAGTGAAATTCCTTTCAATTTCAACAATTAATAAGTCCTTTAGTTTTTCGTATTATTTTGATAAAATTTCGATGTAAAGCAGACTTAATCTTTTCTCTTTATGAATTTACAATTTTTATTTTTGTGTCATGAAGTTTATTTTTATTTTTTTTTCTTTGAGGTTAGTTCAAATTAGGTAACTATTTTTAGCCAAAGACAATTTTTTTTTAATGTCATTTTTATTTTTTTTAATTAATACGCATTATATTGTGTGTTTTTATGCAAAAAGAGGCCACTCCTCAATATTGTCGGCTTAGGGTTAGATTTTTTAAGTTGTCTTGTGCACGCATGCGTACACGCACACAAACAAACAAAAAATTCAAGTTGGAAACTTTAGTGAATGAAACTTTTATCCTAATTTTGTTTTCATGCGTCTTTCCATGGTTCAAATTTGATCTTTTATTGATTTACTAGCGTGGCACCCAGCCTTTCCCAGTCGTAAAATACACTTAAACATATTTTTTAATTCGTGCAGATTTCGTATTCATTATTATAAGGCCAATTCTATATTGATTATTTTATCATACTCAATATATAAAGTGATTTGAAAAGTAAAATGACTTGGGTGCCATCAGCTAGAAGTGAAACCAAAACGTGTAGTGCTCCAATTTTAGTTGTTACCATTTGAGCTATCCTCAGACGAATAAAAAATAGATAAGTGAGCCGATTTTAATGTATAAATTTATATTTACATGTGTATAAGATCACTTTAAATCGAATTGTGTTTGCTAAGTTTCAATTTTTTCTTTAAATTTGACCCCCTAGCTATCTTTACTGCCGTATATATATATATATATATATATATATATATATATATATATGTAACAAGTCTACAAAACTACAATCATTTGACCCGCCTCACACTGTTCTACGATCTTGCCTCTTTGAGGAGATGCACTTTGAAAAAATGGAGATGAGATTATTAAAATAAAAATCAAGCTCGATTCTCTACTTTGCTATAGATCATATTAAGAAGATTCAATGTGGTAGCTGTTGAAATGAATTTTATGATTTCATAAACTTTCCATCTGGGATCACCTAACTCAAGCTGTCACTCAAACTTTTTCATTTGAACAACGCCCCTTATATCCATACCACTTGTGTATAAATGTACATCAAACATATTTAATTATATTAGAAAGGTTAACGAGTGTTGTATGTTTCAGTGTATTGTGAGAAAAAATAAATCCTGTTATATTTATAGTTAGACGTGTGTATGTATTTAGAGTTAGACACCAATTAAGCGAGATTTCCTGAATTTCACTTACTATTTAACTCTCCTTAAGCCTTAAATTTGAGACCTTTTCTAGAATACAAATCATGTAATGCACTTTGATCCAAATTGGAATAAGGATTCTAGACGTAAGGTTTAGTATGTTTATGTTAATCTTCGTAAGGGACATAACTAGTATGAGCGAAAAAAACATCTGTTCAGGGAATTGTACCTGTCCTGGGACAGGTATTATGTGTTTGTATCGTATCATCTAAGTATTAGTAATTTGATAACAATACAAAATGCTTTTTATTTGGTGAAAACCTGGGTTTTGTTTGTTCATTGTACATATTTCTTTTCACCTTGGGGAGAAGAGAAAATGTCTAGTTATTTGAGACTTAAAGTATCAGAACATTTTTTTATGAATTAACTATTTACAAAAAAGCCGATAATCAGCGAGACTAAGTGGCATTCAGACAACAAAGAAAATAATGCAAGAAGAGACTAGGTTTCTTTTTACCGTTTTCCTTTCAAATTTTTTATTTGTTTAACATTTGTACATCACATAAGATATTCTACACTATAAGAAAAGCTGTTGTATATTCATGAGGTGATTCTTTACATAACGGTCCTCGGTAACTACACTAAATACAATTTTAATTCTTATGTGCTGTAGACTTACGTAGTAAAATACGAGTTTCATTCCATAAGTAAGGCCTCCTATTTTTTTAAACTCAAAAACTGAAACGTTGAATAGCTACAAAGATGGAAGTGGTACCATCAAAATGCGCGATCTTTTGTACTCCAGAATTTATTTTTCTACATAGTCACCATCATTCTCAATGCACTTTTGCTAGCCTTGGGTGTGAAAGTCTGGAGGGTGCTTTGTTACTCGTATTTCTGTCACTACTCTGAAATCAGCAAACCCATCTCCTAACTGTGCTGACATCAATTGCATCAGCTTTGTAACGAGCACCAGTAAATGTTAATCTGTTCAATTTTTTTCTGCATGGAGGAATTCAATGACGCATCTGTTTCTGACACACATCTATGACAAAATGTATGCATTGCTAAGAGAGGAAAATGGAGGAAATCACTGAATATGTAAAGTTTACTCTTAGAATTTTGAAGGTGATATAATTTTGCTTAGCAATCAGAGCTACTAATGTTAAACATGTATATGTAATTGAATGATTGTATAAATGTATTTAAAAAAAAAAACTTATGCAATATTTCATATAGCATTTCTGTCATTTTGAATTCAATAAGGATTGGCCATAAATATTTGTTCAATGTCAACAGCAAAGCTTTTAACAACCAAGTCTAAATTCAGTTTTCATTCTAGAAATGTGTGACTGTAACAAGCAAACAAAAAAAGGTGTAATGGGTGGGGATCAAAATTTAACTAATTAAGCTATTACTACTGCTACTGATCTTGAGCAGCTGGTGAAGTGGTTTGACTTGTAACACACATTTATGAAGAAATAAATGGATGAAAACGATTTTATTTAGATCCAAAATAAATGATCAACAATTTATAACTGGGAGAATTATTATGAATAAAGTTTTAATTGTTTAATGATAAACCAATTTCGTTAAGCCTCTGCCATTAATGTTTTTTCTATTTTTGTTGTCCCATGACTTATCTAGAGGACAGATAACTCTGGTTGATCAATCATATTTCAAAATATCTCTTAGCAAGAGGGATAATTTTAGGGTACAAAAGTGTTGTCTTTAAATATACAAATATTTATGTGTTCAAGTACCAGAAGCACTTTGGACATACCAGATGTGTCAGAAGATATTTTATATATTTGAGTGTCCTTGAATAGGTGTAATAGAGCATATATAGATATGTGCGAGAGAATCAGCAGCAGCCGAGAGAGGGCTGGCTAGCAAAGCTATTAGCAGCAGCTGTTAAAGCACATGTGCAAATTAGCAGATGTGTGTGTGCTTGCGTCACAAGAAAAAAGGACAGCACATGGTGGAGAGAGAAGCATGTGGCGTCCAGGCAAGATGGATGTGTAAAGTCGAGGGCGAGAAAATGCTGCCTGACTACTGGTACGAGGTGGTGAGGAGGCAGACTTTTAAAAAGCACATGTGAGTAGGAAAACATTTTGGAGATATAATTGAACTAGCAAGGATACCCAGCATTGCCTGGGTGTTTGGAGGTGTAAAAGAAAAAAAAAGTGTTAGTAGGGAGGCAGGCTTGAACCCATGACAAAGCCAAAGGCAGAAAAGAAAGTGAAAGAAATGTGAACTTTTACCGCTACACTACGAAGCCATAGGAATTGAAAAGCATTGAAATTTAGCGATGTCAATTAAAAAGTTGACTTGCTAAGTGAATGCAAAAATGAACGTTGGCTGAATTGTTTCCCCAGGATGTTGGGGAAAACCAACTCCCCACGGAAAGGAGTGTCCAAATGAGTAGCAATTATCTGATATGAGGGAGTTTCCCCCACATTGATCAAAGCTAATTGCTTTCTGGACGTCCCGGCACGAAAGGCGAGGAAGCTGTCTGCACTTTCAATTAGTTTCGGTTTTATACAAAAAAAAAAAGCTGAACACGCGAGAGGGAGGAATAGTGTGAATTTTATAAAAGTTGATGTAAATAAATGTAGTTACGACCTGCGTTCGCAAATCATAAATATTATCATCTAGGGAGTATATAAAAAAAGTTCTAAAACCTAGTAACCCCTGCCCCCAAGAACCCTGGTGAAAAAAAAAAAAAAAGCCTTTGTTGGAATACAAAAACGTGCACAGCCGTTTTGCCTTATATATATATAATGTGTGTGTGTGTGTGTGCTTTGGGAGAGCACAAATGTATTTTATTTGCACTTTTTTTTTTACATGGAGTTCACCACTTATCAAGGCGCAATAGCCACTCGGGGATAAGGGTTATTGTGTGTACAGTACTCAATGGGATAGTGTAGCAATAGTATTGGAGAATTAATTTAAAAAAAAAAAAATGCTGAGTTGTATTTTTATTTCTTTCCTTTTTGTTCCTGCGATGTTACATAGTGTAGAGAAAGACAAATCGTAAAAGTTGGAGACAATGTGACTAAGGAACAGGCTGGGAGGATTTCTTTTAGAGCTGAAAATGAAAATAAAGCTAAACACTGAATCTGCTCCTCTCTCTCAAATATTATACCTACATAAAGAGCGAAATATTTTGAGTATAAATGTCTCCGTTTTAATTGGCTGGATCATTGTTAATTACAATGTTAATCGAAAGATTGCCGGTTTGAATCCATCTTGGGATTATTGTTAGGAATTACTAATCCTCCAGATTACTGCTTAACGATAATATTGTGGATTCTGTATTCGACAACCAAAAACGGCAAATAATTCAGTAGTTCAAGGTTGGAGCCAGGAGTTTCTTGGGTTACTCAACTTTTTAAGGCACACATGTCTGCTAGTTTTACATATACTTCTCTTCAAATTTTTAGGTACATATAGTTGAATATTACATTTTCTTTATTAGAGTTGGATGTATCATATATTGAAATTTTACATTAATCTATACAAGACAAAAAAACAAGCAAGCTTCCATTTTGAAATGCTTTAGTGAATCCTAAATCTATAAAACTAATCAATAAAGCTTTACATCCTGAAACACTTAAGCAGACATTTATCTTTTTTGTGTTCAACTTTTAGATTGGTTATACTAATAATAGCATACGTTCAATAGGTCTTTTATTGTTTCTATGGCCATTTTGAATGGCCATTTCTGGCCATTTAAGTGTGGCTGGTTTTAAGTGCGTGTGGGTGGGGATATCCATATTCTATATTAAAGAATAACATCTGTGAGACGTTCCTAATGCATCAAACAAAACAAATCTATTGATCCATTTTATGGAGCCATTTCATATTTTAAAAGCCAACCATCTGAATGTTGATGTAAATAAATCGTATTGTTATTATCGTTAGTATTGGGACGATTAATTGGAATTGGAAAGATCTAAACTGTTTGGGAGGTATCAGAATTGGAAAAATGAACGTAATTTCCGGTTCAAAAACCGATATTTTTACTTATATATATAAAAAGAAATTCTGTCGCTGGCACAAGTGAAAAATAGAGATTAAAATGTCATGCGTTTATCAAAATCGTGGATACGATACCAAAAGGGAAAACAAAGTTTATAAAAGTAGAAAGAAAATTAAATCTACATTTGAAAAGTATATCACTGTTAAATCCCCTCTCCAAAAAAAAAAAAAAAAAAAAAATGAAATTCTACCCTTTTTGTAAGCGATTTTAGAAGCAGAATCGTTAATTGCATGAAATCAAAAATATAGTAATTGTATCGAAAAAAAAAAAGTAATAAATAAATAAAATCAGAATCGTCTCGCCAATAATTATATATATTTTTTGATATATGAAAATATTAATTTCTGTTTGTATTTTTTCGTGCACTGCATGATAACAAAATTCATATTTTTATAGTGAAAATATAAACAATTAGAAATCTGGTTATAAAAATTGTTTAAAGAATGGATTAACTAGAATCCTGTAGAATTAAATAATAATAATTTAATATATATAATGCTAAAAATCTTGTTTGAAATCAGTAGCAGTTAGCTGCCTCCCCCCTTTTCTTTTTAAGGGGAGGGGAATCTCAGTCTGTTTACTTTTATAACTCTATTCACATTGAACTTTCAATTTATGACATTGAAAATTATTTAATTACTGACATTCAAATATATAATTTTTTTTAATTCCTTTACACTTTCACATTTTAAAAAGTAAAAAAAAAAATAGTTTGAAAGCTGCTTTTCTCGTTTGTTTAGAAAAAGTCTCTATGGAAAGTAAATGTTTTTCTTAAGACTTGAGGGGAAATATTGAAAAAATGAGAAGTAAAGAGTATACTAAGCCTCTTAAGTGTGAAAGTGTTTGTCTACGTTTTTAAGCCGTAAATGTATACAAGAAATATGAATGTATGATGTATAAGACGTTAGATTAATCTTTAAAACTGCAATGTATCATTGCAATTTTAAAGTGCATTTAAAATAAAAAAAACTTAAATATAGTTGAGATAAGTAATTAATTGCACTTGAAACAAAATTTAGAAAGATTAAGAAATTATTCAGTGATTTTATTTTTACTTTTCTCCAGAATAGCCGACAAAGCAAAAACAAGTTGCAAAAATAAATATGCAATGAATAAATGATAGCAAAGACAAACTAAGTTACTCTATTTACCTGGATACATTTTTTGTCTTAACTTTTTTTACAGTGTTTTTTTTTTTTTTTTTTAATAAAGGTTGTGTAAAGTCGGTCTAGTTAGAACGAAAAATAAAATGGTGGTCCCATTAGAGCCACACTCGAGCCTCGATAATCGCTCAACAATCGAAAATTAAACAATGCTGGTAAAACATTACGTTTTTGCACAGTTGGTGACATTTATTGGATGTATTTCTACTAGTATTTTGTTTAATTTGCAATTTTTTTTAATGATTACTGAGGCTCGGCTCGTTTTCTAATTTGACTGCCATTTTAGTTTTCGTTCTAACTTAAAAAAAAAAAAAAAAAAAAAAAAAAAAAATGAGAATTACTTATTACTATCAGATCCTATTATTGCACAGATGTATTTTCTTATTTTGCTTGTGAAACGGTCATTATTAGTAGGGCATATTCAAGAAAATATGGAAATTCTTTTTGTTATCTTGATTTGTTACTGATAAACTGAAAGGTTATTGAGTCAATCTTTACATCTAGCTATTTGACCAAGGAGTGCAACATTTGCCAGGAAAATTGAAGTTGTTTCAAAGCTAAAGCAAATATAATTGGTATCTTATTACACAAGTCTAATTTCAATCAGGAAAAACAATATGGAAAACAAAAAAACATGGATGAAGATCTTAGAGAAAAATAATATAGCCAGGTTTCAGAATTTTTATTTTTATCTTAGTTATTATAGTAACAATGTTCCTGCTGATGTAACTTTCGATCTTAAGGTGCAACTTTTCAAACCTGGAAACTTAATAGTCGGACTTGATAATTTTTATCAAACTTTAATTGAATTTCAATCTAAATCCACTCAGTTCAGAATTCATGCGTTCTGGTAGACTTAATTTTCTAATTAAATATCTTTTTCATTTTATGCTATTGTAATTTTGATGTCAATACAATTTTGATTAATCTATCAATTCTGTATTAATAAAGTAATCTCGATTTTTTTTTTCCATTTCATAAGCTTCTACATTATTATACTGATATACATGATCCTCTGACAGATGAAACATACTGGAAGTTTGAGTAACTTTAACCCGCATGCAACAATCTACCACCACCATCTAACATCTGGACTTCATAGGATCAATTTTTCAACACCGTCCGTCATTGTTTAATTAATTCCGTGCTATTATCTTTCACCAATTATAGCAAACTAAGGTCGATCTCTAGAGAGGCTATTCTGACAACTTTTGCAGCTTTATGATTGGCTGGTTACAATCCTGTTCTGGAATATTAGAATATGATTACCGAACACTAAAGAATCACCAATTAGATTGAAACATGACGTTTCCTACCCTTCCATTTAGTATTTATTATAACGCTGAGAATTTATATAAAAACTGGTGAGTTATTGAAAGCATTGTTTGTAAATTACTTTTAAATATTCAAATGCATAAAACATGTTCATTCATATAAAGAACTTTCTTCACATTCACCTTCATTATTATTCTCGTTCTAAGAATAATAGAATACAGATAAGTCACATACTACTGATCGAACGATTAAAGGCATTACAGTACATACTTTTGGCTAAACAGCATTTGTTTTTTTCAAAATAAAATGAACGTTTAATATGTCGGTTGATATAAAGTGTTTTTGACTTTTAATCAATCTACATTTTTAATGTTTTCTTTCATTCGCTACCCCCGAAGAGCAGTTATATATAATGTCGGTTCTTAATGATGGAAAAATGTAGGTCCTCAAAGTAGGTGTATTCTGAATAAGGATTAAAATAAAAAAATAAAAATTAAATATTAGGTTGAGAAGAAAGTTCTTGCGGAATTTTTAATTTTGATTTCAAACAAGTTTTTGTTATAATACATTTATCATTTAAAATTTTTTCTGTTATAATACATTTATCATTTTAAAGAGTTTTTCGCTCTATCTAATCGTTTAAATTACAATTGTCGTCTTTTCAGAACGTTGAATACAAAATGGAAAAAAAGCAAATTGGCATAATTTTCTTATTTCCATTCAAATTAGGCCGAAAAACTGCTGAATCAGCTTAAGATGTCAAGGAAGCGTTTGGTCCAGAAACTACGACTGAACACACAGCACTGGTGGTTTAAGAAATTTCATGGCGGTGACGAGTCTTGAAGATGATGAACGTAGTCGTCGGCCATCAGATGTTGACAATCCACACAACTGTTCAAGAACTTGCTTTTGAATTAGACGTAACATATACGACGATTTCCAACCACTTAAAAGAGATTGAATAGACAAAAACTTGATAAATGGATACCTCATGAATTGAACGACAACCAAAAGAAATGTTATGAAGTGTCATCTTAAAAGAACAACCCGTTTCTCAACAGAGTTGCAACTTGCGATGAAAATGGGTTCTTTATGACAACTGGCGATACTCAGTTCGGTGGTTAGATGCTAACTAAGCTCCACGACACTTCCCAAAGCCAGACAGTTATGGTGACTGTTTAGTGGTCTGCGACCGGTCTCGTCCATTAGTTTTTTTTTGAATGCTGGCGAAACCATTTTGGTGGTGAAGTACTGTGAACAAATGGATAAAATGCATCAGAAACTATTCGAATTAGTCAACGAAAAAGGCCCAATTCTTCTCGACAACAATGCCCAACTGCACATTACTAAACTAACTCTGCAGAAGTTGAACGAATTGGGCTACAAAACTCTGCTTCATCCGCCATACTCTCCAGACCTCTCACCTACTGACTACCACTTTTTCAAGCATCTCAACAACTTTCTGCATGAGAAATGTTCCAAGAACCTAAGTGATATGAAAAACGCTTTCAGCAGAACGCGAGATTTTTAAGTTACTGGCATAAATACACTTGTTTTGCGTTGACAAGTGTGTTAATTCTGATGGTGCTTTTTTCGATCAATACATTTTTGAGCCGAGAAATGTTCATCTGGATTCAAAAATTAAAAACCGCAAGAACTGATAAAAATAAAAATTGTTCTAGTTGAGCAGAATTTTAACATTCGTCCGTTTGAACCATCATTTTTTTTTTTTTTACAACTACGTGCATGTAATTATCATAAAACTATCAAATCAGAATAAAGTCATCTTCTTTTCAACATTACACTTTTTAAAAAATATCTTCATTTTAAATATATTTTGCTAACTTTAATTTGGAATGAACATATCAGTAAATATATTTTCATAAAAAAATTGTTCGATTTGCTTTGTTTTTTTTTTTTTATTTTATTTACATAGATGTTTAACAATTGAAATGATTAAATTCGCGTGAATTTTTATGCGACCCCCTCTCCCGTTTTTTTGTTTTTTTTTTTTCAGTATCATTTATTTTAATTTGAAGATTTAATGAATTAGCGTTCGTAAACAATATCCTTTTTCATTTCATCTCTATATTTTAATGACTTTTAGTCCAACATTATAACACAAACTCAGCAAAATGCCTATTAGCGATTAAAACAACTATTATCGCAACATTATCAAATACATTTTTACTTTTTATTATTACAAGCAAATACTATGTAAGTTGGGTCATCACACTGCGAGGTGTCACTATTATAGAATTGAACGACGTCTTACAAAAACATGTAAGTTACAAACGTATCAGCAAAAAAAATATTTCAGATTTGGCTGAAGGGATTATTTAATGAACAGTAATTATCTGCCCGCAATATGGTATACTTTAATGAACGCTACCTCTGTCTACAAGGATTTTTTTTTTTTTTTTTTTTTTTTTTTTTTTTTTTAAGGCACATTATGAATTTGTTCATTGCTACCACGCTCATTAGCAACATTTTACAATAGCGTCTTATACGATGGGTTGCTTTTATTAAGTGACCCCCTACCTTTTTTTCCCCATGATTTCATTTGACTTCATTTAGAAGTAGTAGGACCTGTGTACCGTTACTGCCCATGTAAAATATAAAAGAATGGCCTAACTTTAAAAAAAAAAAAAAATTATATACTCGCCAGTATACCAAATGAAAAAAATTAGTTTATTTTTGGCGATTACATGTAAACAGCCTAAAAAAAAAACCCTGCAAAATATAGGCACATTTTTATTTTATTTTTAATATTCATTGTTTTAGGGGTCAACAGGAGCAGAATGAATTAGAAGAGGGGGCATTTAGTGCGATTCTTTTTGTTTTTAAAGGAAAGACGCTACACAAGTTTTAACTCTATTTTGTTTTGTCATCAGGCAATACTGGGTAACCATGTCAGTATAAATATGTAATAATAATTGACTAATTTTTTTTTTTTTTTTTATATAAACAAATTTATTTAATTCAGATATTTGATGATAGACATCCTTGTCAACACTCTCGCTCGCAAAATCACACCATGCAGACCAGAAAAAAAGCTTTTCATTGATAAGGATGTATATCATTGAAATATCTGAATTAAACAAATAAATTTGATTATATCTTAAAAAGATTTATGCATTGTTTTAGCCTTTTAAAGTTATTCATTTATATATGTAATTCCTAATTTCATAATATATGCAATGCTTCAAACGCAGGTAATGTCTTTAATACATTTTGCACAGCTAACGTGACACCCTGCTGATTAGTTTTTAAAAATCATACCGTTATCAGACCTACAGACTAACCCTCTTGTTTGCAGAATCACACCATGCAGACCAGGAAAAAAGAGGGGGGGGGGGACCAAACAGCCTTTCGTTGACAAGGATGTACATCATCGAAATATTTAAATTAAACAAAGACTTGGAGTCTATATTCAAACCCCCCCCCCCTTGACTAGAGAATCAGAACTAAAATCAGACGACCAGCCTTTATGTGCTTTAGACTTAACCTGCAACATAGTGTTAGCTACTTATATTTTTTCTACTGCTCTCCCTTGACCTAGGACTGTACTCTAATCAACCAAGACTCTTACAGCATAGATACAGCACACTCCCTTGATACTAGTGGGCAAATACATGTATTTAATGTCCACCAAAGTAATTGGCTTGGTTTCTCTACTTACAGACGAAACTGGTAGCATAAGACATAGCTTCTCTATATCTATCACAGACAGTTACATTTCTGACATGTTTCCCAGACCAGCAAAATCGACAAGCCTCACTTCTAAATCTATTTCTTACAACAGTTCTCGATGATTGTGTAACGAATGTCAATAGTCCACTTGGGAATGCTGATCACGCTGTGATAATGGTAGAAATCACCCTAAATGTTTGACCCAAAGCGACAAGGTATTATAAGAAGGCTGACTGGGAAGCCATCAGGGATCTCATCATAGATGCCCCATGGGGAAATATCTTGCAGAGCAGTAAGCAAATGAGACCACCGAATGGCTCAAAGCGGCAATTGAAGTTCATGTTCCCACATGTTCTATAGCAAACCCCACTCTCCCCAATGGTTTACTTCTACTTGTGCAGTTGCCATTGCTCAAAGGCAGCATGCATACAGCAGATTTATACCATAAGTTCAGTACAAACACACGAAAGTTTATAGAATCTAGAAGTAATTGTAAGAAAGAAATAGTGACAGCTAAGAGAATACACCGAAACCAGTAGAAAAGGCATCGAAGCGCAGAAATTAGGAACTTGTGATTTCTGGAAAATCTACAAAAGTGCCGTAAATAATGGGCAATCAACAATTCCCCCACTATCCAAGAATAATGAGGTTGTTTGCACGTCAACTGAGAAGGTTAACATGATTGCCAGTCATTTTGCTTCAAACTCTACATTACCCTCCAGCAAACCACTCCCTCCCTGATTTTCTTTTGCAGACTGACACCACACTAAATGATCTGAAAATCAACCCTTCTCAAGTACATGATATCATAAAAAACCTAGACACCTCAAAAGTATGTGGGCTTGATCTCGTCCCGACTGTACTATTAAAAAATGCTTCACTGAGATTGTCCCAGTTGTCTCCAAACTTTACAATAAATGCTTTAATGAATCTTGCTTTTCTAACTGCTGGAAAACTGCTTCTGTGATATCAGTTTTCAAGAATTCTGGTGAAAGAACTGACCCATTAAATTATCGCCCCATTAGCCTCTTCCCTTTCTTTGCCCAAATATTTGAGTCCATAATTAACCAAGCTCTAGTCCATTACATTACAGTTGATAAACTTCTGACTGACCAACAATATGAATTTTGGCAAGCCTGTTCTACGGCAGATATCCTAACTGTAATCTCTGAACATATATACTATATACTGGACAAAGCAAAGGAGGGTAGGGCAGTAGCCCTAGATATATCTAAGGTTTTTGACAGGGTATGGCATGATGGTCTTCTCAGGAAAATCAGATCATACGGTGTCACTGGATGAATACTTAACAAAATTAAATCCTTAAATAAGAGAATCCAAGTTGCTCAACAGCCATACATCTAAACAATGATATAAATGCGGGAGTACCTCAGAGGATGATCCTTGAACTTTTATTATTCCTGATATTCATAAATGACCTCTCTGATAAAATTTTCTCTGAGATTGGTATATTTGCTGATGACACCATGCACGAGGCGAAAACTAATGAACACATATCTAAGGCATTGGCCGAAACACTAGAGGAAGACCTCCAATCTGTAGTGGAAAGAGGACAAAAATGGATGGTCACATTCAATGCTGCCAAGACTAAGCTTGTTTCCTTCAATAATTACAAGAAACCTTCCAAACTAGCAATGGCTAAAGATAGATTACCCAAAAGTATTTCTTTCAAACTCCTTGGCTTTGTTTACAGGGAATAGGAGTTGGAATAGATACATCAAGAGCATTACCAAAGCTGCTGCGAAGAAAGTGGGCTCTCTCTACCATGCTAGAAAGTTACTTATGCCTGAAAGTATCCTGTATCTCTATAACGCCACCATTCGCCCATGTATGGAGTTTTGTCACATTTGGGCTGGTGCATCTGCTACTAATCTCTCACTCCTGGACAGGGTTCAAAAGAGTTGCTTACCTGATAGGTCCTGAACTTTCATTTAAACTTCAAACTCTATTCCACCGAAATGTTGCATCCCTCTGCCTGTTTTACAAGTATTTTGATGGTGGATGCTCCAAACTGCAAGCCCTTGTGCCCTTTCCCCCCAATGTAAATACCCCCAACAAACCCAACAAGCAGCAAAGTCCCACCCCTACACAGAGATCCCCAGATGTAAGAAAGCCTTCTACTCTAATAGTTTCTTCCCCAGAACTGCTAAACTTTGGAATTCTCTTCCGGGTTCCTGCTTCCCCAACTGTACTGACATGCAGAAGTTCAAGTGTAATATGAACAGACACCTTACTGCTGAACTCCCTACATAGTATTCCTGCAACTTATGTCCCTGGTAGTAGCTCTCTACATCAAAGTGGCACTGTGCCATTTTTGGGGTGAAAATGTAATTTAAAAAAAAAATGTGTTTTGGCTTTCTAAATGTATTTATTTATATACGTAATTCTTAATTTCTAAAATATATGCAATGCTTCAAATGCAGGTAATATTTTTTAAACATAATTGACTTATTTCTGTGGTATTTTAATTAGATAGAAATTAAATTTAGTTTTTGAGGTATATTTTTTCAATTGATTTGAACGTTTCAGTTTGATGCTGCTTCAACAAATCACTGTTTTGTGAAATTATAAATTGGGAGAAGAGCGAAAGATCCCCCCCCCAATAATTTGAAACTTTTTATTGCTATGTAGCTTTGTTATTTCAACATTAAATCACCAGACATTTCAATAGAATTACTCCAATTCCAGTCAGAATTCCGTATTGAAAAGATTTCACAATGTACAAATCAAATTGCTTGTATGACAGTCGCATAACACCAGCCGCCATGTTTGCATGCGATGCTCCAAAGTTCAATTTGATTTTATTCTTGGAGAGTCTATAAGAATCCGAATTTTTGTAGAATTTCCAAGAATAAAATCAGATTGAACTTTGCTTTTTGATTATCAGATGCAACATGATGGCCGATGTCATGCGATTTTGTTATACAAACAAAATCTACATTGATTGATACATTGTCGAATCTTTCAATGGAAAATTCTCACTGGAGTTGGAATAATTCTGTTGGAAAGTTTGGTTCTTAATTCTTATACTTGTTCTGATTCCTGAAGCGTTCTAATAATAATAATAATAATAATAATAATAGTAATAATAATAATAATAATAATAATAATATTTTTTTTTTTTTTTTTTTTTTTTTATTACCATAATGCTTTCAGATTAAAAAAAACTGATAAACAAAAATAGTTCCAGAATTTTTTTTAGATGAGAATGGATAATTTGAATTATCGCGACTATTATTCTTCGTCTTATTTGCATAATATTTCAACAGATGTTACCTCCGACCTCCAAATGCATCTTTTCCAAACGTGGAAAGCAGTAAGAAAATTCGAACCAAATCCTTTATTTAATCCACAAGAGTAGTTTGTTCTCGTTACATCAGCCATGACAGGGTAGAAGTATTAATTAATACTATTTTTAGTTATTGCTTGTAGGAATCCTGGCAAATGAAATGAGAACAATTATCTTTCACTCATAATACATTAGCAAACTAAGGTCTATCTCTAGAGAGGCTACTCTAACAACTTTTACAGTGTTATGATTGGCTGGCCACAATCCTGTTTTGGAATATTCGAATATGATTACCAAACACTAAAGAATCACCAATTAGATTGAAACATGAGGTATCATTTAGTATTACTGTGTTGAGCTTGAAATTCGATCCAGGTTCCAGAGTTCAACATAAAGATTCCTGTTCAATTCCCAAGTTTAAAAAAATGCATCTGGAGAAGGTCGAAGGTTATACCGGTCGAAATGTGACCATAACAGCCAATGAGAATAATAGTTAAAATAATTCTCCTAAAATAGGTTTTACCAGAAAACATGAGTAAACAGCGCAATTGCTCCATCCCATTCTTGACAATCTACATAACAAAGCTGCTATTTCTGTTTTTTGTATTTTGTTCTGTAATCCGCCAATGATCCAAGTTGTCCATTAAGTTAATGTGTTGCTCCCTTCAATTACATCATCTTTTTTCAGAAATATTGTCTATTGTGACATCATCGCAGTAGCATGGTCTCCATCCTCTGTTTAGATATTGTCTACCAGATTAAAAAAAGGATTTTTTTTTCTCCCTTTTACAAATCATTGGGCACTATTTTTTTTTTTTTTATCACTACGGTTTCACTCTGCACAATTTATCTTTGGCAAAATCTTTTTTTATTCCTTTTTATGCAAACACTTGGCAACTAAATGTGAGATACAAATTACCTTTATTATTTGCTAACGAAAACTATCCTCAGCCAATTTAAGCCCACTGTATTTTGCATAAGGTTGTATGATGGAGTCGGAAATTGGCAAACTCTCAGCTAAAAAAAAATTGATGCATAATGTAAAAAACGTATGTGAAAATGTACAAGAATAGAAGAAAGCTATCTAAAATGCAAGATGAATGTATTTAACTTAAAAAAATTCAATATTTTTGTTTTTTATCAAGTGATGTTTTAAACAATTTTTTTAAAAACTACTCGTTTAATAATGGCGTTCACTTAACAAATTTTTCAGGGTTCTTTAAATTTAACAGATCTCTTTAAAATCGAAATAATATAAAGTAAATTCTGATTAGGGGAAGATTTCTTATGCCATAGTAGGACATTTTTTTGATTGCAGAGCCAGAGTCGAGCGTTTACCGATTCCACAGCCATTGTTTTTTTTTGTTTTTTTTTTTTCAACTCTAGCAGATTATATGCCGAATGTATTTTCTGGTTTTTTTGTTTTTTTTTTAATTTTTAATCTGCATTTTTTGTTTACTTCATTCGAAATTCTCAGAAATCAAATGGGCCCCCTTCCTGAGGCTACTTGATCACTATAAGACACATAGATATTCAAATTTTCCAGTAAAGTTCTCTTTTACATCTCAAACACTGAGTTAGTAAAGAAATTGAGAACATAATTTTCCTTTCCCCAATTGACCATTTAAGTATGTTATAGTATATCTTTTTTGTGATCCTTTGATCTTACTGGATTCCAGTACGGAATTCATTTTGAATATTTAGTCAAGGTTTAATTGTAGAACAAAGTATTCTCATGTCATTCCTTACAAACCTCTGTATAGAAGGCCCTTAGACACTCGAGGATAGTGTCTAGTAGGCATTCAAGTTGTACATATATATCTATTATATTGTGTGTGGATAGACCAGAATAGAAGAACGCTATCTAAAATACAAGATGAATATAATTAACATGTTTTCAGAAATTGAATCAAATAAATTACTAGATAACATGTTCAACATAAGATCACAAGTTGAGTCTGTTGTGCAATGTGTAAATGCATTGAGTATCAAGTTTGAGTCCTAGAGAAGTTTAAGGTGCAATCCTCACTGCATGCGATATAACTTTGAATAAAATGGAAAGAAAATTACTGAAAACCTACTCTGTTCTCGTTCCATCAGCCACAACAATCTAGCTGGAGTGGATTAAAAAGGGGGTTGGTTCAAAATTGTGTATAGATTCAGAGTTCAACAAGATGTATCTGAACAAAGTTGGAGGTTGGTTACATTGGCTCAAAACGTTGTGAAAAGGACAACCAAGATGAGAACAGTAGTCAATATACATCAAATCACAAGCTTTAAGAAAATGGATGACATGATTGTGGTAACTGTAGATTGATCACGTTATTAATTTCCACTTTGTTTAGGTCTGTGTATTTTCTTTTGTTTTTGATGAGACTGATCGATTTAATGATGAAACTGATACTTGCATTTTAGATGATATAAAACGTTGATCCTTATTTAACGTTCCATGAGAAATATTGTGAACTTTTGTTTAGAGGGATGCTAATAACGTCTGCTTGTTCTAGTCATTTTCTTGGGACTGTATGACTGGTACTGTTCAATTAAAAAAAAGTGGGATGACGTAGATAATATATGATTAAAGTTCTTGTTTTTATCTTTTTTTTTATTATTGGAATCCTTTGAGATGAGTAATTTATATTGAGTTGGTGCAAAAAAAATGTCGTTTTTTATCAGATATATATATATATATATATATATATCTGATAAAAAACGACATGCAAAAATAATATCGTTTTTGACGTGTATGTATGTATGTATGTATATATATATATATATATATATATATATATACGTCAAAAACGATATTATTTTTGCACCAACCTAATTTATTTATTTGCAGACTATTATCTTCATCTTCATAGTTGTTTCACCATATTTCAACCAATTATTCCTCTGGCCTTCTTCAGGTGGTTAATCATGACAGGATAGAAATGCTGAGTTTCTTAACTATATCAGTAATTACTGCCTTCCATAGTTGTTGTCTCACAACGTTTTTGGCCAACTAATCCTCTGACCTGCTTTGGGTAGGATTAAAACCGCTACCTTGAGACAATGCTCACCTAGTTGGCCAAAACGTGGTGAGACAACAGCTGCTATGGAAGGCAGTAATTACTGAGGATACAGTTAAGATTTAGCATTCCTATCCCATCATGGCTCACCACCAGAGGAATAGTTTGCCGAAACGTGGTGAAACAACAAGCATGGAGATGGGGATTATAGAATGGAGGTGCTTCAAACTCTTTTTCTTGTTGTAATTGTCATTTTCCGAACTTTTTGACCATGTTTGTAATTTTTGAGATAAGAATAACATTCAAAATAAGAACAAGAGTCTGAATAATCGAAATGCATCACGCTTCAACTTTCTTTAGGTTCGTTTTGTTGTAATCCGTGACATTTTTGGAAGTTTCAAACTGGACCCTTTAATTAATCCACGGGTGTAGATTGCATTACTTAAGAGATATTTCGAGTTCAATACCTGGTATAGGAACTTAATAAAAAAAAAAACAATTGAATGATGCAAGACATCTAAACGGCACCGAATTCAAAACCATGTATGAAGTACCGTTGCCATATTGAAGCTGGTGAATCTTTGCACCTCATCAAGAATCCTCAAATGGACAGACATTTTTTTCTCTAGAACCTCTCTCCCAGAACTGATGTCGATAGTCTCGGTCTTTTTTATAAATACTATTATGGCACATGATTTTTAGAATTGGCCGATCTATTCCCTGCTTCCTTTGTTCCAGTTTATTTGACTTGTTGGTCTCGTGGTCTTCATCAATTCGCCATTTTAATACCTCATTGTAATACAGCTTCCTATTCCAGTAGCTTCTTTCCAAGAACTGCAGGTTTTTGGATCTCTCTTGCCTACTGTTTTACTCGTAGTCTTAGTCTTTTCAAGACTAATGCCAATAGGCATCTTCTGTCCTTGTGATAATCATTTTACGTTCTTGTTAGCTCCTTACATCAAGTGGCTTCATGCCTTGTCTGGAGCGATTTCCATAAAGAAATACATTCCCCTCCCCACTGAATTAAATAACTAGTTGAATCCTAAATCCTCAGAAGGTTACCAATTACAAATAAATGAACTTGTAGAAGATGAAAAATAAAATGTGAAAATGGTCATTGCCAAAAGAAAGGAAAAATGTTTCGAAGCATGTGAGTAATGTAAATGGCATTAAAAATAAAATATGCTTATTTGAAAAAAAAAAATTATCACGCAGGAATTTTGTTTATAATTTTTGCTCGCTTTTGTTGGATGTTCATGCATCAGAATTTCTGTCGATAACTAGGTCAATGCCATTATAATTAAAAGTTCCGTTCACATATCTACCAGAATATTACCAGTAAAAAATGGTGGAATTTTTTTGTTTTTTGTATGGATCAGTACGTCTGACTCTGATCAGAATATCTGTGCAGTCTGCTTTGAGTGAAAGCATTACATCCTATCAATGATAAAACAGTTATATTGTGTCGGCTTTGTGAATGGTGGACAATTCTTGTTCGTTCATATGTCTGGACCCTCAAATAAAGCCCGTATTCTAATTGCATGGAGATTGTGGTCATATTCTTAGAGAATGGCAAAAATATTGCAACAAAGATTTGGGCAATTATGCTTATAACCAGGGCTGATAAGAATGAATCGATCAAATGCCAGAATCACTTTATAAAATATACTAAATCTCTTTGAATTCTTCAGTTATAGCTTTCTGTCTTAACACCAAAAAAAATATGACGTTCTGCTGATTCTGGCTGGATTAATTCTTTACCTAGAAAAGCTTCTGACTGGATTGATGCTACCTTTTTATTGTTTTACTTTGGGCAACTACATTTTTCTATTACAAGAATGGCTTTACACTCAAGAGGTTATGGGCCCAGCACACATCCACTGTGTTAAACTAGTTAAACGTTGCAGTATAGTAGTTGTGTACTATATGTTGTGCACATGTATGTATTCCCATCCTAAAGTAATAACTATTGTATATTAACGTGTCCAGGATTTTGTTTAACAGTCATTGCATCAAAGAAAGCTCATCTAACTCCTTATTACTCACGTTCATTGGCAAGTATGAAGGAATCAGACAAGGTCTTAAATTTTCTTTCTCAAATGATTATCTTTCGCTCTATAATAAACACCGTGTATTTATTTGTACATCTATCTATACAGGATTAAAGTTATGGTCGCTTTATAACTTGTTTGTATGCAAATAGAAACCCGTTATTGATAATAAAAGGAATAGGCAGAATACATATATTAAGACGGTAGTTTTTACTATGTTAATGTACTTAGCTTCCATAAGTAAAAATGGTGTTTTTTATAACTAGGTACGTGTTATATAAATAAATTAATACTTGAATTAATGAAAAGATTACATAAATATTTCCTTGACAAAAGAAAGTAGGCATAAAGAGTGTTTGGCATTAGTTCAAAGTAAATAATGTTGGCTTAAAACATAATTTCTAGTCTTTTTTGTTCTTTTTGCCAATGTAAAATATGTAAATACATTCATTGTAGTTACTTACTTTCATGCGGATACTAAATAGCTTCTACCACTTTACAATTATTACAAAGAAAAATGTAAATTTTTGTGAATAAAAAATATGCTAAGATGAAAATTGACAACACTGCTCAAAGAACAAGTATAAACTATATATTGATAATTTTGTTGTATCACAGCTCTTCAGTGTGTCTAGATCAGCACCCATTCAAAGCCAGGAATCGAACCTACAATCATCTAGTTGCTAGATAGAAGCTCTACTCGCTGAGCTAGAGGATTGGCACTTGTAAATGATAGTTACAATGTCTTTATATAAATATTAATCCCCACATTTAAACTGCTTCATTTGTTTTATTTTTTGCAAACAAGAAGCTTGCATTACGCTAAGTAAGAAGTGGGCATTTATACTTTTTAAACTGTTAATTTTTAAAGTTTTGATATCCATCTGTCCTTACGTCATGATAGTGAATACTGCTGGAGAGCTAAATGTTTTGGTTTCAATTCTAGCTGATGGCATCCAAGTCATATATTTTTACTTTTGAAATCACTACTATATATTGGGTACAATATAATAATCAATAGAGCATTGTCTCCAGATTAACAAACATGAAATCTGAATAAATGAAAATATATTTTCATTTGTATTATTATTCATCAGACTACTTTTCTCATTTTGAGTGATTTTCATAACGTTTCAGTCGATGTAACCTCCGACCTTCTTCAGGTGTATCTTGTTGAACTTGGGAATTTGGATGGAATTTCAAGCAGAACCCTATATTTGCTTCACGGGGGTAGTGTGCTCTTGTTTTGTCAACCATGACTGGATAGAGGTCCCAAATACGCAAATGTATTTTTTTAATTGCTCACACTGAGGATTGAACTTTCAACCTTCAGGAGATTATCACTTTTACAATTGATTTTTCCAAGTACTCTAACCACTGCGTCACAGGTCCATGGTGCAGTGGTCAGAGTACAGAACAAGAATGCGCTACCCCCCGTGAAGTAAATTTCTGCTTGAAATT
Organism: Euprymna scolopes; assembly: GCF_053919585.1. NCBI lineage: Eukaryota > Metazoa > Mollusca > Cephalopoda > Sepiida > Sepiolidae > Euprymna > Euprymna scolopes. Next base: position 154,486,364 of record NC_136488.1, read on the forward strand.
CCGTCGAAATTCCTGAGTTCAATAGAAACATTTCCGATTTCGACAAGATACGCCTGAAGAAGGTCGGAGGTTACATCAACCAAAACGTTGTGAAAAATCACAAGATGAGAACAGTAGCCCGATGAATGATAATACAAATAACCAATCCTCATCTCAAAAATTCAGAAACCACATGATATTTTATGACCCGGCAACACCTGCTAGTATTCAGATAAATGACGAGCAAGCATAACGTAAAGCATATCTTTTGGTGTTATTTTTGACTGCAGGTGTACACTAGTCTATATATTTAGAAAAGTGTGTGTGTGTGTGTGTGAGGACACTTCTCAACATACATTATACTCAACGAATTTTTTATCTACAGACTTGAAATTTGGTATATAGGGTATTTAGACATGTGGAAAACTTTTTAATCTGTTTTCATCTGAAAAAAAAGAAGGGGAGCTGCTAATGGGTCAAAATTAAAAAAAAATGGTACTTGGGGGTTCATTGGATTCTTATCTGTTTGTCAACTGTTTCCAGAGATTTCTTTCTGTTTTCAGGAATTTAACGTTACGGTTAATAATGGGCAACACCGAGTACATTTTCTGGTTACATTTTATAGGTTATAATTTGCATAAAATCTGTTAAGAGCCTGTTTTAATAATTACTCGTGTTCTCATTCGTTTTTAATTTTATTCTATAATTTTTTAATAATTATAATAGCTTTATGCATAGAAGTTTAATTTAAAATATATCTTAAAGTTTTAGATGGGTGCGGCTTGAAAACTTTTATTAGTTTTTTTTTTTTTTTTTTTTTTTTTTTCCAAGGATGTTATTGATTAGATTTTCAGATAATTTCTTTAAACGTATGTGTTTGCTGTTTTTGAAGGACGAATCCTATGTTCAGATTAGAATTTTAAAATCATTTTAAAATTCTATAGCTTTCTCAACATTAGTATAACTAGAACCCTTCCATTTACACTTAGTTTAGTCAAATTAAAAAATATATTTTATCAACAAATTATTTTTCGTTTAAGATATTAATCAATGATAAAAATTTTTAAAAAGCGAAAATTGTATTTAGAGGTTGGAGAAAGGCCCTAAGATGGAAATAATCTTCAGAAGGCCAAAGAAAATAGTGTATGGTGAAAGGAAAAGATGGAGCATGTTTGACATTAAAACAAAATTATGTGTAAGGCACAAATGAGGTGTTGTACATGTCTATAAAAAAATGAGGTGTTGTACATGTCTATAAAAAAATGAGGTGTTGTACATGTCTATAAAAAAATGAGGTGTTGTACATGTCTATAAAAAAATGAGGTGTTGTACATGTCTATAAAAAAATGAGGTGTTGTACATGTCTATAAAAAAATGAGGTGTTGTACATGTCGATAAAAAAATGAGGTGTTGTACATGTCGATAAAAAAATGAGGTGTTGTACATGTCTATAAAAAAATGAGGTGTTGTACATGTCTATAAAAAAATGAGGTGTTGTACATGTCTATAAAAAAAAATTATTGAAGGTGAGAGTTCATGTATTTTGGTTGTGCTTATTGTTAGGGAGTGTAAATCTAAATGTGTGTGTGTGTGTGTGTGTGTGGCGACTAAACTGCTTCCCTCACCAGACTTGTTTGGTGAGGAGAGTGGCTAGTCTCCCTGAAGGATTAAAAACAAGACCTTCCAAAGGACGAATGAACCCTTTTCGGGGTCAACGGCCAACTAACACCGGGTGTTTGCGTGTATGTATGTGTTGGGGTGGAGAGGGCTCCTGTGAGCCGTGGTGAAGGCAACCTTTCTAGGAGAAGCAAATCTCTGATTTAAAAAAACATAAAGCGGGAGACCAGTACCCGCATTAAGCTGGTCTGCAGTTCAACTTATTGCTGGCTATCTTGCTCTTGCTTGTTGCTGGATCTCAACATTTTGAACCAAGAGAGAGACTTAGATGATGTTACAGAGTTTTAGCTTTGTACAACAGCTGTGTATAGATACTCCCTCAGGCATTTGTCTATAAAAATGGTCTTGTGGCGATGGAAATCATTTTTGGGCTCATGTCTGAAGGAGTGGCACTCGTCTGACAAGACGTTGCAATCATGTATGTATGCGTGCGTAAGTGTTGAATGGACAGGTAAATATCCATAATCCTGAAATGAGTGTAGTCTCACACTTTACTGGGCTTGTCAAAAATTAGACCAAATCAGATCACTTTTGGTTTGAATATTCAAATCTGTGAGGAAGAAAGCTAAACTTAATTGACTGGCAAAAAGTCATGATACAGAAATTGTTACTTCGGGCTACTCAACATTATTTTTTTACAAAGTTACTATTTATTAAAGCCTAAAGGCCATTCGAGGATAAAAGTTAATGAGTATCAGCGACAACACAATGATCATTAATGGTGGAAATTGGTAGGATTTTATTATTAAAGAGGGCAGCTCAATAACAACTTGTTTACATTGCACACCTGTGGAACTCTGTTCCGTCTGCCAGCTTCCCTCCGGACTACAACTTGGATGTCTTCAAGTCCAATGTTAACAAATTCCTAATGAACCGCCCCCTTAAGTAAACACTTCAGCAAATCTCCTCACTAACTTAATGTACTTGCAATAACCCTTATCCCTGAGTGGCTTCCGGGCCTTGATAAGTGGTGATCACTGTAAAAAAAAAAAAAAAAAAACTTGAAAATGAACATGTTATATTTAGCTGGGAAGCAGATCTGCAGTATTGTGTTCCATAGGTTTGTTCCAGGAGGAGGAACTGTTTTCTAGAAATTTTATTTTGTTTTAGGTACAGGGCAATTAATTATTAACAGTGGTTGTAGGTAGACGAGTGTTTCATGAGAAGGTTTTACAAGAGGGACCAAAGATTGAAGTTCAGTCGAGCACTTGCTATGAAAAGGACAGTAATGACAGTGATCCTTTGCAAGAACATGAAAAGGTAGAATTAGGATTGCCAGACAAAGCTATGATACCTGGCATCATAGCTGCCAAATGCCTGCTAGTATTTATTGCCTTCCAACTGCAGGAGAATGTGGCACAAGTCTGTAAGGTAGGAAAAGTCAAGTCTGTGCCCGCAAAGGAAGAGCACTAGCTTTTAAAAATTGCCTGGACAGCTACAGTCATTCCTCAGTTAGGGCACCTTAGGCAGTAAGCAATAAATTTACCCTGTTCCAAAGAGGGAAGAAATCCTAGAACTATTCAGGACGAATATCTCAGCCCAACAGATACAAGGCCACCAAAATGGCCCACTTTGTCAAACTGATTAAGACTGGATCCTCAACTAGTATGCACCAGTTCAAAGTCTCTAAGTAACTGAAGTTTCGGAAAGACTGCCTTCTTAATTCCTGTATTCCCGAGTCTTTTATATATAGCCTTAAAATCTACCAACAAAATCATAAGTTTAAATTTCATCTGGGGAGAAACATTTAATTAGATCAAAAATACAACCATTTTATATTTATTATTTTTACCGGATGTTGTATGTTGATCCATATGCGCATAAAACACATTTTATACACCTTTTTATTTAGCCGATGCAGAGTGAACATCCGGTCATCTGTACGTCACCACAATGCTAACAGAGTTGATGGAATATTAATTTTTTTTTTTTTTTTTTTTTCAACGACTATTATTAGATTGGTGCAAAAGTTTTTTGCCAAAATTCGTCTCCGGGGGGGGGGGCACAAAACAAAACTGTTTTGAACATCTTTATTCACAATAATAACCTTTTCTCTCTATAACTTGATTCCACCTGTCAACAAGCTTATAAATGCTTCACTTTTTTTTTTTTTTTTTTTTTTTTTACATCTGTCACCACTTATCAAGGCCTGGGAGCCACTCGAGGATAAGGGTTAATTACATCAGTAGTAAGATATCTATTGGAGCAGTAGAACGATACCACCATTTTCCCAGCAACTCTGGCAACGGATTTGATGTATGTGTTCCATCTCAGATCAGGAGTAAAAGTCAGACCTCAGTTTGTCAAAATATGGAGCCTCCCCAAGACGAGTCATTCATTTTGATTGATGCCAGATGGGGATCAGAGCGTTGATGATGTAAAGATAGTAAATAGTGTAAAATATTTTGGGTTTTGATGCGAAATATGAATTGTTCAATCTCCTCGTGATATTAACTGAAGGTCATCTAAATGGTTTTGTAATGCTTAAAATAGATGGTCATCTGGGGTCGGGAGAATATGCTGGATGGGGCAAGATTTCCAAACCAAATTTTCCTGGCGATCTTTGATCAGTGGTACTGTGTGAGGATGAGCATTATCATGATGGAAGATGACTCCATTTATGTTGCCTTAAAAAACAAAAAAAGATCGACTATTGCAGAAAACTATAAATTATGCTTTAATAGTCTGAAAAGTTATGAATGATGGCGATATCTTCAAGTATTAATAATATGCAAAAAATACAATGGTTTAAAATGTCTCTTCTACAAACCAGCAAAAACTTTTGCACCAACCTGATAGAGGGATAGATTCTGACCCAGAAAACAGCATTTTTTCCTCTTTATGTAATGTGAGGACTAAAGGACAATATAAGAAAACTAATCTTTTTGTTATTTTACGTTTCGGCTAATTTAACTGATTTTCTACAAACCGGCAAAAACTTTTACATCCTCTGATGCATGAAATGAAACGAGTTATTATATATTTTTTTATTGGAATCATTTGAGATGAGCAAATTTTTTTTTTTCCGGACTAATGAAAAAAGCCAGAGGATGTTGACCCAAACGTGGTGAAACAACAACTATGAAGAAGGGTAATAGTCCGCAAAAAAACAAAAAAATAAGTTATATTCTGAACTTCACAGGTTTAAAAGGTTTGAAGTTGCAAAGCAATGAATTGTATTTCATATTGTCTTTTGTTTTTTTTTTTTTGTTTTTTTTTAATGGTTTCACCTTTTATTTATATTTTCCTCCTGTTATATAATATTCTAGAAATGTTGACCTTATTTCCTTAAGTGCATATGACCCGAGGGAGAATAGTAAAAATTTCATTATCTATGCTCCAGTTGTTTTTTTTTATGGAGGTAAAAATGAAAAAAAAAAAAAGAAAAATGCATCTGTTTTTATTAAGAAAAGAAAACCGCTATGAGGCACTTTTAAATTCAATTTTATGAGACAATGGCTTAAATGTGCTAAAAGATAATTCAATTTTTTGAAGTTTAAAAACAAAACATTTGAATTATGAAATAAATAAAAATTTAGAAAGCAAACAATTATTTTGTATCTCTGGTGTTATTGTTTATAAAAAGTTATTAATCCAATTAATTTGATCAAGGTTATAAGTTGTTTGTACACGAATTATGTAACACGGATGACCTAATAAACATCAGCTATCATTTTGTACTTAGTGGCAAATAGTAGTTAATACCATTATTAAGGATTATGCTTATTTTTATGTTGGGATTTTACGAAATAAAGCAAATATAGCTACGCATTTAAATCTGTTTTGCATGTTTAAATCCAAAGATTTAGGATAAGTAAAAAATTTTTCAACATAAAGCATCTATCAATTTAATTTTGATGTTTTCATGATTTTCTTTGAAGTTGACCGTTATTGTAGCAGGCTATATTTTCTGTATTCAGAAAAGATATATACTTAGGCCTTTTTGAATGAGAATAAAAAATGTTTTAGTTTTGTGAAATTTTTTTTCATTAATTTTTTTTTTTTTTTTTTTTTTTTTTTTTTAGGGAGGGTCCACATATGGTATTTGAAAATACCAGAATAATATAGAATTTGCTGTCTTTCTCTTGTTCTTAAGAGTATGGCGTAATAGAGTAATGCCTTTTTGGAAATACCTTGATGCAAAATCGTTGACATAATTTCAGATTCCATCATTTATTAATTTGTACATGCATTCACTTTGTGTATTATATATATAATCGATACTAATTATCACCGTTCCTTATTGTATTAATTTCCTTTTCTTTTTCTTCTTGCAGGTAAGAATATTGTTGGATTCTCTTTTTTTTTTTTTTTTTGCCTCCAGTTCACAAACTAATTTGAACAGGTAATTTTTTTTTTTTTTTTTTTTTTTTTACTATTTTCTAAAATCTAAAATAACTTTATCACTAAGTCAGTTATCCTTGTAACTTTGACGCCTCGGCAGAGCAGAGTTCTTCACTTGAATTGATGAGCTACACTTTTACAGTTCGTATTCGTATTGGGAATAGAGATTAAGAAAGCTTTTGCCCCTTTTGATCTCGGCAAGGTTTCTATTCTTGCTGAGTTTTCCTTGACACATCTGTGTTACCATTGAACAGACAAACCATCCGATGTGTTCTTTGGCTAAAAGTTGAGCATGGAATCCAAATGTGCGAGGGTCAAAATCCTTTTCGTTAGCAAAAGGACCACAGAGTGATCTATCGTTTATTTTATGGTTATTTGAGGCGGGTATAGATTGCAGTTTATTTGCAGCAAATATGGTTGGATTGGAGAGAGGATAATATAATGAATTTTATTAAAGAGTTAATTGAGGCAGGGATTTGAGATGTAACCCTGTATTTTACAACCAGAAGGGAATATACTAGGCGTATTAAGAGTTAACTTGTAAAGAAAGATATATCAAGTAGAAAAAAAAAATTTAGTTTCTCTTATTTGTTATCTATAACTGCCTTTGCAAACTCCTTTTTTTCTGATTCAGACAATCTAATCCGAGCTTGCGTTTGTTTCCAGTATCCAATGAAACGATTAGAAAAATGTTTATAATAGTTTGCAAAACAAACCAAATCAAACGTATTTCTTGATTTGAGAAAGAAAATTACTCTATAGCTTATTTTAGTGTTGGGACAATTAATCGAAAATCAGAAAAATCCGAACGTTTTGGTGTATCAGAATCGGAAAAATTTGTGCATATTTTCCGAAGCTAAATTGTCTTTTTTTATTTGATCTTGTTTCAAACAAAATCTACTTTTGGTATTAATGATAAAATAAATATTTATTGATATTAAACTACCAGTAAAACTAAAATCTATATAATATCGCTTGCAAGTGCATTTTCATGTCTGAGAAAACATCTGCACATTAAATATGTTTTTACAGTAATCTGAAAAAATAACTACTCAATAGTTAAATATTTAGAGATTTATAAAGAATCGGAATCGGGAATTTGGTACGGAATTGGGGATTGTATCAGAATTAGGAAAAATATTGCAATCGTCCTATCACTAGTTTATTTATAGGTTAATTGTGGTTTCAGTAATTGTTAAGATTCGTCAAAGACCATCCACTCTATAATAATGACTGGATTTGTGTTTCAATCACATCATACAAAAGTTAATAAAAAAAACGTGCCCTTTGAGGGGGAGCGAGAAAGCGAATAGCAAATCCAACATACCATACCACTTGACATGAATTTGGTAATGAATCCTTAATTCTGATTTTAGTAATCTACTAGGAGGGAGATCCAACGTTTTCTGGGATCAAATGAGAATCCACAAATATTCCACCCTCCCATACTTTTATTGTCATTGAAATTAGTGAAATCGTCCCTTTTTTTTAATCAAATCGATTGATTGCCTGCTCTAGTTAGCCGTAGTGAAGGCAACCTTTCTAGGAGAAGCAAATCTCTGATTTAAAAAACCATAAAGCGGGAGACCAGTACCCGCATTAAGCTGGTCTGCAGTTTGATTTGTTGCTGGCTATCTTGCTCTTGCTTGTTGCTGGATCTCAACATTTTGAACCGAGAGAGAGACTTAGCTGTCGTACAAAGCTAAGACTCTGTAACATCATCTGTGTATAGATACTCCCTCAGGCACTTGGGCTTATGGACTTTAAGTGTCTGAGGGAGTGGCACTTGTCTGACAAGATGTTGCAATCATCATATATATACACACACTTCAGTTTTATATACTTTGTTTGCAAAAAATAAAAATTCTAATTAACCTTTTCAAATCAAAAAAATCTAAATACCTAAAATATATTAGTTTGTTTTGGTTTTCTTATGGGATGATCATCTTTAGTTAAGTACTAGACTACTCGTGACCCGTTTGGTCAGTATGTTATATTAGCTATGAAATTAATGTATGAGCGTGACACTTGTGACGTAAAGAAAATTGTTTTTTGTGACATAACAGAAACATTTCTATGAAAGTATATTAAAATGAAAAAAGAATATGGATTTCTACGATTCGTTCTGTTTATAATTGTTTATTTTTTAAAGAAAAAAAAACTTACACCTATTGAATTAGAAGTGGTTTGCCAATACTTATAGGTAAATGTGCACTGAACAGATACCATAATACTTATTATAGTTAAATTCAAATTTTGATATATCTTTTAATTTAAATGTGAAAAAAAACAAAAACAATTTGGACGCTGAAAACGTACACAGTAAAGCAATGTTTTATTGTTGCGTTGATTATTTATTTGTAACACATATAAAAAAATATATTTCCAGGGTTATTTATTTAGGTTGGTAGTGTAGAAGAAAATGTATGAACTTTTTTTTTTAAGAAAGGTGTATTAAAAAATGGAGAAGAAATTTATAAAAAAAATGAAGGCAGTGGGTAAAGCGCCGTTGTAAAATGCTCTTATGGTTGTCAATGGGTTAAAGTAGATTTAATTGCGTTAAAATAACTTAAACGTAATGCGGAAATGAAAGATGTAAAAAAAAAAAAAAAAATGCAGAAAGTATTAACAATTTTATTTGGATAATTTAAATGTGAAAAAAAAAGAACAAACGATTGGGACGCTGAAAACGTACACAGTAAAACAATACGTTTTATTGTCACATTGATTATTTGTTTGTGTATGCAACCAGAAGATATAAAGCGAATGCTGGGTTACAACACCCGTTACAAGGTCATTTGAGTTTTATAATTATATAGATAGATTGAACTTTGTAGCTTTGAGTAAACTCTAAAACTTAGCTGTTGTTACTAAGAATGTGAAAAATGTTTATTTACTTGAAAAGGAATTCTGATGTTCACCTCGTGCTAACCAAACACTTGGGATTACTTTTTTTTGATTTGGACAAAAGAAAAAAAGTGCCACATATTTGAAAGCAAAGAAAATGTTAATATAGGAGAACTGTAAAACATTAAAATATATACTTTATAACACAGTACTCTTTTCTCTTCAACTTTCCTTTTTACTCCCTCCTCTCATTCTCTCCAACACATTTACTTATTTTTCCTCCTCCTTTTTATCCCTTGTTTCCAGCTCTGTGTGTCTGTCTGACTTTCTCTTTTTCTTTAGTGACTGTAGTAGTAGGCATATCACGCTTTTTTTTGCTTTTTTTATTACATCATATAGTCACAGCTCATCAAGGCCTTGACGCCACTTAAGGATAGGGTTAATGAATACTGTAATGGAAATTTGATAAATTAATTCATGTTGGACTTGCTTACTACCATGTTATAGTAAACCGGGAAGCAGCTCCATGGTATAGATAAGTAGTTCTAGGAAAAAAAAGTCTGCTTAAATCTAAGTAAAATTCCAGATAGAGAATAAGGGAAATTGCTGGTAATTGTTGTAGCTAGTCGTGTGTTTGCTACGAATGATTTACTGAGGGAATCATAGTGAAGCTCAGTCGAGCACCTGTCACAAAAATAACGAGAGAGGCTAGCAATTTCTCTTCTATGAGAAAGAATCAGTGAAGAGGTACCAAAAGAATCTCATCCTTTTTTTTCCACAATAAAATTTTCTCAATTTGCCTTTTGTTTAAATTCTCACATGTCAGTAAACCTTTTCACACGAGGTGACCCCCCCCTCCCTAAATTTCTAACTACTTATGGAATCATAAACAAAATTCACAATTCTTTCTGTAATCCAAGCATTTTTGGTACAAATAATCTTCTGTCTGTCTGACTTGTCCACCCGGTTTTAGTCCTGAATGTTCAACAATCTTTAAACTGTACTGATTTAGACATTTTATTTATTTTATTTGTATGAATAATGGTGTAGGATAATTTTCTCTCATCATTTTTGACATTTACAATAGTTACATAGACCAATGGATAAAGGTATTAGTTAAGAGATATTGAGTGAATTCTGTCTTGTAAGTTCAATCCTCATTGAAAAAACTAAAAAAAAAACAAAAACAAAAACAAAAAAAACATAATAGACTAAGTTAACTAAAAGAGGATTAATCTTATCCTGCCAACCAGAGAATTTACTTACCGATTTATTTTTTTTTTAAATATAAGGTTGCTGTAGCTTGGAGACTACATAATGTTTTCAGTTTTTGTGAAAGCAATATGTATGAATTCGGGGGAGGTGGGCCGAGTTTAATGCAGATATGTGATAAAACTCGAATTTGGAATAAAATAACTATTTCAAAAATTGTGTTTCATTTAAGAAACAATGGTGAAAAAAGTGGGTGAAATAAAGAGTTCGGTTCCAAATTTTTGGAAGGTTACTGTTATAAGACCTTTGAAGAAGACCAGATAGTAAAACTCTCAAGACGTTATGAACATAACTAAGAAAATGAGGACAATAGTTTGAAACGGGAATGTATAGTAAATAAATTATCTTTGTTTGTTCAAATTATGATCGACAAACTGATACATTCATCAGTTTTGAATAAGATGTTTTAACTAAACGATGTTGAAAATTTTGTAACGTTCATCGTCTGCACAAATTCCAAACAATTTGGAAAACTCGAGAATCTGCATGGAAAAATGGAAAAATTCAATTATAAAAGTTCTTTTGAAGGTTCAATCCTTGGTGTGGATGGCTGAAAATAAAATTCTAAAGGCTTCTATCCAGTTATGGTTGACGGAATAAGAGCATACTACTCCCCCTCTCCATCAATTAAATAAAGGATCCCATTAGAAATTCCATGCAGATTCCAGAGTTTGACAAGGTACACCTGAATGTCAGAGATTACATCGATCGAAACGTAAAAAAATGACACTCAAGATGAGAACAGTAGTCCAAAATATCCAAATACAAATAACCAATCCTCATTTAAAAAATTAAACGTAATTTTGAAAAATATTGACAAAAAATCTATTGAAAATTGATTGGTGAAATATTATTTGTGATTGATTTTATGAAAAAGCTATATTTTAATATTTCAGTTTTTGAAATTGGTGATTTTCTTGTACAGAAACTTAATGGCGTGTTCATAAAGTAAATGACTGTCATAGGATGAATATTTTATCAATTTTAAAATATTTTTAAACATGGGTGAGAAGGCAGGGTTCTGTTATTTATTTTGATAGATCTTAATATATTAGTGTAAAGCTTTATAATTTTTTTTTTTTTTTTTTTTACAAGAGTCACCACTTATTAAGGCCCGGAGGTAACTCGAGGATAAGGGTTAATGAGTGTACAGTAGTCAACAGGAAAATGTTGTAGTAATCGTTAGTAGTGGAAATTTGGTAAATTGGATTACTTAAGGGGACGGTTCATCAAGAACTTGTTTACATTGAACTTGAAAACGACCATAATGTAGTCAGTTGGAAAACAGGAAAACTGAAGAGTTCCACAGACGTGCAGTTCTAAGTATTATACGAGATCTGTTTTTACATTATTGGATACAAGTTAAAATGGAAAACCTGAAATTCAATATTTTACCCAATTGTTGCATAGGCTTTTCCAAGAGAAAAAAAAAACTAATTAAAATCGTATTTGAACAACTGTTTTTGAGATTTTTAAAATGATATATATGAAATAAAATTATATATATATATGAAATAGAATTAAACCTTTTCACACAAATGAAATAGAATTATATAATTTTATTTTGTATATAATTCTATCCTCTGCGATATTATCAGTTTCATGCATCATGGAAAATTTCTTCTGTTGAGTTAAAAATAAAATGTGTCCACCATTTAATAGTGGATTACTAAATCATCAGCATTTGATATTCTGGAACTAAATGACTTAACCATATGGTATTTTCATCCCATCAGACGAAATATTTTGCACTTTGTGACGCCAAAGGCATTGATGGTTGATACAATTATTTTATAATATGATATGGGATAAAAAAATATGCTTTTACAAAATAGTGTATTATATAATTTGTGATTGTATACGGCATAATCACATTGGCCACTGGTTTTCATTAGATCACCAAAGTTAAGCACTGCTAAGCCTGGCCAGTACTAGATGACTGATCATTTGAGAATACCAAGCACTCTATATAGAAGGACATCGAGACTTCTCACAGATCTTGCATCCCATTTGGCCACCAACTATCTTCACTCTGTCCTGCCGCTGGATCGGGCTGTGCAAACCAGGTTAATTTTAAACAAACTCTCATCACGAGCCATTCATCATCTCTGGGATGATCAGATGTTCTTTGTCGTTTCAACAAATGAACTACATATTTGTGATGGCTCAGTTTAGAAAAAAAAACTTTAGTTTCTGCCTTTTCTTGCTAACATGGGAGACAGTGAGCAGCATGTTGTGTTTTGTATATATATATTCTTGACCTATGTTTTTCGAATAGTGCATAGGTACTAAAATTTCTGTCCTTTGTTTACCATTTGTGATGTCATTCAATTGTGGAACTTGGACAACTGACCTAAAAATAATTCAATAATTTGAATTTTTTTGCTTTCCCAATATTTTGAAAATTCTTTAAAAAATGTTTGGAGAATACTTTTAATTATTCAAATCATTGATAGGAAAATAATCCTTTTTGAAAAGCCTCGGTTTAAGAGAAATGCCTTTCTTGGTTGAACATAAATGGAAGAAAATATATCCAAATATATTCAGTCTTGAATAATATATTTGTTTTAACTTTTATATAATCCTCTCACTGTCATATATATATATATAATGTGTGTGTGTATAAAGTGATAAAAAGGATACTGTTTAAAGTACTGTTAATATGAATTAAAATTCAAACTTTAATTGTTTTAAAGACCAAAACAAGTGCAGAATTTTTTTTTTAATGAATAAACATTTATTTATTAAAAATTAAATTTGATATTACGATTCATAACAGAATCTTCATCAGGAAAAGAATTTTTTTATAAATTTTTTTTGTTTTTTCTTTAAAAAAATATCATTATGGCAGTGGTGGTGCCGCCTAGTACGTTATTCTTCTGATGTTGTTAAAGGGTAAAGTTAAAATGTCCAATTCAGTAGAAACGCTAGTCCGACGTGTATTTAAGTAATAAAAGGCATTTAAGTAATTAATTAATTTAATTTTAATAAATAAACATGTTTATTTATTTATGTAAAAATTCTGCACTTGTTTTGGTCTTTAAAACTGCTAAATTTTGAATATATATATATATATATATATATATATATTTGTGTGTACTTATCTTTGCATCAGATATCTGTTCAGGCCACCAGAAAATGATGAAAGGATATGGTAAGAAATGTTGAAGTTTTTACTGTGCTTATAATAATAGAATGGTAAAATTATATTTTCACTTCCAAGCCAGAAAGAAACGGCTTATGGTCGAAATAATTATCTAGTGTTTTGTAAGATTAAAAAATTTTTTTATATCCTTATTCTTGCATATGTATAAATAATTAAAAAGAAATTGAGATGTAGTGCAATATTTTTAATGTAAAAATGAGCATGATTAAAGAAAATTGCAAGGTTCTACTTATAGACATTGGCAATAGGAACTGACCAATCAAATGAAGCCACATTCTGTTAGCAACCAATCAGAAACTGGAATCGCTCCATAAAAATATTGGATCTTTTAGAATTCCCGCACATAATCTTTCACGTCTACACGAGAAAGATCTTTGATTTTTGTCTGCAAACTTTTAAAGTTTAAACTTATATAGATAAGCTATCTACTGCAAGCTCTTCATCTCTAGGACTTATACAGATTAGCTATCCATCGGAAACTTTTCTGAAATTAAACATAGTCTCCAATTCCAAAAGAAGTATTTAGATTAATTTTTTTTTTTTTTTTTTTTTTTGTTCAACACCTGCTGTCTCGTAAATTTCCATCTTATTAATGGCTTTGGAAAACAAAGCAAAGTGGTTTGAATCCATTTGTATTGTCTTGTAACCATTAAAGTCAATAATCTGGTATTTGTTTATGTGAAATTTCAATTGACAAAAGCTTCGAACGGCCATTCCTATGCCAAGTGTAAGCTATTAGGAGGGGCTCCAATTACTTACATTGCGCACACACACACACACACACACTGATTTTTTTTTTTCTAGTGATCTCGTATAAGCTGCTCCCCATGGGAGTTTTTAGGAAGATTACTCTCCCTTACATTCTAGTCAACCCATATTATAGAGATTTATCTAAAGATGTGCGTAAAAATATCTACACACACACACACACACACACACACACACACACACACATATATATTCAATGTATACATATTTACTAAATTATTATAGATATATTTATCCACAGACTTGTTTCACTTTGGTGTAGTCAGCCACGCTGATGAGCTATAGATATGGCTCAACACATCTACAGATATATTATTATAGATAAAATAATATATATATATATATATATATAATGTATAATGCTCCAAAAAATTAGGGGAACACTTTTAATCAGAGTATAGCAACCCATAAGTCAAACTTTTGGGGCATTGATCTGGTCATTTAAGTAGCAGAGGGAGTTGTTAATCACTTTCAGCTGTTTTGTTGTTAATGAAATCGACAACAGGTGATTCAGAAGGGGCAACAATGAGATACCCCCAAAATAGGAATCGTTGAGGCCTCTCATACTTAGTTTTTAAATGTTGAGCCATTATGTTGAACAAAGATGGCGCTAGTAAATCAAATCTGTGAAGAATCAATGCAGTCACGATCTCGAGTGTTGAGTAATTCTTAAGAACAAAGATGGCAGTGAAGAATCAATGTAGTCCGGATCAGTCATTTCCAGATGGAGACTTACAGCAAACTGACTTTTATCCAAAATTCGATATTTTTATAATAAGGTTGGAGGCTTCTCATTGGTTGATTATTCTAACCCGTAGTTTAAATAAGATCGCCCAAATCATTGGAGTCATACTCTCATTATAAATTGAAAACATTTTAACAGTTTTTCATTCTCATCTCTTTTCATTGATTTTTTACCGACTGACTTTCTATTGCTGTAGTTTTTCATTTGACTTAAATTGATATCTCTGTTGATAACATGGTTCAGTACCTGGACGTTGTAGAGGTTACACAAGTAGTTCAACTCCTCCAGGATAGCACATCAATATGTGCCGTTGCAAGAGGGTTTGCTGTGTCTCTCCGCACCATCTCAAGAGCATGGAGGAGATTCCAGGAGATAGTTACTCCAGGAGAGCTGGACAGGGCTGTAGAAGATCCTTATACCCACAGCAGGATCGGTATCTGTACCTTTGTGCAAGGAGAACAAGATGAGCACTGCTAGAGCCCTACAGAATGAACTTCAGCCACTAGTGTTAATGTTTCTGACCAAACAATCAGAAACAGGTTCCATAAGGATGGTCTGAGGACTCAACGTCCTGTGGCTAGCACTGTAGTGCTCAATTGGCATTTGCCATAAACAACATAAGAATTGGCAATTATATCACTGGTGCTCTGTGCTCTTCACCAACGAGAGCAGGTTCTATTTGAGCATGTGACAGACATGAAAGGGTCTGGAGATGCTGTGGATATGTTATGTTGTCTGCATCATCATTCAGCATAACACGTTTGATGATGGGTCATTGATAATCTGAAGAGGCATAACCCTGGATGGACGTATAGACCTCTACAGGTTTGATAATGGCATATTGTCTGCTATTAGGTATCAGGATGAAATCCTTGAACTAATTGTCAGCACCTACGTTCGTGCAATGTAGTGTGGGTTCCTTTTGGTCCACGATAATGCCAGACCTCATGTGGATAGAGTATGCACGCAGTTCCTGGAGGCTAAAGGTATTGAGAACATTGACTAACCCCTTCCTCCACGTTCACCTGACCTAAACCCAATAGAACATTTTTGAAACCTTATGTTTATGTCAATCTGGTATCAAAAGTTTTCCTCTCAGATTTTCCATGAGCTTGGTGATTTCTTGGCTCAGATCTGTGAGGAGATCCCTCATGATATCATCCATTATCTCATTAGGAACATGATCCAACGTTGTCAGGCATGTGTACAAGTACATGGGGTCACACAAACTACTGAGGCATTCAAGTTCTCTCCCTGAGAATTATTCTAAGTTTTTACAATGACATTTTTATGAAATGGACAAGTCTGCTGCACCATTTTTTTAGTTTTCTTTTTGAGGTGTCTTTGATTTCTCCATCCACTACAGGATGATCATTTTCATTTCTATCAAATTGTGGCATCGTTTTGTTACTCATATCACCTGTTTATTAGGGAAAATGTTAAAAATAATTCCCCCCCCTCTGTTTAGATCTGATGTGTTTTGGAAGTGTTCCTATATTTTTTTTTTTTTTTTTTTTGAGTAGTGTATACATAACCGCAAAATGAAGATGACACAAAGTTGATTGTGATAGTATACTGCTGAATCAGTAGAAAACATGACAACACTTGATTATCAGTGTCCTTATTTTCTTTAACAAACAATATTTATTTACAAGAAAAGTTCTCAATCTATTGTGGTTGCAGATGCGTGCATGACGTGTTGTACATTGGAGGCTCAATCACCAGAAAGTAAATTAGTATTACGTTTTAGAATATTGTTCAATTTAGTAGGAATTGTTAAAAAGAATTTTATTCTGCACGAGAATGTTGGAAAGTAGAATTGTCCTGCTTAAGTGATGTTTGCATGTTGTTGCTGCATTGTAATTGCTGCTGCTGATGAGTTTGCACTCAATATGGTTTAACATACCCACAATCCTGTTAGACATGAAAAATAAACAAAGTTGGTCTTTGAAGTTGATACTTTATTCTTTGGATGGATGAAAAAAATTGATTTTAGCGGTTTTATTTGCAAAAAGTAGCAGTCAAGAGCATTTTATACATATTATACATTAATTTGTGTCTTTCTCTCTTCAAATGAGTGATTTTTATAGATAACTTTATTTTTATAAATAATTTTATTTTTATAGATAACTTTATAGAAAGTTCTAGATGCAATTGTTTTGTCACGTGCATGCATTTTATTAGGAAGTTAATTTATTTTAAATTATCATTCTTTTAAATGTGGATATCTTAAAATAACTTTTTATATAATATAGAAAATAAGTGAATACCAACAATATTGTTTTATGGAAGAATTTTGGTCTAAAATTGTTCAGTCTATTATAAAATTTCTGTGACTGATAAAGTGTATTTCTAATATATATTAAATAAAACATGAGGAATAAAAGTTATAAGTTTAGAGCACAAGACCAATGAGAAAAATAAAATCTCTTTAGGCTATGGTATTTCGAAATTAAATGCATCGTTAGAGAAGGGCCAGGAAAAGGGAGATAACCTTAATTGTAATATCTATAATATATATATATATATATATATATATATATATATATACATACTTCAGAATAGTTTTTAAATTTTTTGAATCACAATTATATATATATATATACATATATATATAATTGAAGAATATAAACAGTTGTCTCCCTTAACATTAGTTTTAGACTGTAAAAGTCTAATTGTAAGAGAGACAACTGTTTATATTCAATTAAAAAGTTGTTTCTTTTAACTTTTCGATAATAATTGGAAAATGTTTCCATATTACTACATGTCCAAATGGAAGTACATTAAAAAGAATAATCTGTAACAAAGTTTGTCATGATATAACAAATGAAAATTGCTAGTCAGAATCAAGTTTGATATGTCAGCTTAAATGCTATTCAGGTTTAACCTTTAAAATCTCACAAGATAACTTTATAAGCTCCCATCCTAGTTAAGAAAAATAAACTTTATTTTCTCTAACGGAAAACATACACTTAAACATAATATCTTGTTTTAAAAGCAGCAAGCATTAAGATAAGTAGCAAGTAAAAGTACTCCTGTCTACTTGTACTTTCAGCTCACTATCCCATATTACCATTTAGATTCATTTTTTTTTCTTTTCATTTGTATAGTTTACAAGTTATTAAAAAAATGCTGTTTATGGGGGTATAGCTAGAATGCAGACTTCACTGTTATTGTAAGATAACTTTAATATAAAATTAATCCCATCGTTGGACGCTTTGTAAAATGTATTTGAGAAAAGTTGTTTGATGTTAGTGTAATTTTTTTTTTTTTTTTTTTTTTTGCATCTTGAACAGAGAGACATCGTACTTGCTAATCTGAAAAAAAGTTGTTCCAAAGAAGTACCACTACCATTGCATCAAAGAAAATATGGGAGGAGCTTGAGTTATTATAAATCCCGGATACCTATAATGCATTGTTTGTGCTTGGTGTAAGGATTTTCACAAAATGCAGATCTCATTTCTTTTTTTTGTATGATGTGTGTAAAAAAAAACAAAAAAAAACTGAAACATAGTCGTTACATGTCAACACTCATTACCCACACGTTGCATGCAGACGATCACAAGGAAACAAAGACAAGAAAAGAATTCGACTCACTGTTTTTTTTATTCTTAGTTGAAACAAGACATTTATTTACAGGTACTTCCAGAATAACATGTCTCTTGTTCAAAAGTCTTCTTGCAATCCAATGTGCTTAACAAGACTCTGCTGTATCAAGCATGTGGTACTGTCATTGTCCAACCATGTTTAGGACACGTCTTTCCCTCTTACTCTCAGGTCACATGTGTAGCACATTTATGTCCTTCTCTGGCCACATTTTCATTTTCATAGCTTTTTCTTTGCTTTTTCCTTGCTCACACATGACTCGTCATTTGCATATATTAGCTATCGTACTGCTTCTATATGCATGACTGCACTCTGTTATATTATGATTCGGAGCATCTACCTCTTATTGCAACATATACAAGTAGCATGTGGGTTTAAATTGTTTTTTGATGGCATTATGGCTAGAAATAATCGTGAGATAACTTCAATTTATGATCTACGTGGTATCCATGTGGGACACTTTTGTCTAGAATTTGCTCCAGAGGAGTCATGAAATGACTTGATGTAAGGTAGCTAGTTCAAGATCAAAAACTCGCCAACAAATGTTAGATGAATAGATTATGACCCAGAAAACAGCAATTCCTCCTCTTTGTCAGAAACAGTGCTCATAGAATGTGAGGACTGGACTAGAGGATAAAATAAGGGAGACGAGACTTACGAGGCTATTAAAAGTTCACTTTCTACTCTGGCTAATAGGAGTAAAAATAAATCGCTTGATTTTTATTTGTTCACATTGCAACAAGATGTGGTACATGGATAGAAATTGGGAACAATCTCCTTCCCCCTCAGAGTGCGAAAATAACAGACATACACCAAACCTGTTGGCATTCTTTGGTATGTGATTGGCAATAATCCCTCTCTCAAAGGAGTATGTAATGCCTGGGAGGTTTCCGAACCACACCTCATTCTGACAAAAAAAGAGTCTGATGATTTAAGTCAGACCTTAGGTTGCCAAAATGATGCCAAAGTGAAGCCCCAAAGCTGGTATGACAACTTGTGAATATCCACATACCCTGTATGTCCAGACTTTAGACTTCCTGTTGAGTGCTTACAAACATGATTGCCTTTGACCAGTGTCTATTAGAAAACTTTCTCTGTTGGCATTTTTTCCTTCAATCTCTAAGTCTGTTCTAGTTATCCGCTCTTTGCATAGACTGACATGAATGTTCACTATTTTTATAACGATGCTGGGTTAAAGCAAGACAGATTTACCTGAAAAGCCACCATATAAAGCGGCAATCACATCTTTTGCTGTAGACTATTTGCTTTTTATTGTTATTGCTATCATCTATGAAGATGAAAGTAACGGAATATCAGGCCCAACGTCAGCTAAAAATACGTTCGGAAATGGGAAATAACTTTTATTTGTTTGTGCCAACGAAAATCTCTTTCTACAATTATTTTCAGAAAACGATTTATTTTTAAGTTGTTCAAGATTACGGAAGAAATTTTGTTTTTATATAGATGCAGACATGTTAGCAAAAATACACAACCAGAGATTTAATTTTTTTTTTTTTTTTTTTTTTTTTGCTAGTTTATCACCAATTCGCATCCCAAGAGAAGGTAATCCCTGGGAGTATAGTACCACTACACTAGAATAGATACTACACTAATCCTCCTCCAAAGAAGGAAGCAATGCCTGAGAGAATGAACCTATACTATATTTCTCCCATCTCAAAGGGGGAGGGGGAGGTAATGCCTGGGAGAACGCATACTATATTACCTCCCCCTCCAAAAATAGATGGTCTCATGACAACAGAACTGATACTACACTACACCCCTTCCTCGATTAAGCATTTACAGTACATTAGTCAAAAGCAGTGAATTGAATTAAGCGTAGATATTACTTCTATTAAAATAATAGTAAAATTTCGGATTCAGACAGTGAGATACCAAATCGGCATTAGCAATACAGTATTACTGGGTATGTTGGTCAGTCGCACTTAACCTGGGGGGAAAAGAAAATGGAAACTGCACTAACCCTATGTGCGTTTAACCAGCTTTCTCCCAAGGAGGGAGTTCCATGGGAGTATGAAATTCAAAAGTGGTCTCCAGTTGCATGTATATCCCCAGTATATCCAAAACGTTATTTTTTAAATTTTTTTAAAATTTATTTATTTATTTATTTTTTTTATTTGCGACTCTTGCAGAGAGATGTCGACGTCCTTCTATATATATAACGACTGGAATTGTCAAATTGGTCACCCATCTGGTACTGACCAGGCTCAACGTTGCTTAACTTCGATGATCTAACGTGATTATGACGTGATTACCCGTGACCATGATTTTGTTTTAACCTTGGCCTTGAAAGTCTAAGATCTGCTTTGTCTTTACTTTTGCAAGTTTTCAATGAGTTCATGTAAAGTTTTTAAAAAGGCTATTTTGTTTTTTGCAAAAAGACTTAACAGGTGCATCAGGCAAAATATGAGGAACGAATTTATGTGACGTTTATGTGACGACTAACATTTCACACTAAAATCGTTTTCATCAATTTAAATACTGAAAATAAGTATGAATTATTTGTTATAAAATTTGACATCTGCAAAAAAAAAACAAAACATTCTTTTTATACTAATGAGTCACCACTTACCAAGGTCAAAAGCTACTTGAGGCTAAAAATTAATAAGATTGTCAGTTGAATGATGAACAATAATATAAGAGGATTGGAAGCAATGGATGAAATGAACAAAATTTGATTACGTAATAGAGAAACTCAACAAATGAATAATTTCACATGTTCTTGCTCCCTTTTCCTCTCAGATTTGTTAATCCGTATTAGTATATTATATTAGTACAAGGTTCATTCCAAACGTAAGGCCTCCTATTTTTTTTTTTTTTTTTTACTCAAAAACTAAAACGTTGAAAACCTATGAAAACTGGAGTGGTACTATTAAAACTAGTGACCTTTTCTGCATAGTCACCATTATTTTTCTGCATAGTCACCATTCTTAATGCATTTTTGATACATCTGCTGTGAGTCTGGAGCACACTTTCTTACACGCATCTCTGTCGCCACTCTAGAATTGACAAACCCATCTCATCACAGTACTGACATCCACTGCATCGGTTTTGTAAACGTTCAACAGGCGCCAGTGAATGTTGATAAGTTCAAATTTTTTTTTTTCTGCATGGAGGAATTCAGTGATGATTCTACTTCTGCTGCACATCAGTGACAGGGATTGCTTTTTTAGTCCCACACTGTCAATATCTACAACTGAGAGACAAAACTTTCGGGTCATGAATGCATAAGTTCAGTCATCATAACAGTGACATTTGCAATTCACTCTGATTTATTCAGGCAGAATTTAAAAAAGAAAACATTACTTGTATAACGTCCCTCGTACAATAATGCATGTAGGCCTAAAAATAATTTGGTGTAAATTGTATGCACTTTTTAAACAAGTACCTGCAAATAAAAGAGTGTAAATTCACACGTTTATAATTGTTTTCATCAATTAATTTTTAATTTTATTTATTTATTTATTTTTTTTGATACAACTAAATAATTCTTTGCTCAAAGTAAAAAAAGAAAAAAAAACAATTGTGATTAAAATAAAATATTGTAATCTTAAAAACTTGAAAAAATTTATTGCAGACATCGTTGTCAAAAAGAATTAGGGTAAAAACACTATCCCTTTTTCACTTTACTGAATGAAATTACTTGATGGAAATAAATATTACTATTAAGTATAAGTATTATCGTTAAGTATCGCACTTAACTTTATTTTAATCAGATGTTTCATTCAACTTTATTAATCTAATAGTTTTGTTCTATCATAATAAGTTTCATTCTCTTCATCATTTCATCCAATTGTAATCGCGCGCGCGCGCACACACACACACACACACAAGCATGAACACAATTTCTTGAAAGCTACAAAATTGATTCATCTAATCCGATTGGAAGTGAGAGTCAGAAGCTAACTAACCTTAAAGTTGAAGTGTAACTTGGTACTATAAGAAAAAGTATGTTATATGAATAGATTACCTTCCTTGCCTTATAATAACTGGTTACCTTTCTTGTCTCCTAAAATTGCCTCGTTTGAGTGGCCCAAAACACCTCACATATTTACCGATCACTGGATTCACACTATCACCTCACATTCATTAACCCTTATCCTCGAGTGGCCTTCGGGCCTTGATAGGTGGTGACTCCCAAGTAAAAAAAAACAAAAAACAAACAAAAAAATGAAAATCCTACTTTGTTTCTTTGGCAAAAGAGTCATACATAAAGGACGTTCAGAAAGCTGTCTTTACAACCTTAACAAAGAACCATATCAGATATATTGTTCGTTTGAATTTGTTGCAAACACGTTAATATAATTTTCAATACATATCATTAATCTTTGTCGTGTGTTTCTTTTCATTGCTCTTAGATTTCTCCTTTTCTTCACAGAAATATCCAACAGTGTTGCCTTATTAATCTATTATTTTGATAACGATTTTGCGTTAGTAAAACTTGCATCTTCCAATGGCTCACTACCTAACACCTACTTATTGAACATTTGCAATGTTGACGAAATATAAGCTTTTATTTTACTTATTAAAAGAAGTAGTGATATGAATAGCCTAAATGTTAGACATTATGTCTATTAGAATACCTCTCCTATTCATATTGTCATACTGTGGCTCTGCTTTTTTTGTTTATCTTTTATGTAAATATCGCATCTGCTATGTATTAATATTGGTAATCCATATATGCATTTGTATGCTAAAAATAAATTTTATATTGGAAAACTTTTGCCTTTCTGCACTTTGTTGAACTGAAACCAGATTCTTAAATAATAGTAATGGATTCAAAGTGAAATGGAGTTTTTTTTTTTTTTTTTTTTTTTTTCGACTGTATGTATTTGAATTATTACAAATGTAGTGTATAAAAGCAAGAATAATTAAAAAACAAAAAAGCAAAAATGAAAGGAATTATTTTTTGTGGGATAATTTTTGGATGTGTCTTCTTTACATGTTTTGACAGTTTATTCTGCTTCCGTTTGAAATAGAATTTTCATTGCGACACGCAGATTAATGGATACATCTTTTAAATTCTTCCGACTATCTGTAAGAGGTTTGGTTTCTTCAGTCTGTCACATTTAATTCTGAAATGGCTTTTCCTTACTAACTATACAAACTAAATGGATATGTAGCAGATATAATTACAGAGAACATCAGCAGGAGTGAATTCTCACGGCTCGAGATTTCGACTATATATCTTTCCTGGCTTGTTCAATCAGAAGCCAGCTCTGTCATATGACTGTCTATAAAAGATTTAATCGGCAATATTCTCTTTTTTTCCCTGGATCTTGGAGTGACAACTCCACATGGATCGGACCTGTCCTCAACTTCTCTCTTTGGACTCAACAGAACTCACTAAGCCTTTGGGCTTACTTAAGACATGAATACAAAAAAAAACAAAACATGGCTATTTTCACACACGGATTTCAATGCGATACACACACAAACTCTTTCTCCTTCTGCAGTACTGTCTCTAATCTTTTGTGACTGTCCATACACACGGATGCACATTTTTACTACTGACTTCAAGGAGACAAATAATGCATCACGGCTACGGACCATAACTTCAACACATTCACACATGAACTCTTCTCTCTTTTAACTTTGTCTAATCTTTAATCTGCACAAGAACACTTTCCACGACTAATCCATTTCCTTATTCTTAGTATTCAATATGCACTGGTTGTCCAACCTGCAAAGGGTGTTTATTCTGAAAGCCATTCTTAACATGGGGAGGTTGAAAAATAAGAAAATACCTTTCAGAATAAACACCCGCAACCTTTCCATGTTAAGAACGGCTTTTGGAATAAACATCCTTTGCAGGTTAGGCAACCAGCGCACATTGACCGAAATAGTAATTCCGGGGCGTCATCTGCAAGCATCTGTAAAAGAGTTAACAGGACTCACCCAGCCTTTGGGCCCAGGGTTCGACGTGCATGCAAACAAACCAACATGGCTACCTCCACACGCGGACTTCAATACGATACACACACAAACTCTTTCTCATCTTGCAGTACTGTTTCTAATCTTTTGTGACTGTCCATACACACGGATGCACGTTTTTGCTACTAACTTTAAGGAGACAATCCATCATGGCCATGAACCATAACTTCAACACATTCACACAAGCTCTTCTCTCTTTCAACAGGCCTGTCTAACCTTTAATCTCCGTCTCCACACAGGAACACTTTCCATGACTAACGCTCTGTCTATACAAGTCATACTAACGAAGATAACTAATAAAGTTGTTTATTAAATGTTAGGATGAGACTTCTTGTCTACTTTATTCTACAACCATTAAAAAAAATCTGTTTGTGTTAATTGAGTTAAAAATGGAAACCTTATTTTATTTAACAATCCCTAAAATATTTGCATCAATGATGGCCACCAAAAGCTTTTCATGTGAAATTAAGTTTATCCCGTATGTTGAAGAAAAGGGGCATCAAAGTAGATTCATTTGGTTGTGATCATAGGACATTTGAGGTTAGAAAATAGTGTATCAAAATAATTTTTGAAAGCAAAATATGAAGTGATCTTATTCAATTCTTTAAAACTTTCAACGAGCACACACCTGAATAACTTATTTTTTCACTTAAATAAACACTGAGATTATTTTACAAAGAGATTTATAACCAGAACAATTTGTTGGAGCGTATCTAGATCATAACGAGTGTAAATAGTTTTTAAAAAAAATTTTTTCTTGTGTTAAAGAAACCGAAGTATAATTATTTTTGTAGATAAAAGGTAGAATCTAAATTGTTTAGAAAGTTGGTTTTGTTTAGTTTTATGGTGTATCAACCATTTTTGGGTTATTTAATGCTGAATAGAGTAATTTTGAAAAATGTTTTTATGCTTCAAGTTCTTTATAGCTTCAGATATTCATTTATAGTGTTTGGTTTGGTTGTTTTGTAGAGGAAAATTGTTTGGGCTTTTGGCTTTGCAGAACATGATTGAGTTTTTTCTTTTCAAAGGTAAAGGAAAAAAATAAGTGTTTGCATTTTAAGTTAGGAAGTCAGTATATTTAGACAATCTGATCTAGTAGAATCAAAGTATTTTAAAAAAATAAAAATAAAAAAAATAAAAAAAGAAAGCAAGGAAATTAAAGTAAAAATTAAACTTTTTTTTTTGGTGTAAAGTAAGAACACACTTATCAAGCAATGATGGTAGCAATCGGAAAATAAATATTAAGCTTGAAATTGTGTAATAAAACAAATTTTTTTATGAGTGATTAAAAAAACAAAGTTTAATTTTAGTCTCTGCATATTGTAGTGTAGAATATATTAATGTTGATATTTTCATAAAAAATATACAAGTTAAAATGTACCGGGAGGCGTTCCAAAAGCGAAGCCTCCTTTTTTTTTTTTTACTTCAAAAGTTGACAGGCTATGAAGACAGGAGTAGTAACGTTTATAACTTTTGCCAGAATTTATTTTTCTACATAGTCACCATCATTCTCAATGTACACTTTTGTCAAGAATTCAATGACGCATCTTTGCTTCTGCCACACGTCCATAACAGGAGTTTCTTTCTTAGTCTCATGCCGTCAATATCTGTAACAGAGATGATACTTTCAGATCATAATTGCATAAGTTCAGTCATCATAATAATGCAATTTGCAATACCCTCTGATTCATTTGGGCAGAATAAAAAAATAGGAGGCATTACTTTTGGAATGTCTCGTATATATAAAAACGGGAGTGATTAAAATAGTTGAAAACGTAACTTGAGTCGTTGTTTTTTTATGTGAAGTTTTTAAAATCAAAATCAAGATTTGTTTGATTATAACGGTAAGCATTTTTGAGGTGTTCGATAAATCAAATAGTTTTGAAATTCCTCTGAAATGAATTGGTAATCTGGAAAATTATTGAACTTGTGATGTATTACCTCCTCGCCAAAATTGTTCTAACGTTTTGTATGTGGTGATCAAATAAAAGGTATGTTTTTATTGAATGAAAACTGTACAGTTAAATCATACCTTGTGTTCCCAGCACTTGACCATAGAGTCGTCCAAGACTGACAACATTTTGTCCAAGATCGTCTCTCTATGTCACAGTATGGCTACCTCTTGCTCTGGTATCAAAGTTGAAACATACACACACACACACACACACACACACACACACACACACACACACACACACACACACACAGGTTGTCTATTAGTTGATGTTGCCTTTTTTGTTTCCTACCAGTGGTAGAGGGGGGGGGATATAAAGCGGTCACGGATTGTTTGATTTACAATCGATTCTCAAATCATTTCTTCTCATTTCCTATTGCTTCAAGTTTTCAACTGACTGCGTTTCTCACTCACTCTCTTATTGAGCCATGTGATGTTACATCCATTTCTATGAATTCCCACAATTAAGTTGATGATAATCTTGATGTCACAAGGTTGACCTTGACTGAATCTCATTTCTTGTTTAAATGTTAATGATTCTCTTGCAACTTTAAATTATCAAATAAGTATTAACGAATGCACTTTTATTATTTAATACTTATACACAGAAGTTATGAAAGCTATTGAAAATTTTCGTTTAACAAACGCAACAATCTCTTATCTATATACTGGTGTAGATGTAGATCAGGAAGTCTTATTGAAGGAAGTAATAGGCCAGAACAATGAAGTATGAGGCCCTCAGAATCACACAGTGTCATATGTGCAGGGTGAAATGATAAATTTGTCGCTCTAAAGAGAACATCGCTGCAACTTTATTTTAAAACTTTTACTGAAAAAATCAATTCAGGTAATTTGATTATGTAGTAGAGTTGACATTTATTCAATGTAGTTGACTTCAGCCTCAATCACCGCCTCGATAGGGTCCAAAACTGGGAGCATGCTTTTTCCACAAGCGCTGGCAGGAGCTCAGCGAATACTCGGCAGATGGCAGTGATCAGGTTGGCTTTGGTGTTGTGGGAGGTTATGTTGGTGATGTTCTCGACGTATGACCAAAGAAGTAGTCTAGCAGGTTCAGATCTGGGGAGAAGCGGAGCCAGTAAGAGAAGGGTACAAAGTCGTAGCACTCCTTCTGAAGCTAAGCCTTGGTCGTTTTGGACTTGTAGGCTGGCGCCGAGTCCTGCTGCCACACCCAAGGTCTGCCAGTGACCACCTGATTACACTATGGGAATACCACACTTTTCAGCACATCCAGGTACACTTTGGTGTTGACTTTGAAGCCAACTTCAAAGATGTGAGGTGACATGATGTGGCCCTCACTTGAAACCTCGATTCTTGGACCTTTTGTTATTTCTGATATTCATAAATGACTTACCTGATAAAATTGTCTCTGAGATGGGTATATTTTCCGACGACACCACGCTCTATAGCAGGCACATGGGGAAAACTAATGAGCACGTTTCTAAGGTAATGTTTGAAACTCTAGAGGAAGACCTTCAGTCTGTAGTTGAACGAGGTCAAAAATGGATGGTAACATTCAATGCTGCCAAGACAAAGCTCGTTTCTTTTAATAATTACATGAAACCTTACCAATAGTTATGGCTACCGATACTTTACCTGAGAGCACTTCATTCAAGCTCCTTGGCGTAACTTCACAGGAAACAGGAGTTGGAATAGATACATCAAGATTATTGCTAAGGCTGCTGCAAAGAAGGTGGGCTCTCTCTATCGTGCTAGAAAGTTACTTACGCCTGAAAGTATCTTGTACCTCTACAAAGCCACCATTCGCCCATGTATGGAGTACTGCTGTCACATTTGGGCTAATGCATCTGCTACTAGTCTCTCGCTTCTAGACAGGGTTGAAAAGAGAGTAGCCAACCTAATAGGTCTCAAACTGTCATCCAAGCTTCAGCCTCTGTCTCATCGACGTAATGTTGCATCCCTTTACCTGTTTTACAAGTATTTTAATGGTGGATACTCTGACAAACTACAAGCCCTTGTACCACCTCGACGAAAATACCCCTGACAAACTCGACAAGCAGCGAAGTCCCACCACTACACAGTTGAGGTCCCTAGATGTAAGAAAACCTTTTACTCGAATAGCTTCTTCCCCCAGAACTGCAGGACTTTGGAATTCTCTTCCTGCTTCCTCAACTGTACTGATGTGTAGAAGTTCAAATGTAATGTAAACAGACATTTTGCTACTAAACTCCCTACGTAGTACCGCTGCAACTTAGGTATCTGATAGTAGCCCCCTACATCAAAGTGGCAACGTGCCTTGTTTGGGATGAAAGTCTAATAAAAAAAAAAACCAAAAAAAAAACAATAAAGACAATCGTAGCTAGAAACTTTGTTTTCATCACCCTGGACATGTCCCCGTTATTCGTGGCAATTCAGCAATGCATTTTGAGATTGCTGGCAATGGTCCTGTTGTTATAACTTGGATCGGTAGAGAGTATGAGTTGTACAGCAGTGCATCTCTGACCTCTCTCATTGAACATTGTGTCACTTTTACACATGATAGAAGGCTCCTATCGCTCTTGGGATTTGTGCACAACGGGCCAACTAGTAGTTGGTCTGCTACAAAAAAAAAAGAAAAAAAAAAACAGTTTTCATCAAACGGGAATAGAATCATATCGTCTTTTCTGGGGCGACAATTTTATCGTTTCACCCTGTAGGGAAACATATTTGTATTGTATAATTCTGTGAACTTCATACTCAATGAAAAACAAGTGGAATTTATTCTACTGTAACTGTAACTGACTGGCTAGTAAGAACCAAATATTGATTTGCTATATGCAATGCTATTTAGGTTTAACAATGATAATCCAACTTTATATGTTTGACTAAAAAAAAATATTTTTTTAAATAGCATTTTCCTATTTATTTATTTATTTATTTATTTATTTATTTGAGCTTGTTTTATAATGCTGTGTACTAACAGCTGTTGAAACTTCCAATGGGAAAATGGTGGATAAAAAGAAGACGTGTCAATTCTTTCAAGATGTATAGATAATGCTGGTGGTGTTCTCAAGTAGATGCTTTATTCAACAAGTGGATGATAGACTTGAACAATATCTTATGTACTCTTGTAAAATTGCACTATTACCAGAATGACTCTTATACATGCAAACTCTTTATGACAACATGGCTTCTCAAGACGGTTTCTTTCTATAAACCAATTATGCCTATGAACCTTTAGGCATTTTGTTCTCAATCAAGTGATTCACTCATGATAGCATCGTTCATCAAACGCGAATGAAAAATGTACATTGTGTATATATGTATAAAAGCAAAGAAAGGATAGTCGTCATTGATGAATGCTAATCTAGAATAATTAATAATATTTTCCGCTTATCTGTCAAGATTGAGTTTATTTTTTCTAATGGAGTATTTCATGTCCATTAAATAAATTGAATAATTTCACCGACTTGTCAATAGACATTTATTCTAAGTTATTGAGGTTTTTAGGACCCCATTTTTTTATGTGGAGATTAAAATGATTTCCTTAATTTTTCATATCAAACATAATAGATTTCTTTTTTTGATCGCTTGTGCATTAATCTTAATTGATTGAAGTTAAAAATGCTGATAGAAATAGTGTTCTATTCACAATGTTAGCAAGGTTTATCAGAACAAATTTATATCCAAATTGTTCAGTTCTTTGATTTACCACAAAGTTTTAATAAAGATTTTTCTTAAATATGTACGACTGTATTTTCCGTTCATTTTACAAGAACTTTACATGTGGAATGGAATTATTTTCAATCAATCTTTTGTAAATTTTTTGGATTTTTCTGATCAATCTTTAGTAGTGCTTAAATAGACAAAGGGAATTATGCTGTGATATACCTTAATCAAGAATCTGAAATGAACAACAAAGAAAAACAACAAAAAATAATCTGTTAAAATCGATGGTGAGTAGGTGGCTAAAAAATACCCTCCCCCCTCTCACCGCAACCCGCTCGATAAGGTTTTAGAAACTCATTTCTGACGCTTATAAACATTATGAAAATACTAAAAATAATTGTTAATCATTGTTTCAATTTTCATTTGTGTTCGTCGTTATAGTTCTGAATTGAGGATTTATTATTCATATTCTTTGGACTATTGTTCTAATTTTGAGTATTTGTACAATGTTTCGATCGGTGTAACCTCGGACCTTCTTTAGGTCTATTTTGTCAGAGTCGGGAATCTTTGTTGAACTCGGGGAATTTGCACAGAATTTCAAGGGGTGGGGCGCTCATTTAATCCACGGGGATAGCATACTCTTGTTCGATCAGCCATAATTGGGTAGAAGTCTTAAGTAATTGGCAATTGTAATTTTGGGGAAGGGGTTGCCTGCACTGAGGATTAGATCTTCAATTTTTAGGAGAGTAACTTTTACAACCGAATTTATCAAGTATTTTATCCACTGCGCCACAGGTCCTTGTGAACAATTACTACATATACATCATTTATAATTAACTAGCGGGTGTGCCTGGCATTGCCCGGGTGTTGAGGTGGTGTAGTAAGGATCCAGGGGTGGGTATACAAAAGTAGCAGGAGTGTCCAGGTGTGTGTAGGTGGTGTAGTAAGGAACTCCCGGGAGAGGGGAATGTAAAAAAAAGTGGTAGTAGCTGGGTGGGGGGAATCAAAACAACAGTAGGCAGAGGTGTTAAAAAAAAAAAAAAAAAAAAGTGGTAGTAGACAGGGAAAAACCCCCTGATGTTTTAATGTCTCCATGGCACGACCGGAAATCATAAACATCAGAATTAATCATAGTTAATCGAAAAAGCAACGATGACTTGCTAAAATGGCAACGCAAAAATTGACCCCTCCTTGTAGGAAACGGCCGAGTTTAGGGTGAAGGAATTGTTTTGGGTTAATTTTTCAATAGTTGTTGTCCGAAGGTTCAAGGTTTTAAACGATATCAATTTGGTCAGCTTCTGTCGTCTCTGTTTGTGAGACATACACACACATTTTGCCCTTTATATGGTTCCCATATCGTGTTAAATTCTATACTGTTCAGTAGTTGATTGTTACCCAGCATATGCACTGCTTCTTTGAGTTGTCCTACTCTATTTTTCTGTCTATAATTTTTTTGTCCCATAAAGGTAGATGGTTTCTCCTTTTCCCTAGATATGTGGCCAGCCATACTCGACTTTTAAATCTCTCCACAGCTTTTTGATGTTTTTCTGACCTTTTTGTTTTCTACGTTTACATGAAACCTCATACACACAGTTCTTAGTCATGAGTTTTTTTTTCAATATTCACTTCTTTCAATTTATTCTAAATAAATCCAGTTCAGTGTCCATTTTACAATAAATTTGTGTCAAACAGAACTTCTTTCAATAAACTTTTTAGACAAAACTTTTTAGTTTACCACTTCTTCTGGGATAGACTTTCACTCCTCATCTGAAATGGAACACGTACATCAAATCCATTGGTAAAATTGCTAGAAAAATAGTTGGATCATTCTACTGCTTCAGTAGATATTTTACTGCCAATGCAATCATCTACTGCTGTATAAGAGCCAAGTACATCCTAAAATGGAGTACTGTTGTCACATCTCGACAGGAGCTGTTCAAAGCACCTATCCTACCTTGATAGTGTTCAAAACCGACTTTGAAACCTAGTAGGTGATGCCCTTTTCTCTTCCCTGCAATCTCCTTCTCACAGAAAAGACGTAAGCCTATCTTTGTGTTATCATTATTTTCATGGCAAGTGTTTGTCTGAGCGCCAATCTATAGCCCCCCCCCCTTGCCAAACTTTCACAAAAAAGACTCAACTAGCTACAACTAATATCAACAATTTCCCTCCTATCTGTGCCTAAATTTAAATGCAAGTTCAATGAACAAAGCGTTCTTAGAACTGCCTGCCTGTGAAACTTTGTTCCACTGATCTGCTTTTTGGCTGACTACAACATGGTAGTCTTCAAGTTCAGTGTAAACAACTTTTTGTTGAGCTCCCCCTTAAATAATCGAATTCTACCCAATTTTCGCCATTAACAATTACTAAGCTACCCCTGTATAATCCTTATCCCCAAGTGGCCTTTGGGCCTTGATAAGTAGTGACTCCCTAGTAAAAAAGATTTCAAAATTTCTTATGTTGTGATATGTTTTGTTTAAGAACTAAAATGACAAACATAGAAAGTGTCCTGTTACGAGAATCAGTTAAAATGCACGACAAAGATCTCCCTTCCTTGATTAGATATTTATTTGATCAGAAAAGCAACGAATTAAGATGCCTAGGCTTAACTTACTAATAGAAATGACACAGACAAACAGCTCCTCTATCCTCCTTGTCACATCACATATTTCTTTATCCCCTTACACTACCCACGGTCGTTCTTCCTTTCCAAAAAGAAAGAAAGGGCAAGTAATTTTAAAGAGTTGGTGCGAAAATGAGACCACAGTGGCGCATAAAATTTAAAAAGGTATTTTTAGTTCAAACTCCATAGCATGCAGACATTGCCAGAATCTGTGGCGGAGAAATCATCAATTTTGCCACTTGCCCAAATTAACTCAATTTTGAGATAACTGCATGGGATAAATGCCCAACATGTCGATATATATATTTATCAATACAGCAAAAAGGGCAGACACCCTAAAGAACCATGCTTACCGCAAATCGAGGAATAGATATGTTACCATGGATATCGAAGAACTGTTAAAATTTCGAGAAGATTGGAGTTGGACGATGACTTAAATATTTTATTTCTATGGCTCATTCATCTCATTTGCATTATACCTTCTCTAACCGATAAGTACTCTGTGATTCTTACCCCCCCTCTTTATTCTGATCCTGTTCATTCCCATCAGATATTTGTTTTCGTTTGACCAAATATTATTTTATATAAAATAAAGAAAAGAAAAAGTTAACTTGCTGACTTCCTTCATCTGCCCCGTTTTGTTTTGACCCATTGAGACATTGCATTCTATGTTTTGTTTTATGTTTTATAAACAAAAAACAAGTGATTACACCAATTTGAATAACAAAAGTATAGGAAGGTGGAACATTTGTTAATCCTTATTCAGTCCTGACAACGTCGGGTCTCTCTGCTAGTTTCTTCCAATTTGAACTACTCTAAACTTATTTTATCAAGTTGTGTAATTTACTTATCATTCAGCATCGAAGGAAAATCACTGAAGAGGTGAACGTGAGGTAAGAAAAAAAAAGATTCAGCAAAGGGAGTTAACTCTGATTTACCTATAGGAACAAAAATAGATTTTTTATACTTGCAGAAATTATTTATATTAACTGTTTCAACATATTTGTAAGAAGCTCTTATTGTTTAATGCTGAAACATAATGCAAATGCTGTCTTGTCTGTTTTATGGCATATCAACCCTTTTGGATCATTTAAAACTGAAATACAATACCTATTCTAAACTATCCATTGTATATGATTGATTTAACACAATTTGCCAGTTTTACCTATAGATGATGTAAAATTTGTGGGTTCATACCTTTACCGACAGTATTAGTGCATAATTGAACACGATAGGTTCAATAGCGGCTTCCATAGTCTATGAAAGTATTCATTATACTGATTTCCCTTTCCTTATATTTTTCAAATAAAGGAAGCTAAGATAGTTAAATGTTATCAGTGACTATATCGATTACATCAAAATACTATCGTCTGTTGGAGCAAAAATCAATGTGATTTTTTTTTTTTTTTTCGTACATTCGCAATTCAGAATGGTATAAATGATTTCCTGACTTTTGTAGTTTT
Organism: Euprymna scolopes; assembly: GCF_053919585.1. Classification (NCBI taxonomy): domain Eukaryota; kingdom Metazoa; phylum Mollusca; class Cephalopoda; order Sepiida; family Sepiolidae; genus Euprymna; species Euprymna scolopes. The sequence continues at coordinate 154,520,387 of NC_136488.1, forward strand.
GACTGGTAAGATAAATTTTCAGATTATATGAAAAAAAAAAAAAAAACTGTCTACACTTTTGTGATCAATAACGATTGATTATAAATGTTTTTGGTTTTTGGTTTCTATCATTAAACTAATAAAAGAATAAATGTGGGAAAAAAAAACAGTAAACGATTACCAATAATTAATAATATAAGTAGAAAAATAGTTATTTTTAGAAGCAGGTATTAATGTGGTCACGTTTAGTAATGCTAATATCCTAAATAAAAGCATCTGGTTATGACAGGGTTTTAATGTAGCGGCACTTACTACAACTTGTTGGGTTTGGGCCCAGATCAAAATGTTGTATCTGTTCTGTCCTCATTCAGTGAAAGAGAAATCTTTTTAGACTAGACTTTAATTTTTGTCTTAATCCCAAATATTTCATGTTGGGAGTTGGATTTTCCTTACATTGAAACTCGACTTTGTATCTAATTCTGTCCTCGTGGGGAGGCAACTAAATAGAAACAGTTAAAGAGATTTCTTGGTCTTTTAACGAGGAGCAAAGTGTAGTAACTGTTCTGATACAACACTTTGCCTTTTTTGACCTTGTTCAGTGGATAAAAAATCCTTCTAGACTGAGACAATTTTAATTTTTGTTCCTATCCAGTGCCCATTTTGGGAGCTGGATTTTCCCTACATTAAAAACCGACTTTGTGTCTAACTCTGCCCTCGTGGGGAGGCAAGTAAATAGACTTTAACATAGCAAGGTGAGTGGTTAGTCAATACTGGGATCTTCTTCACAGCTGACATCTCCTTGGACTTTGGTAAAACCTGGATACTGTCCAGTTTTTGAATGAACGCATTGAGCTTTACACTAATCAAGATCAGGGCTTACTCACAAATCGATTTAAAAAAATGGCTGGCCTACAAATAAATGGCCAATGCAGGTTTTGCCACTCCGGGACTGAGAGCCCGAGCTATCTAATGTCTGAATGCCAAAACTTATTGACAGATGGCCTTTATGCTGTCCACCACAACAAAGTATGTAAATACCTCCATTCGAAGATCTGTGGAGAGATTCAGCTTGGCGGATCGTCGAACGTCTGAGGACACGAACCATCACTGATACCATCAAACGGAAGAATGACAATGTTCTATGACAGACGTACAGGTGAGCAGATACATTAAAGACAAGACCATTAAACCGGACATTGTAATATGAACAAGCTTGAAAGAATTGCGCTCATTATTGATGTTACAATCCCAAATGACGTTGGCCTTAATAGAATTGAACGGGAAAAGGTAACAAAATATAAGGACTTAAAGAATGATTTAAAAACGATATGGTCTCTTAAAGAAATAAACATTACACCGGTTGTGATAGGAGCAACTGGCTTAATAAAAAAAAAAAAAGAATCTTCAAAAATACTTAGAAACAATCCCTGGAAGACCAAACTGGTACGAAATGCATATAGCAGCCATAAAGGAAACAACATCTATACTTAAGAGCCCTAAGATATTAATTCAAATCGTAATGAAATCCAGTGTTAGCCCCAGGACGTATCTCGTTGATCTCTTAAAACTAAATAAAGTAAAATAATAAAAGACGATTATGAAACTAGATATTTGTTTCTATTTTTTTTGTCTATAACTCCCAATAGCTGGTAATTATGTAGTGTCATAGTTGAAGTTTTAGATTCCATCAAAATCTGGAATAGTAATTTCTCATAAACACTTGATACTGTTACATAGATAGCTCAATGCATAATGGCCGCTCTCTGTAGTATTAGCAGTAGTAGTCATCATAGTAGTGTTGCCGTGAGCAGAAATAACCCTTCGCTCATTTTTTTTCCTGTCGTGATGAGAACAATGTCGTTTCTCTGCCTTTCTCTTTTCTTTGGTCCTTTAATGAAGTAACGATAATGAAAATAATAATCGGCAGCAGTAAGTTAATGTCTGTTTACACGTTAGCATGGGTTTGACGGCTTTAAGAAATTAACTTCCAAACTAAACTATATCTAGTCGGGTCTTTATTCCTCTTTCTCTCAAGTCCATTTATACCCCTTTCATGTTTTCCTTGGCCTTCTCATATGGACTGGACTTGCTATCTTAACTGGTCATTCTTTTAACATGGCCATACTTTTGAAGTCTGCCCACATCTTTCTATAGTGATCAAATTTAATCTTCCTTTGACGTCGTTAAGCCTATCTTCATATTCTCATATAATTTCTCTCCATGCAACGCATGTCCTCAATCTTCACTAGCCAAGTTTCACACCTCACATTGTGTACAAAGGTGGTAACTGCGATGGGATAGGAGCTTTGAATCTCCTGACTGCATCCACTGCAATTACAGCCTTCCATAGTTGTTGCCATCTCACCACGTTTTGGCCAAGTAAGTTTCTGGCCAGCTTTGGGTAGGATTGAAACCGCTATCTTCAGACAATTCTCACTTGGAATCGCAGAGACTCAATGTCTCTAGCAATTGCGCCACGGGCCCCAAAGGGCGATCAAGGTTGAATTTTTTTGTCTTATAAATTCATGTTTATTTTATTATCTGATCTTCCATGGTCGGGTCCGTACCGAATTGTATATATTATTTTAATTGGAATTCATTATTGAGATGAGTATTATTTATTAATTTATTTTATTGTGGACTATTATCCTCATCTTTTTCTTAGTTGGACCCGACCATGGGAGATAAGATAAAAAAATAAACATGAACTTATAAGACCAAACAATTCAATCTTGATCACCCTTCTGGGCCTGTGGCGCAATTGATAGGCATTGAATCTCTACGGTTCCAAGTAAGAATTGTCTGAAGATAGTGGTTTCAATCCTACCCAAAGCTGGCCTGACGCTTACTTGGCCAAAACGTGGTGAGACAACAACTATGGAAGGCAGTAATTGCAGTGAATGCAGTTAGGAGATTTAGAGTTCCTATCCCGTCGCGGTTACCACCTGATGAAGGCCAGAGGAACAGTTGGCCGAAACGTTGTGAAAAAACTAAAAAAAAAGATGAGGATAATAATCCGCAATAAATAAATAAATTAATATAAATGCTACTCATCTCAATAATGAATTCCAATTAAAATATATGTATCTTGATGTTCATATAATTATTTTTTCCTTTAGTACTAACTTGCCCGAGTGTTTGGAGGTGTGTGTTGAGCAAAAAAAAAAAAAGTGGTAGTAAGCAGGCAGGCAGCTCGGACCTGTGACACGAAGGAGAAGAAAGTGAAAGAAAACCTGACGTCTTGCCCCTACTCCATTACGCAACCGGAAGTTCAGAACATTATAATTAAGCAAGGTCAATCCAACTGATATGATGACTTGCAAAAATGACTCGCAAAAAATCGACCCCTCCTTGTAGAAAACTGCCCAGCTGAGGGTGAAGGAATTAATACTTTTGGCCAACTTTTTGATATTTGTCGTCCGAGATGCTGAGCTTCAAAATGATACTGATATCGTGAAAATCTGTCACCTCTGTCAAGTTTTAGGCAGACATACATTTAAACAGACAGGTGAGATTTATATTATAGATGAGTCAGCATTTGTCAGGGACAAAAGCAAGGATTATTTAAATTGCCAGTTGGACTATGAACAATATTATGAGAGGATTGGAAGTAATTAATGGAATGGATAAAATTTGATTACTTAAGATATGACATGTATTTTTGGTCTACAGGGAGGCAGTCTTGTGATAGTGGGTACCACATCTGAGAAATTTTTTTAAAGAAACTCTGATGAAAATTCCACTTTGTACAGGAAGAAAGAAAAGTTCTTTGCAATGGTGGTAGGAAAACTATTTCTTGAGATGCAGTTCATGCTCAGGATCCGACCAGGGTGATAACTGCTACAAGTGTAAGTTTGTGAAAAATGGAAAAAGTCATATGGAGCAAGATCAAGTGAATAGGAAGATTCCAATTTTTTGCAGCCAGAAAATGCTGGAAATTTATTTTTTGCAGCCAGAAAATGCTGGATCTTCAAGCAAATTTATTGTCATGAAGAAATAATGTTAGCAAAAGAATGAAAAAAAAAATGCAATGTTTGTAGAAAACTGCTTATAGTTCTATACTCTTAAAATGTGAGATGATCTCTTTCGTCCATAGTTCTCATATCACACTCAGTCCCATTACTTTTCAGACATATTTCGTAGTTCAAATTTGAAGAAAAAAACAGTAAATTGTCTTGGGAGTGACTGTTAGAATTTCCATTGAATCATTCTCTGTAGCAAGAATTCACATATCTGTTCGCTGTGAATGTTTTACCTGGAGGAATCAGAGATAGGAACTCAATTGAACACATTTGCTGATAGAGGAAATAGACTATTAACATCTCTTTTGTGAGAAAGAGCCTGAAAAGAGATCATCCCCCCCATGATTCTGAAACCGATATTAAAATGTAAATCAAATGATTTATTTTCCATTGACAAACTGTATTGATTTTATGCAGCTTTTCTATATCAAATTTACGGCTTTGCACTCGTCTAAGAAATATACAAAAATATTAATTTATAGCTTTTTTTTTTTGTTGTTGTTTTTCACTCTTCGTTATTTTTATAAGTTTGTGTTTGAAAATATAAATCCTGAAAGTTTCACAAGAAAGAACACAAACTCAATATTTTGCTTGAGGTTACAAGAAAAAAAAAAAAAACTGCAAGATTTTGCTTAAATCTAATTAAAATCCATTATGCCAAATTAAACGAGTGAGTGATAAAATCAATACTTCCAAGCGTTTTCTTTCTTACTATATAAGAATCTTTTAGAAAAAACTATTAAATGTTTTATTGATTCTTTTATTTTTATATGAAACAATCGTCTTGTGTGTGTGATTTGGTCTAATGGATACTGCAGCAGACTGAATATACTCTACTGCGTTTGTATCCTAGCTTGGTTGTAATCAGTTCAAGCATTAATACTGCGGAGAAAAGTATGAACCTGCAGTTTTACCCATGAGTAAAACGGCAACTAGTGTTCATTTAATAATTTATGATGTTACATATTGATGTGGCTTTGTGGTATGAGGTCAAGGGATCCAGAAGTTCGGATTTGACATGCATGATAATACGTGAGTAGTAGACGAAAAAAAAAAAATCAGACCAAGAAGAGGAGACATAAATCGTTTAAAAGTAAGGCGTAACCTAAATAAATACTGGTGTGAGCATGTAGCTCTTAAAAAAAAAAATAACGCTCTCTCTCTTCTTCCATTCCTCCTCCCTTTGTATCCAATGATATTCTCACTATGAAAAGTGACCACCGGAGACATTTTTATTTCAACAAAACTTATATCATACTTGTACTCAGACCAATGACAATGGTTTGATTTATAAAATTTATAAATTAGCTTTATTGTGAATATTTGTGTTTGCATGGTGAAGTGAGAGGATGGTTTGGTTTGGTTGTTGGCTACCAGCATGGAATTCAATCACTTTCACAACAATCAACTCTTCAATTCCATTCAAGTCTTTTTATTAATTCGTTGTGACGTTTTTGACTCTTTTCTTACATTTGATTACATTACAAGTTCAATAATCAGGACGAATAATTCTCATCGTCCCCTCCTCCTCCATTCGATTCGTTCTGGATTGTAGTGTTGGGGTATACTCGACCTTGGTTATCCAACAAAACAATTCCATGAAGTAAGCCTTTCAAAGTCTCCAAACCTTCATCCTAATCTTATCTCATAAAATCTTCATATTGATACCAAGGACAATCGTAGCATACAACAATGATAGATAATCTGCTTCAGTATTAAATAAACTCAGAATGAGTTGAATTGTTTTTTTTTCTTTTAAATGAAAATCGCGCCAGACAAAGCATGAAGCCACTTGATGTAAGCACCTAAAAAAGAAATACTATTCAAAAGTTAAATCTTGCCAATACGTGTTAGATAGAAAAGATTCTGTTAAATAGATAGAACCAACTATCAAACATTCTGCAATAGCACTTTTTATAAAGGTTTGGAGAATTCCAGTTTGGAGATGAGAAATGTGTCTAAACAGTAACAGAATTGGTTTCACAAATAATTTATTTAGCACTCTTAAGTACACACTTTAAGTGTAATACGCAAAAATTAATCATTTATGTACATTGAAAAAAAAAGCTATCATAATTTCTCACAATATTTAATACGCATCAAAACTCTTATCCTGGAAATTGATTTGATAGTCAGTCTGCGACACTGATTTCTGGAAATAAATAATAATAAAAATAAAGCAAGCAAAAGAAAAGATTCACCGAACGGTTTTATATATTTCTTTTTATTTTCGTCCCTTAAGAAGAGATACTACTCCTGAAAATTAGGGACATCAATATCTACCATTTTGTATGACACATTATGTTGGTAGATAAACATAACCAAATTAAAATTCTTTCTAATATTGTCATTATTCTTTTAAATACTAACTCGTGTCCATGGTGTTTTCTACGAACCACATTGATATATCCCTTCAAACACAACTTCTGAATTTCAATTGCAAGCAACAAACAATGTGGTGGTTTCCCCTTGAATATAACTCTTCAAGTTTAATTGGATTTTCTCCCATATCACGCTTCTATGCCCTGCTGGATGGCTTCTTTTGGGATAACCTTTAGCTTAATTTTTACAGCCCACTTGATTGGCCTGTACATCTTCAAAACTCATCCCTTTTATAATCCCTTTGAGTTTGTGAAAAATTGGACATGCAGCTTGTCGACCAGAGGGAGAGCTCATTCACAAGGTCTTATCTACCCCCTCTTGCCTGGCTAGCACAAATGTGTCAGTTGGCAGCTGAAGACCTGGGCAACAACAATTAAAGTAGTTGGTCTCTGACATTAGAATCAAGGGCGGTTAGCCATATTCTACAACATGGCCCAAGATTGAAACTGAAATGCGATGATTTGAGATGCAGTTCATGCTCAGCAGTAAGCTGGCTTGAGCTGATCAGGATGGTAGCTGCTACAAGTATAAGTAAGTTTGTGAAAAATGTCAAAAGTTATATGGAGCAAGATCAAGTGAATAGGAAGATTCCAATGCAATGTTTTTGCAGCTAAAAGATGCTGGATTCTCAAGGTATTGTAAACAAATTTATTGCTCTGGTGAAGAGATGGTGTTATCATATAATTTTATGTGCATTGATTTGCATATCAATGAGGCTTTGTCCACAAAAAGACGTTATAAAATACCAAAATCGAGAGGACAGGGGAATGTAGTTCTTGGAACCAAACTGAGTAGGGCAGACCATAGAAAGTGGTTTGAACGCTGAAAACAAAAAAAAAAAAAATGTTTATAGAAAACTGATTAGTTCTATACTCCCAAAATGTGAGATGATCTCTTTCGTCCATAACTCACACATCACACTCGGTCCCATTACTTTTAAGACATATCTCGTAGTTCAAATTTGACAAAAAAAAACAGTAAATTGTCTTGGGAGTGATTGGTAGAATTCCCATTGAACCATTCTCTTTAGCAAGAATTCACATATCAGTTAGCTTTATCGATGCCATTCGCGTGTCTAAAATAGCCGTAGTTAAGATGATTCTAATATGTTGAACCAATGTACATGAGAGGGGGAGGGGGAGTTCTTGCAGCAACTGCTTATAAATTCTTCTAGTCTGATTTCAGCATCTCTTATCTTTACTGAAAAAATTCAGTTACTTCAGTGTATTTTTAAAGAATCGGTTTTAATTCATCTTAATGAGTTTCTACTTATCTAAGGTTAAAAGCCACTCGAAGATAGGACTTAATGAGATAAACAGATTCTCAAATGAACGATAACTATGAGAGAATTGAAAATAATGAATGAAATGAATAAAATTTGATTATTTGTGAGTACAGGTTTATAAAGTGTTTGACACTAGACTCTTAACCTTTTAGCTAGGAGATAAGTGTAGTATCTGTTTTGATACTACACTTAATCTTTCTGTCCTCGGTCAGTGAAGGAGAAATCCTCTTAGACCGAGACATTTTTTGATTGATTTTTGATTTGTCAGTTTCTAAGTTCCTATCCCCAATGCCTATAAATAGAACCTTCCAATTTTCGGTGATCATACCTTCCCCAACATATAAAAAAAATATTGCAACACTTTGTCTCGATCCAAAATGCCCTTTTTAGGGAGTTAGATCTTTTCCACATTAAAAACCAACCATATGTCTGACTCTACTTTTTTAGTCAGGAAGAAAATAATAGGGGCACCGGATTTGAAAATAATGATATTGTAGCCTCCACGGAAGCGATCCTGTCACGTGTTCCACAAATGGAGAGTTCTTGGAAAAACAATATGTTCATGTAAATTCATGTAAATTCTGTTTCATGTTAAGCACATGAAAGAAGAAATGAAAACTTCTTTGCAGTAGTGGTAGCCAGTTAAGGGTTTGGGTTAATTTAAGGAGTTTTTGCATTTGAAGGGATATCACTGTGTAAAATTTTAATGATTTAAAAAAAAAAAAAATCCCTCTTTTTTTTTTTTTTCCAAGTTTGTTCAAAACAATGATTTAAATGTGTTTCACTAGTGTTGGGATGATTAATCGGAAAAATCGAAGATTTGGTGATATCGGAATCGGAAAAATTGATGTCTATTTTCCGATGCCAAAACTATTCTTTTAATTGTCTTTTTTATTTTATTTTGTTTAAACCAAAATCTTCCAATGCAGGTAATAATGCTAAAATAAAAAAATATTTATTGATTTTTAATAACCAGTAAAACTAAAATCGATAGATCATCCTCCACAAATGTATTTTGACATTTAGGAAAATATCTGCATATTTAACATGTGTGTTTATGAAAATCGGGGGAAATAACAATCTTATAGTTAAATAATTAGATTTATAAAGAATCAGAATTGGTAATTGTATCGGAATCAGGAATTTAGCACGGAATCAGTAATTGTATCGGAATTGGAGAAAAATATTGGAATTATCCCATCACTAGTTTTCACATAAGGATACAAAACACGTTTTAATAAATTGACTATTAACATTTAAAAAATAAGGATGTCAAGCACTTCTGTTAATCTTGAATTTATTATACTAGCAGGGAGACCCGACGTTGGCCGGGATTGAATGAAGATCAACAAATGTTCCATACTTTTATTGTCATTGAAATCGGAAGTCGCCCATTTTTCAGTTGAATCGATTGCTTGCTCTAGACAGATGCACCGCAATGCACTAGAAGGAAGCTTTACATGCTCCCTCCTCTGCAGTGACTTAGTCAACAATACATCAGAGTCTATGTTGCACTGTACAGAAAGTACTGTTGATTTTATAAAAAATTTTATATAATGGCTTGAATTAAAGTTTAAAATCCAAAAGTCAATTATGTTCTAAACAGAAACATTAATTTTGAACGCGTCAGTCTTATCAAAGAACCTATTGTTGGTTTTCAAATAAAGTATTTGATGTATTGCCACAGCTCTATTTGCAATTGTACAGACAGTTAGCAGTTTCTTTCTTTCTGATCAATGTCCATACTGAGCAATTGTCCTAAACATTGTACTCAGAGGAATTTTCTGCTCAGCACAACGAAATACGAAACCATGAACAGAATTATTCCTAATTGTTTCTATATTACATCAGTCACCTGCTTTCTATGACCTCACTTTACTCAGGCTAAAGAGGGTTCTCGACCTTGCCCAAGGGTCTCCCACAGACTAGCAGAGGGAAGAAGGCGCCTTACTTTAGTTTTGACAATAATGCTGTCCTGCTACCCAATTTGGTTCCTGAGGTGAATTTTGAAGATATCCTGGACAGAAAAGAAAAATAAACAGGAGGTATTAGAAATGGCAAACACAGAAAGGTCTCTAATAAGAACAGTACAAAAAAAAAGAAGAAGAAAAAAAAGAGATTCATGGGCTGTGTCTACAGAAAAAGTGGAATAGAAGAAATTAGTTTGATGAGAAAGATCGAAGGTAGAAGAAGCAGAGGACGACAGTGAGAAACATTTGTGGACAGTTCTAACACCTGGGCAACATAAAAAATGAGCAACAATGAATTCATAAATGCCTCGAGGGAAAGAGATTTATGGAGTGGAGTCATAGCCGTCAATGCCTGTACCAGGCAAAGCACCACTTAAATTGTTGATTTTATATGCTGGGCATTTCTGCTTGAACAATGATAAAACTTTTAATAGATTAATATTTTAAAATAAGGATTTCAAGCATTTTTGTTAATCTTGAATATATTATATTCTGGTACACTTTTGATATTAATTCCAAAGTTTTAGTTCAGAAAATGTAGGAAGGGACACCTGAAGGCGGAGATCTGTGTGTGTGTGTGTGAGTGAGAAACTCGTATGATGATGATTATTTTTTTATCCCTTCCTGTACGCAAGTTAAATGACTGTTTTAATGTAATAGCTTTTAAATCTTGCATCAAAATCACGAAACAGCTTCACATGTATATTTGTCTTGTGACTTTGATAATTACACATTAAATTTTTTATTTGCTTTTATGGTGAAACCTTTATCGAAATAAAAAATGCAGGGCTTCAATAAATAGTACAATAATACAATAAAACGATGATTTTAAAAAATACTTTAATTAAAAATTTAAATACACCAGAATTTCGATTTCTTAAATGATTTCCTCCTCTTTACATGTCAACCAAACTAACTGATATGTTAAATAATTTGTTCAATTTATCTTTTTAAATAAAACTTTTAACGATTTAATTATGGTTTTATGACAACTTGGTTCAATCAGTAAGTAAATAACCAAACGCTACCATGTTTAAGTTGTACTTTCAAAATTATGTAATTTTGTAATAAACAAAACAAAAAAAAACTGTAGTTTAAAATAATCGAAAGTGTTTGAGATTTAAAGACGTCTTATCGATTTTACTACAAAACCGATTACTTTCAAATAACATTTCTTTGAATTATTTATTTTTTTTAAATATAAAATATTTTCTTACAAGGAATTGGGAAAAAACAGAAGAGAAAGAGGGCAAAACGTAACAAAAATATAAGTAGATAATAAAAAATACACTAATCTAAATAAATGTGAATTCAGTTACTTAAATCAATAATTCATTTGAAATGGTATGTGTGTGTGTATATATATATATATATATATATATATATATATATATATATATATATATAGCAATTAAGATACACAGACTATTCCGCGTTTTATCCACGCTAGGATCCATCAGGCTTATGCGAGGATGTGGTTGTCTCGCATTTTTATGTACGCACCTTCTATTGAGTTTTTAGTAAGCCAATCAGCTTTCTAGTTTCCACCTCACCTTTCCTAATCAACCAATGAGCAGGCACTTACAGGACAAAGGCCTAATTGACTTCTGGTTCACCCGTTCCTAGGTTAACCTAGATTTAAAATAGGTCAGGACACTAGATACCTATGCTCCCTGCCAAAACAGCACACCCACAAAGGAATGGGTGAACCAGAGGTCAACTGGCCTTTGTCCTGTAAGTGCCTGCTCATTGGCTGATTAGGAAGGGTGCGGTGGAAACTGGAAAGTTGATTGGCTTACTAAAAACTCAATAGAAGGTGCGTATATAAAAATGCGAGATAACCACAAAATCCTCACATACGCCTGATGAATCCTAGCGTGGATGAAACGCAGAATATTCTGTGTAGCTTAATTGCCATATATATTTTATAACTTACTACCTAGCTCTGCCTACGTATTGAGCACTGTTGAAGTAAATACTTAAAGTTTACGCATAAATTTATACTTTCGTACATTAATTTATGTGATTAAATGAAGTAATCATAATTATATATATATCTTTCTGCTGCTCTTTAGAGGGGCATGGTTCGTTCAGAAAAGGACCTCCACAGAGCCGCAGAAAACAGGAGGAAGCAGAGAAAGGAGAGATGTACTACTAACACGGCTCCTTCTGCCTCTTCCAATACCCAGACGACCACCCTCACATGCCCCCACTGCAATAAAGTTTGTGGGTCAAGGATCGGCCTCCGCAGCCATCTGAGGACCCACAAATGACCAGACCTAATCTCACTGACGGGAGGACAATCATACTCGTTACGAGTGATTGATGATATAGTAGAAAGCAACAACCGGAACACAACTATTTGTGCATCTAATTTGCATAACTATATTTTAAACAATCTATAACAAATTAATGTTTGTAATTTTATTTTTATTTTTTACATGGAGGTTACCACTTATCAAGGCCCGGAGGCCACTCAGGGATAAGGGTTATTGCGTGTACAGTAATCATTAGTATTGGAGATTTGATAGCGTCTTAAGGCGATTTGTTAGGAATTTGTTTACCTTGGACTTGAAAACATCCAAGTTGTAGTCAGGTGGGAAACAGGCAAACGGAAGAGTTTCACAGTCGTGCACTTCTGAGAAAGCTCTGCTCATGGAATCTACGTTTGGATTTAGGCACAGATAAAGAGTGGGGAAAATTGACAGTAGTTTCAGCCAGACGGGTGTTTCTCGTGAAAGATTGGTGAGGGGGGACGAGAGATTGGAGCTCAGACGAACACTTGCCATGGAAATAACGATAAAACAAAGACGTGTGTAACCTTGTCTGTCTATGTGAGGAACAGTCTCTACCAAACTATTGTCAGTTTTTGGTGTACAGACTTGAAGTTAGATATATAGGGAATTTGGACCTGTGGAACAAATTCAATTTGGTTTTTAGCCAGAAAAAATAGCTGCTAAGGAATCCAAATTGAAAAAAAAGAAATGGAACTTGACAGACATAAGTTGACTTCAAGTGCTCTTCTATTTATGCACAATATACATTTATAGGTTAAACATTATCTGTAATTTTTTTATATGCATATGGACGTGGTTCAGACGGTAACAAATAATGCTGGAGAGCTGTTTTGGTTTCGATTCTAGCTGATGGCATCCAATTCATATAGTTTGTATTTTAACTTTTGAAATCACTACTATATATTGGGTAAAATTGACTCTAATAATAAATACGAAATCTGCATAAATTAAAATATATCAAGTATATTTTTCAACCAGGTAACGCTAGGCAGTTTGTTAGCATAAGTTCGTCACTATGAACTAATTAAAGTGATTTAAGGAAAAAAGTTATCAAAACATTTTTTAAATATTATGGTCATTAATTTTCAAGGTCGGCAATTCAAATGAAAACTATTAGATTTTAAAATTAAAGTTAATTTATATTAAAGATGTCTATCTACTATTATATAAGTTAATTTATATTAAAGATGTCTATCTACTATTATATAAATAAAACTATGAGTTCATCCCTATGGGCTTATTTTTATAAAATTTTACCCAAAGATATTTGATGTGTCTGGGAGTGTTCTTACAATGATTTTGTATTGGAATGTGTCCAATAAGTATTGAAAAAAATCTGGTTAAAGAAAGGCGTCCGATTTTGACCAAAGTTAACACTTTTATACAAGCTAACATCACAAGTGGATTTGGGAAGTTTTATCACTGCACAAACAGAAAGTCCTAGCCTATAAAATCAGCCGTAGAAGCTTTTATAAGATGGGGTGCATTCGAAATGAATGTTTCTGCTTGAACCATGATACTTTTGCATTTTAAACTTTAAGTGATCCATTATTTACAGATAATTTTATAAAATCAGCAGTAGATTCTCTACAGTGCAATGCAGACTACAATGTATTGTGGACTCAGTCATTGTGCAGAGGCATGTGAAGCTTCCTCTTGGTACAAGAGAAAGCTTCACATGGAAAAAAATGATGGCCAAATATACATTGGTCTTCATTATAAAGTGGAGGATAGTTTACGGTATTCTGCTCCAACATTAAATAACCGAAAAAGGGTTTTGTTGTTAAACAGACTTTCAGATCATTACAATATTTTATGCAGTGTCACTAATAGGGCTAGGACAGCAGCATATTCTTTTCATTGTTTTGACTCTTGAGTGTGTATCCGTTGATATCTTATATGCTGTTATATAGAGCGATGTGGTTCTCTGTTCATTAACTGTGTCTGGATATATACTCGAGAGTCAAAACAATGAAAAGAATATGCTGTCGTGATAGCCCTAGTCATTAAACGCTTTCATAACGCTTGTTCGTTATATTTGAACAGAAGAGAATGAACATTAAAAAAAAAAAAAATACTTCATTTCTCTATTCACCCAATTGGTATTGACTATTATGCAAAGAAAAATATTTTTTTTAATTCAAAATTATTGCACGTATCATAAATTGATCAAATATTTTTGTTTCATCTCAATTTTACCTCAAAGCCACTTCGTATGTTAAAACATAGAATATAAATCTTTGAGCTCTTTTTTACATTATCATTTTTAACCGTATACTTTAGAAGAGATAAATTGTGAACAGACATATTGATTTTACCATTGGCACCTATTCAAGATATTTGTCATTTGAAAATTGGAACCAGCACAAATATCACAAGCACTTAATGATTATTATTCTTTTACAAACACACAAGACTTATTAACTGAAATTTGAACACTGAAACATTACGTAAATTACAAGATCTATATAATATTATCATATGTACTTTCTCAAACGACTTTGACTGTTTCAGTCAAAGCGGGAATAATTAACAATATGTTTAAAACCTTGAACCTTATTATGCCTTGATTATAGTTTTTAGATAACATAAATTTCGTATACGAGTTTAAATGTTCTTTGGGAAACTGTTTTTTACAATAAAAAATATGTATCAGGTTTGATTACAACTCTTTCAAGGCGTCTCACTACTGTCCTTCGTCTAAATTCTTAAAAATTCTTGTAGATAATGCAATCATATTAGAATATGAAAATAACGAATGAAACTAAAAATACTAGAAGCATATATGTGTGTGTGTGTGTGTGTGTGTGTGTGTGTGTGTCTACCATTAATAAAATTGATTCCTGAAACTGAAAACCCCTCCAATAGTAATGCTCTATTAATCTTAATTATCCTGCCAAAATCTCACTAAAATATGTAACAGCTGATGGAACTGAAAGTGCTAGGATTCATGAACACTATGACAAGTTCATCAACCAGTTTCAACATGACATTCAAACACTCATTAAGCAATTCAAAGGAATCAAACAGAAACTATGCAGACATAATTTTTTTGCATTATTTGATCAAATATGTTTGGCGATATATATATATATATATATATATATATATATATATATATATATATATATATATATATATAATTTTTTTTTTACTATAATAATTAAATACCTACAGACACTAGTGTTTCATCCTTTCGGGATTCTTCAGTGCAGGGTGTCACGATTACTACCAGTCGAACGATTCGAACCCCGCGACACGAGACATCTCTGGCTCGATTAGCGGAGGCCGTATCCATTCGGCTACCATTAATCATGTGAAATAGCGTTGAATTTTTAAACATTTTAATTTAAATGTTCATTACGTCAGACAGACAGTGATCAAATCGTTATACGATGATCTACGCATAAGAGCTAAATTGACCGACTTTTTAATTCAACAGAAAGTGCTCAACGATAAGAAACGTATTTCTTAAAGGGGCTGTCATAATTATTTTTTTACTACTAGAACAATACTCAATTTAGGATGGGTAAAATTAATTGATCCACTTTCATGTGCTTACAAAAATTAAAATCAAGATGTAATGATATTAGTCTAATGTCTAGAATCCGTATTCTAATTTTACAACCCCACTATAGCTTTCTTTTGTCTACATTGGTGAACAACTTTCTTTTCGTTGTTCAGCCGATAAACTTATTTCCTCTCATCTTTTGTTATTATTTTTCTCTTCACATCCCAACAATTGGGAGGGGGGGGACATTGATAACATCACAAGGTAGAAAATGGGCAATCTCTTCATCAGTACAATATTTCTTTATGAATACAATACAGTAATATATAATTGAATGGTTTATTAATTATAAACACAAAACAAGATTAAGAAATCTTCTCTTCCCACAATAACAGACCAAATAATGGAAACAATACTGTTCAAAAAAGTTTTTCTCAAGGATGGATTAAAGTTTTCTTTTTTGATTTTTTTTTTTTTTTAAATGGGCAAAGAAAATCTTCCAAATGTTCTGAATTAATATTTACTCTAATAAAACGAAGTTAAAAATATTCAGAATTATCAGCCTTAATATTAAATGGTTTTTATAATTATAACATTTATAGAAATAGAAACTTTTTTTTGTGAAAAATTATTAGTTATCTCAAGTCTTACAAATATTTATGCACTCACAGGAGATCTCTAAATCAGGGGAGATAAACACATCTCTCTTTGTTGATATTAGTTAATAATTAAGCCTATATTTTGTCTGCAGTATTTATTTGTATCGTAGGCCTCTTTATCGTTCATTATATTTTTATTAAAAAAATGGTGTTTTATTATTTCCTGACACAACGGAATTTATGTTGATTTACCTAAACTTTACATTAGACTAGCAGAGGGGCGCCAGTTTTGCCCGGTCGTAAATTACGCTTAAATATGATATTTTAATTTGTCCAGATTTCATATATATTATTATAGTCGTGTTTTCAAAAGTAAAAAAAAGTATTTGGGTGCAATCAGCTAGAATCGAAACCGAATTCAAAGCTGGTGATGTTACCACTGTACCAACGTGACACGCATATAAAGTGATTAAAAATAAACTAAGATGAACGTACAAAATGTGTGACGATTTTTTCAGTTTTGACCCCTTAAAAGCTATTTTTAACCGTCTAACGACCCATAAAAGAACAACCCATAAAAAAATCCAATCATTTGTGGGCCCCTAGTGCCACTCTGCGACTTTTAGTTTCGGAAAAGATAGTTTGAAAATATGGAGACAGACATAGTCTAATTTATAAATGTCTGTCTGTCGCGCTAGTGAGTTTTATAAATTAGATGAAGTTGTAGATCAAGTCTGTTTATTTGACCATGAACACTTCCTAAGGTTTTGATTGGTTCGCTGTTTGATTATATAACCTGCCATTTTATGCTGAAATCTTCCATGCGTTTTGTGTACAATTATTTTGTAGATTAATTTGTCTGGTAGATGTACATTTGGAAACGGTCTGTAAATGAATGGATCCAATAACATGGACAGTCAACTTCTCGAAATCGGAACAGATATGATCATAGCAGATTTTACACACACAAAAGAATGAATATCATTTCAGATAGTTTCATAAGTGTTAAGATGACTTCATGTACTTTTGTGTTGAACTCGATACTAATTTCTCTTTGTGTAGTAGATAAATATGTTCATATATTAACACTTGTATTTGATACATTATTAGAGCAGACTGTCGTTTTTAAGCCTTTTTTTAAAACATCGTTTTACTACCTTACGGTATCAGCCGTTCAGTTGACCATCCAATAATCTATTGCATCCTATGAGAAGATTACCTCTTTTTTTTTTTTTGATTCGTTTATTTTATACTTTTCCAATTTTCTATTCCAAAGTTTTCTACTTGCACTACTTCTGTTGCTTTGAATCCTCTATTTCTGCATTGATTTTTCTATTTCCATTCTTATTACTTGTGGTGGAAGATTTCCTGCCAGGAATCACACTTCATACGGACTGTTGTGTCTTTGATCTTGGAAATCCTGCTGCTTATTTCCTATCTTTTCTTTTTTTTTCTTCAGGTATTGGAACCGATTTATCTTTACTTCAGGAAGTTTAGGAAATCCTGGTTATTCCATCCACTGTTTGATGATTCTTATTCATGCTTCAAGGTCATGGAGTTTCTCTTTCTTTGTGAAATCTCTCACTGGAAATACATTAACAGATCTTCTCTTATATAATTATGTATATCTTGTCGCGTGTCACTTGTTTTGTTTCTTAGATTTCTTTAAAGGGAAAAGACTTATTTTCAAACTCTACCCCTTTTTGTGTTTTGCTTAACGGTAAATCAACCCTTTTTGTATTATTTAATGCTTCAATGTTACTTATAAACAATTGTCTAAGATTGGTTGAACACCAGTTTCTTTTTAACGCATAGTTGTGAGGGAGTTGCGAATTCATCTCTTTATCAGCAGTATTAATGCATATAAATAACTACAAAGTACAATTAGATTTGAAATCGGCATAGGTAGTGCATGGGTATCCATTTGGCTGGTCACCTACCTACATTGCTTTTGGATAATATAGTTTTAAAAAAATATTGAATAATTCTTTGATTGGTATGAAAAATGGATGATTTAAAAAATCCCTGTCCTTTTTTGCACCACTTTTATGCCCTCTTACAAAAATTTAAATCGTGGGTAAAATTCAATGTAAATCTGAAATATTGAGAGACTGTATCCATATTATTCCCCTCTAAAACTCTTTAAAATACTCCAAAGAAACTGGAATATTTATTAAATTGATGTCGAATGCCTACCATTAAAATTTTCATGAAGGGGGTTTGCTCCTTTTTACTCCATCTGAATAAAACTAGAACTATATATAGCCGCCTTTTCGACCTCTTGAGCCTAGCAGCTAAGGTCCAAAATTCATAATGGTTGGTTAATTAGTTTAGGAATGAATCCTGTACATAGATAGATAAGGATATATATAACTACTAGCAGGACGCCCGGCGTTGCCTGGTCATAAAATATGCATAAATATTATATTTTAATTGATACAGAAACTGAGACGTGCATTTTTTCTAAACAGTTCACTTTTTGTAAGTATAGAAAAAAATACTCAAGCTGAGATCAAAACTGAAAGACAGCGAGTCGAGTACGATAACTCTATCTCTTTAAGAGAAATTCATTTAATGCATAAATTGGTGATGTTTCAAGCCGATGCATTTCATATATATTTTATATTGAAGAGTTTAGCTCCCAAATATTTGCGCCTTTTATATTAAGATTTCTCCTTAAAAAAAAAAAATTACGGAAGTTTATTTGTTAATTATTTAATCTTTTCCATGCGATTTGACGACATTTATCTGTTTTCCGGTATTATGATAATGAATATTGCATGTAAAATTGTCGCTGATAAATAGTTCTTATGTAATAACGTTATGCTTTCTGACAGTCAGCCAAACAATACATATTGTTTGGCTTATGGCAAGACTATCTGTTGTATGCGCATGGTTTGGGTCATGGCAAGACGATTTGTCAGTGATAATTTTACATTTGTTTACAAATTATCCGAAAATCTATAAATGTCATCAAATTAAGGGGAATGTGAAAGGCAGTGAGAAACGACCAATTTAACTTTTTTTGAACCTTGAACATTACCTTTATTAATACTATATGACTGGACTGAATTGAAGAGGTTTGAATATTTGCATTTTAAAAAAATTATTATGCCTAAGAAAATAAATATTGAAGTTTATTGAATGGAATAAAACAAACTTATTTTTTGACAATAATTTTATTTCTGCTACATATTCCTTTTAATAAAATTCCGTAATTTAAAAAAAAAAAATAAATCGTAATAAAAAAATGTGATTATTTAGAAGCTAAACTCTTCAATATGCGTCAGTTTAAAACATCACCAATCTACACAAGCACGCAAAAAATAACAATCATGATGTGTAAAATAATACATGTTGTTATATATGTGGGTATGATAAGAAATTTCTGAGAAGAATGAAAACTGTTAATCTTTGTAACACGTTGCCCAAAAGGGGGGGGTACAAGGGAATTTACGGGAAAGCAAAAATCCAAGTATTTTCTCTTTATCGCATATGTGACATAGCAAAAATAAAATAAAGCAAATGGATGGAAACGCAAGGACGAACACAATAAAAAATGCGAGAAAATAACGAAATAACAAACACTTTTCCAAACGATACAAAAATAGATTTATTTAAGAAAAAAAAGGAAGAGTTTAATGAAAGAAAAAGAAATATATTCAAAGTTATGGAATCTGGAGTATATCTACGCATATGGAAATGAGCGAGTCCTTTTGCGGGGGGGGAGGGGGGTTAATCAAAGTCTTTGTACTTACAAGTTTTTATTGTCCCCCCCCTTTTTTTTTTCTTTTGCTGGGGTGTTTCACAACTCTATGCCGACACCGTTAATCCAAGATATTTCCTTCAGTGTGGAAAAAGTTTGCATAGCCATCTCACGTGTTTTATTTTCTTGCTCACGCGTTATATATCTGTCTCTTTCGTGAGAGATAAGATATCACATCGTGCGTTCGGCACATCCACATCTCTTTTGCATGATGGTAAAAAGCCATTGTCTCTTTTGTGAAGAAGTAAATTCATCGCATTCTCTTGCATGACTGGAGAAGGTCGCATCGTCCGCGTCTCGTATATCCATATCCTTTTCGCATGAGGAGAAGAAGTTGCCCTCCTCTGACGAGGAAAGACCTCTTAACAGGTCCGTGACCCAAACCAAAAAGAGCGACTTCTGCTGGTGTCCAGTTAAAAAAAAATGGGAAGGGGAAGCGATAACTCTTCCGCCCCCCCCCCTTCCTCTCTGCTTCACAATCCGGTCTAAAAATAGACTTGACGAAATCTCCAGCCGGTAAAGTCTCTGCAAGTTTTAAAGGGGTGGGGGTACATTAGTAGACCCTCGCTCAGTTCCAAAACGACTACTGCACTAGCCTATCTTGTGAGAATTATGTTTTATTTTACCTCGGTGACGAAATATATAGAACAAAAACGATATTTCTTGTCAACCTAAAATTAAGTATTTAAATACATACAATTTAAAGATCATGTCACAATGTTTATATATTTATGCACACACTGTTTTTGCAATTTGGCTTTTTGTTTGTGAAAATCTGGCTATAGTTATCAATTTGGCCTTTTTTCTGAAAGATTTGACTTTAAATATTTAGAAGTCTAGCAACCCAACTCGGGTCAGCTATTGGACATGTTTACCCTTTTAGAACCTTTAAAACACAACTTTCAGATTGCAAAATAATTTTAAAAAAAATAAATAAATAAATAAATAAAAAATAAAAGAATTGGTGGACCTGAACAATGCTGCACCCTATCTTTACTTTTTTATTTTTCACTTATTCGTAAATTTTTCAGGTGATTATCAGTGCTTACGGGTTTAAATTTGGAATTATAACGTTCTACTACAGTGAACAACCACTTTTTGGACATTCCCATTATTAATGCTGCTACTAGCATTTAGATTTTTCCTTTTCAATTTTTTACAAATTTCTATAAAGCTTATCATAGATTACACGTTTAGCTTTCACATTACCAAAATACCTTGGAAAAAATTGTATGCACCTTACCAACAGGAAAGGGAAACATTTAACTGCTAGGGGCAACGTTAACAACTGACATGGCAAAAAAAAGCGTGTGTTCCATTTATTAGAACATTAACATTACAGATTGATCCCAACTATTACCGTCATTAAAAATACTACCGTAAATTTCTTTTTTTAATTTGAAAATTAAGCCTGTACTCGATGATAATCGCCAGAAGAAAATACGACAGTTAAAAAGAAAAATTTAAAGGCTATGGGAATCATTGTTCAGGTTCTCTGCAGTGTTTTTTGGCTGTTTCTTTTTCTAGTGACACAATATTCCCTCCAGAATAAATGCACTGGGTTATAATTTATTTTAAGTTCATTCTTTTATTTTTATTATAAATTACAGGCTGACAATAACAACTGCTATCTAATAGGTCGCACTATCTTACTATTATTTGACACGTTAGGTGAAAGCACAAAATAATCACCGCACATAATCAAATCTCCATGTTAATAATGGGTTTATAGATACTAACGTTGTTACTTTGGCACGGTACATTCATTTTGACGATGGGCGCCAGTGCCTGCTATTTTACTGAGCCGGCAGTGGCTCCCACTAACAACTGTACTTTAATTGTTTTTTTTGTTTTTTATTTTACTGGTTGGGGGGGGGGTGTACTTCCACCGGGCAGCGCCTGTACACAGGTCCTGCTATAAGAAATAAATCATCAAGAACATGACAAGTCTGTTTTCCATTCCAAATGGAATTGCAACTTAGAAAGGAACTTTTTCAGTTTCTTTATCCAATTGTTATAGTGGTATGGATCTTCTAGACTCTTTCAGATCATTTGTACAATTTTTGTGTAAGAATTATAGTTAATCTTTCGATAGCTGTATTTTTTATTTTTTTTCTCAATGGACGCTATCCCTATAGACGATGCATGGGGTTTTTATTGAACTAGGGTGTTTCACCATTGACTTAACCTGACAAGTCCATCTGCTGAGAGCATACATCGACCAACCTGCTTCCGATAGCTTAACTGTAACCTTGGAAGGATGCTATGCTTTGTCAGGTAGCAGCCTGTGATTATGTCCAGCAGTGATGGTGGATGGATGCTGTTATTTTCACACATAGCACCTGGTATTTCTGAATGGTTACTCACGAGATAATAAGTAACTTCATGTTTAACATTGTCGAGAATTATGAACGAAACTGAATTTACTGATGCGTTATAAAAAGGAAAAATAAAATTTAAAAAACAAATGAAACATTTTTTGGTGTTAAAATGGATATTCGATCTTTTTTTTTTTTTTTTTCATTCTTTGTGTATTGTTTTTAGCGAAATATCTATGAAAGCAAATTTTCATTACTTTCGTCATTTGTACTAATTAACTTCATGAAAAAAAATTGTTTTTAAAATTTTTTTTTATCGTATTTCTATTTTAGCTTGTTATCTATGTATCTATAAAAGTGAACGTGTCTGTGTATTTCCCTACGCAATAACTCTGTCAATTTTAAGTCTACAGACCCGAAATTTGATATACAGAGTACTGAGATTTGGGAAAATCTTTGATTGGTTTTCGGACAGAAATTTTGACTGTTAAGGGGTCAAAGTTCAACGATTTTACCTTTGAGAACTCTACCAAATGGATCTAACTTAATAACTTTATTTGAGCCCTAAACAATAAATGTTAAGGGGTCATAATAGGGGTCAAAGTTTAAAAAAATTGACCTTTTTTTTTTTTTTTTTTGCTCAACATACACCTATAAACACCCGGGCAACGCCGGGTTGAAATGCTAGTACTCTATAATGGTGGAAAAGAAAACTATTTTTTTAGTCAGATAAATTTTATAATAACTACTATATATGTCATAACCATGTTGACATCAGTTCTTATCAAATTACTGAAGTTAAGCAACGTTGAACTTGGTCAGTACTAGATGAGTGACGATTTAGATATACCAGGCACTAGATGTAAGAAGACATTGTCAGCTCATTGCAAGAGTCGCAAAAACCTAAGGTTATCTCCCCTGACACAGATGCATATTTGACTGGGGACAGCTTATGAATTTCATAGACCTATGAAACTTCCTCTTTTGGAGTAAGCTAGTTCAACTTGCCTAGGGTGCATGCTACTTCATTATTCAGTTGGTAAACATTTTGGAAGTGAAATGATATAATGGTTACAGATACATATATTGTGAGTTAAATGTGGGTTAGTGCTTTGTCATCCCTTTCAGTAATACCGATGGGAAAGGTATGGATCAATAGATAATTTTTCCATCTATGGCTTAAAGAGTAGTATAGACTAGACTCTTAAGCCTTGCTTATGCAACTAGTTAAGAAAAACTTTGAAATAAGATCAGTCTTTCTTTATTGATCCTAGCATTGTTTCCAGTCGTCCTAGACTTCTTGCCACTGGACATGAGCAATGTTTGTTTATATGTGTGGTTGGAGATTGTACAATTGTATAATTTTATTATAGATTCTTCATGCAGGCATATCCATTGTCTTTTGGGACCGAATGGGGCATAGATATTAATCATTATAAATGCTAAAGAAATACTGAAAATAAATGATTTCAATTATTTGATTTTGTTTATATTTTATTGAATAACTTGCATGACTAACATTTTTTTTTTTGAATGAGGAACACTATATCCTTCTGCATCTAGTCCATAACACCATGTTATTGATTTTTTTTTTTTCTTTTTGTTTAGATTTGATAAAATTCTATTTTTGGGGTTGGTTCCAAGATTGTAATTAGAATCGATTTGGTGGAAGGCAGTGTAGGTAAAATGACGTTAATTGAAATATATTTCGCTAAATTTATAGTCTTTTAACTCCCAATGAGGATATCTATGTACGTCTGCTAAAAGCTCTCAACCCCTTAAGAATTCTATTTTTAGTTTGATAAGTATCATTTTTTCTTTTACAAAGGAATCACCACTTATCAAGGCCCAGGGGCCCACTCGAGGATAAGGGTATTATTTTTCTTCTATATAATAAAGTAAAATCGGTCTATTTTATTCATCAATTACTTTTTTTTTTTTTTTTTTTTTTTTTTTTTTTTTTTTTTTTTTACAAATTAGATACTTAGATCTGTTTTGCTGAAAAGATCTGATATCTTTTATGGACTATTTAAAATAAAAAATAAAACAATTGATCTTTTATAGATTTCTATATTTATTTATTTTTTATTTATTTATGGAATTCCTTTGAGATGAGTAATTTGAATATTTATTTATTTGCGGACGGTTATCCCCATTTTCATAGTTGTTTCACCGCATTTCGGTCAACTATTCGTCTGGCCTTCTTCAAGTGGTTAACCACACTGGGATAGGAATGCTGAATCTCTTAACTGTGTTCTCGATAATTTCTGTTATCTCACCACGTTTTTTGCCAACTAATCCTCGGGCATGCATTGAAGCTGCTATCTTCAGACCATGCTCACCTGGAACCATAGAGATTCAATGCCTCTGTGCACTGTGCCATGGATCCCAAGGAGGCGATCAAGGTTGGATAAATTCAAGTTTCCGTTCTTATCTGGTCTCCCATCGTCGAGTCTGTACTGAATGGTATTATATATTTTTTTTTATTGGAATTCTTTGAGATGAGTAATTTCTGAATTTATATATTTGCGGACTGTTATCCTCATCTAGTTGTCGTTTCACCACTTAGTCTGATCGATGTTTCATTGTAAAAGAGACCGTATTTCTATACACCGTGCCAAGCCGCATAAAATTACATGAACATGAAAAGGGTTTTAAAATGTCTTAATACATTTATTTATTTTTAATAAATATTATATAAATTCATTTATATACACATAGTATTTTACAGGATTCACAAAAAAAAAAAAAAAATTAGCATTTTGTGCAAGTATGCTTTTTAAGAGTAACTGGAGATACATGGAAGTGTTTAAAGCAGTGTTACTTGGCTTATTGGCAGCTCCTAGAGGCTTATCCCAAAAGTAAAGCCTTCTATTTTTTTTTTCAACTCAAATAGTTAAAGACCTACGAAGACGGGAGTGGTATCATTAAAACGAGCAATCTTTTGTGCTCCAGGATGTATTTTTCAACATATTGAAAAAAATAAAGAAATGTGCACTAAGACGTTTTTTTCTGTAATAATTTAACAATAAAAATGAATGACGAAATAGCTTGTGCATCAAAGAACTAGAAATTGATTGAAAATAAATGAAAAAAAATATGGACACTTAATATTTGTTCATATGCCATTTGAAGAAAGAAAACCCTAACAGAATACTCAGTTGAAACTTTACAATTACCTTTTTTAAGAGGAATTTGTCTTTATGTGTTTTTTTTTCTTTTTTAATTCATCTCGACTGAGCTTCAATCTATGGTCCCCTCCCCCCCCCCCCGCCAAACTTTCACAGGAAACACTCGTCTAGCTGAAAACACTATCAATAGTTCCCCCCACTCTATCTGTGCCTCAACCTAAATTTAGATTCCATGAACAAAGCTTCTTTCTTAGAACTGTACGTCTGTGGAATTGTCTTCCGTTTTCCTGCTTTCCAGCTGACTACAATATGGTTGTCTTCAAGTCCAACGTAAACAAGTTCTTGATGAGCTGTTCTACTTAAGCTAACAAATTTACCGAATTTCCGTTACTAACGATTACTATATTGTCCAATTGACTACTGTACACTCTTAACCCGTATCCTCGAGTGGTATCTGGGCCTTGATAAGTGGTTATGCCTATGTAAAAAAAAAAAAAAATTTTTTTAAATAGTCCTTATTGGTTGATAAATATGTTTTGAAATAATTTTTTGTTGTGAAAATCTTTCACGATTGAAGACAAAAATTAAATCAAACAGTTTTTAATTAAAAAAGTTAGTTGGAGTTTCAGGCAAATGTCACATTCATGCGTTTTTTCTTGTTTTTTTTTCCTCAAGTAATCTCTATATAAATAAAATGAACTCATTTTTTCTCGTCTGATTTTGACCTTAATAGGATTAAAAATCAAGATATTTCATGCAAATATAATATGCACAAACGGCAGAACAATATCTGAGGTGTGTTATAGGCTTATTATTTCTCAAATTCCTCGATAATCTTAGATTTCTATACTTTTTCTGCTGAAAAGTCACGGCCAAAATCAGTTAAGATCAATGGAAGTGGTAAAATATTTTCTCTCTTATAAATTCCCCCTCCCCCTGCCACCACTTAACACCGTTTGGGGATCGTTCACAAGGAACAGTTGAGAAGAGAACACCGGTTTGGCTTCGTAGTTCTTTCATGTGAAGTTATTTAAAATCACTAAACTAAGCTGCAGTGCTCTGTGGCGTAGTGGTTAGCATGCTGATGGACTTTTCTTGGTGGCCGAACTGTTAACGTTGCAGATGTTTTTTTTTGTTTTTTTTTCACACTTTATTTTCCTACTTTTACTCATGACTCCGGGTTTGATCCTTCCTACTTACCTACCATAACATTTTTTAAAACTCCCCACCCCCGTCCCGGAAACAAACACTCTGGCAACGCCGGGTACCCCCGCTAGTAAATAATAAAATATTACTTGAGACTCTGAAAATGAAAAAAAAAATACTTATATCCTAACCTCATCACAATATTTAAAATATAATTTCTCCTTTACTTTTTTTTAGTGAAAAAAAAAAGAATTTCTGTTCTGCAGATATTAAATTAAATATATGAAGACACACACGCACACATATACTTTTTATGTATTTATCATTTGAATAAATGAATATTAATTTCAATGATACTTTTCAAATAATTAGCCGTTTTTACTTAAAATACAAATATTTGGATTATTCTCCAATATTTTCAATAAATCTATGGTATATTTGAATTCCGTTTTTCCAAATATAGCTTTTGTTAAATATTTGTCATAATCTTTTTCTTTAGAGTAAAATATTTATTATTTGGACTTTTTCCCCGAATATAAGTTTAAATAATTACTTTCTATCAAATTCTTTTCTAATTCTCAGATTTTTCCAAAAGAATAAATTTGAAGTGTATTCAACTTCACAACTCCCCAATGATTTAAAATGTTACATTTTATGTATAACTTGAAGAGATTGTCTCAACTTCTTTATATTTTAAAAGTATGATAAAATAAAGTGCATTTAAATATCTTGACATTCTT